>NW_004949100.1:6200983-6218556 GCF_000317375.1 Microtus ochrogaster | reverse complement strand
CGTAAAAGGCTAATCAACCCAATTATAAAATGGGGCACTGAGCTGAACAGAGAATTCTCAACGGAAGAACTTCAAATAGCTGTACTTATTTGTAATTATAAGGGAAAAGCATCTTTTTTAAGTTTTATTTTTGTTTATGTGTATGTGAGTTTATGCGTGTAGGGGTGGCCACAGAGATCAGAGGAAGGTGTCAGATCCTTTAGAGTTGGAGTTACATGTAAGCTGCCTGACACAGGGGCTGGAATCCAAACTTGGGTCCCCTGGAAGAGCAGGAAATACTTTTAACCAATAAGCAATCTCTCCAGCCCCAAGAATAAATATCCAGAAGGCAGTTGCTATATCAATTTAGCAAAATGGTGGTAGTGGATTCTAGGGTCTATTTCCTATCCAGCCATAAGTTCTTGGTTAGGTTTATAGTACCAGGCATAAGTAGATCCTATGATGAGTCACCGTAAATCTGACTGAGCAGTACTTCAGTCCAACCAGACAGCTGTTGGTTACGCCTAAGATAATGCCACCATTACACCACTGGGCATCATCCTGTTGGGCTGGTTATTATTGTAGTCTACTATGGCTAGGTAGGTTTGTTGACAACTTTTCTCCTTTAGGGGCTTTATTAACGCATTTGAGTCATGAGAGCTAACTATTAGGGAGGAGGATTCCATATTGGTACCAACTTGATTTCTGCAAAAGGTGGTTGATATCTTCAGCAACAGAGTCTTACCATTATGTTCTGGCAAACAGCCAAGGACAATATTAAGAATTTATATTACTTTTGGGGTTTCTTCAACTCCCTATGACCAACAGCTTGAAGGGAAGTATCCCTTTCTTGGCAGTTTTTTTTTTTTTTATCTTAGTCTATGACTTCTAGGAGCAGCTTTTAATTTTTCTTTTCTTTGTATTTTTTAAAATTATTTTACTTTTTAAAATATTTATTTATTATGTATACAATATTCTGTCTGCGTGTATGTCTGCAGGCCAGAAGTGGGTACCAGAACAGACCTCATTACAGATGGTTGTGAGCCACCATGTGGTTGCTGGGAATTGAACTCAGGACTTTTGGAAGAGCAGGCAATGCTCTTAACCGCTGAGCCATCTCTCCAGCCCCTGGGAGCAGCTTTTTAAAACATTATTTATTTATTAATTGATTTATTGTATATACATGTGTGCATTACGATATGTACATGCTTGCACACACACTTGCCATGGCATAAGCATGGAAGTCAGAGGACAACTTGCAGAAGTTAGTTCTTGTCTTCTACCATGTGGGTCCTAGGATTTGAGTTCAGGTCATCATGCTTGGCAGTAAGCATCTTTACCCTCTGAGCCTTCTGGCAAGGCCATGACATTACTTTGAAACTCTGTAGCCTGATACACATATTCACACATACACAAATGTCTGTGTTGTTAGGTTGCAATAATAAATATATGCTTTAGTATGAGTTAACAAGATTCTTCTTCTCTTCTGTCTCTTTTTCTCTCCCCTTTTGTCCCACCTTTCACTCTTACTTATGGGTACTACCGGTTTACATTACAGCCTCCTAGATGGCAGGCAAGCCTTGCATCACTAAGTTTTTATTTGGGTACAGGATCTCACTAAGCTGCTCAGGCTGTTTTGTATTTACTCTGTACCTGAGGCAGACCTTGAATTTGCAATATTCTTTCCTCTACTTCTGAGTACATAAATAGAATTACTGGCCAGCATTCCCGGGCCTGTCTGTGCTCCAAGTTTCAAAGTTCGGAAGCCACCGTTTGAGATAGACCTCCTCAGGTCACCTCCCTCTGAACCATCCATGCCACTGTTTTCAGGGTCAGAGCATCTGAGGACTAGGAAAGACCTGGGGGTTATCTTGACAAGTGACAACCAGTTACTTAAGACAGTGGTGCTAATACCTTCGGTGGAGTCAGGAGCTTGGGTGGATTTTAGAGAGAGCTAGGAGCAGCCTGCATATTTCTCTTGAAGCCAATCCTTTCACAATTCAGGGATGCTTAGGGTTGTCCACGTGTATTCTACTTACAGAACAAATCTAGGAGATAGCATATAGTTTTGCCTTTTGATATTTCAAACAAGCCTTTCCTCAACACAATAGGATTTTAAAATGTAGATTATGCATCCTCTTATGCTTCGTTTTTCCACTAGATGGCAGAAAAGGCTCTGCTAACAGAGACTGTGTTGCCCTCTGATCAACTCAGCAGGCTTTTTTTTTAATAAAGGAAGGTATATTTCATTTCAGTTTGAACAGTAGAATATGATTATAAGACAACTGATTATTCTATAACCGACTTAATCACATTAAGCTTAAAATTAAAAAGAAAAACTTTAAATTAGTCTGTGTTTATTTAAGCATCGTATGTCCACACTTCTCAATTGAGATGTAAGTGGAGGAAGAGCATTGGCTTTAAACAAAGTGTCATGTTCTCTTTAATGTAGACCTTTAAATAAAAGGGAGTAATTAAATTGGGGTTTTCAATGAATTTTGAGATGTTTTGATATTTGTACATGCATGGAATTAGATACACAATTGAAATAATCTTAACTGTGATATATAATTTTATAGGCAACTACATTAATAATATGTGCAGGCAACAATAGCATGATTTTAAAAGATCATGATAAAACTGCTTATAACCTCAAAATGAGTTTTTTTAAATTTTATTTTAAAAGGTGGAATAAGAGCTATGTCTGCTGGGCAAAGTCAACACAAGGATTAAATGCAGCATACAGTTTTTCTCTCACTGTATTAATAATACTCATTTTAAAATCCTGCATGTTTGTATCATTGTTACTTACAATAATAAGGATTTTCTAATTTAACTTTTTTTGATTTTTTTGTGGATTTCACATCGTGCAACTCGATCCCATTCATCTCCCCAGCCATTCCTTTGTATCTAATCTCTGACCTTGCAACTCCCCCCCCCAAGATAAAATAAAATAAATTTAAAAGAAAAGTAAAAAAATCTCGTTGTGCAAACTGTAGTGTGATATGGTGAGTATTACAATGTACCCCTTACTCCATACATCTTTCCTTGTAAATCTTCATTGCATTGAGTCATTGGTCTGGTCAAGGCCTCTGGTTTTGGCTCTATTATCAATACTGGGCCCTCACTAGGACTCCTCTCGGATACCCTGTTATGTCATGCAGATATTGCAGCTTTGAGTCTGTAGGACTGGTCCCTTCATAAGCTTTAGGAAATCATAGATAGGGTGGATGTTGAGTAGGTTCACTCATGGTTCTGGGTCTGGGCCTGGCTGGTAGCTGGGTTTGTCAGCCTGCCAGCTCTCCCTCATCCTCACCACCAGAGGGAGCTCTCCAACAACGCGCCAGGTAGCTCACCCCATGTAGTCAATAGCAGGGCAGGGCTGGCTCCTGTTGTCACTCCTTTGGGACCAGCTCACCCACGCCCACAGCACCAGGGCCACTCAGTTCTACTGTGCTGTCCAGGTGAGATGCAGGGCCTGGACTTGGTGCTGCCGTTGATGAGGGTTTGGGTCAGCTCTCCAACCTGCCATAGGCAGCAAGGGGTAGGTGAGCGAGCATCTTTCCCACACCCACACAATCACATGGCAGACAAGGGGGGAGGGATGGTACCAGCTCCTCCACTCTCATACCCTCAGGGTCAGCTCACCCTCCACCCCCCAGGCTGCTGCCAACAAGATCAGGTCAATGTGCTGCCCAGATGAGGTGTAGGACCACTCTTCCGAATGCTGCTAACAGTGATAGGCAGGACCAGCTCTCCCAGCTAGTGCGGGGCAGGACCAACTCTGTGCAGCACTATTCTCTGCGCCTTTGGGAACAGGAGCCAGGGACATCAATTTATATAGCAGCTGAGGCACAGCCATGGACCCAGGCAAGACCCTTGGCAGCAGCCCAGGTCCGGATTTCACCTTGGCCCCAGATGACAAGCAGGCCACCCACATCACTATTGGGAGCTGTGAACCCTCCAGATCCTGAATTTCTGGTAAACAACTTGTAATACTTGCAGCTGCTCTGAGCACAAGACCCTCAGGAGTTTCTGATGGCAGAGGAGTAGTTTCTGGTGCGTTTGCCTGGGGTGTGGCTATCAGTTAAGGATCCCTATATAAGCTGCCCCTGGACACAATGAAGGGGGCCTTCCTGTTTCAAGGATGACCCGTGTCTCTGTCTGTGTGTCTTTGTGTGTTTCAATCTCCAGCCCCTTATTGGGCTCATGAACTGTATCAGACGGGTGCGATGCGCTACACATCACCCTGCTCCTCACCGCCTTCACCTCTTCAGATCTGCCTTAGAACTGGCTTTGGAAAGTTAAAAGGTGTGCTGCCAGCAGAAGAAGAGAGAAAAGAAGCAAGCAAGCCAGCCAGACCGCCAGCAAGCAAGACTGGGAAGTGATAAAATAAAGTCAACTATTACTTGTGTAGTCCACGTAATTTGGGTATTTGCTCCAATTCAGGCAATAGTAGCGGGAGTGGAGGTGTGGTTGGTTCCCTCTTGCAAACAAAGTGTGTGCGAGAGAGGGGGGAATTGGGATGATGACCAACAGTGCAAAGGCAAAAGCTCTCATAAAACTCTATGACGTTGGCCATGTGGTGCTGCTGCTCCAGTAGCACCCTCCCAGTCTTGGCTGGCTACTTCATGCCCAGAGAAACCGAAACCAAACTCGAGAAGAAGCTAGCCGTTCTCAGTCTTCGGGAGCAGAGCCGGTGTCTGCGGGTGCTAGGAGATGAAGGAGGCAGTCACGTCCACAGCGACCTCTATCTGCTTGGCTGGCTACCTGTGTGAAGTAAGGAAGTTATATCCACTCCCAAGGTTTCCAGTTTACAAAGCTACAAAGCTTTGTGCTCCGTACGTATGGCAAAGCCATTTTAATATTGTTAGGAATCAAGGGGAGTCAACAATTTTCAGGGAATAATTCAGTCACATGGTGTAGAAAATAAGTTTCCAGGACAATGGAATTTCTGAGTAAATTCTCCTCTCTTGTATACTAGCAAAAGACTGCTTTTGTGTCTGCTGCCTCCTCCCTCCCCCTCCCCGGCCCCCATAAGAAACTGTGGGTTTAAGAAAGCAAAATAAAAGTGAAGACTTCAGGGACCTCGACATTGGATTTGCTGGAACATTCCCTTGTAGAGCCACACTTTAGAAAGATCTCCGAGTCCTGTTGCCCGTAAAAATGTGGGAGTCTGGTTAGTCGTTTTGTCTGTCTGGGCTCCAGTTTTTGAGATCTTGTCATGAAGAGGTTAGATTTCCAGAGTTAGCGTTCTCCAACCATCTAGAGAGGGATAGCAAATCATGGTTCAGCTGACACACTATCACATCCAGCTTGCTCTGTCTTCTCTCTCCTTCTCTACTGTTCTTTTAGAACCGGAGTGGAACACCAGGCAGGCACACCACCCCGGAGCCACATCTTATAGACTGCCAACTCGCGTTAGCTCTCCACCTGAACTTGAATTACAGACCTAGGTATCTGGGCTTTCTGCGTAAACTTTCTTGCGCTCTGTCCTTCCGGTGGTGGCGCTGCAACTGGTTATACATCTACACCCTGAGTGTCTTCTTCAGGCGACATGAATGGGTGATTCACTTCTACTGATCTAGCGCTGATGCTATGTTCCCACCTGGATGAATGGTTTTGGTCCTCCTGCTTAAGCCCGGGAGGAGAGTGTCGTGGGCATCAGCTCACGCAACCCAGGGGCTCTCCCCCTCAGCACACCTATAATGGGCTCAGCTCGCTGACAGCTGTGACGGATACCATGGCAATTTCCCAGATAAGATTGTATCCGAATCAGGGCTACATTTCCTTCAGCCTCGCTGAGGCCATTATTATTCTTTGGAGAGGAATTCTGAGGAGGAAATAGCTGATTTAAATGCCGGCTGTCAGTTGCCAAAGAAATTGTTACAAAATACTGCTATAATGACGTGGAAAACTGCCCACTGGTTTGGATTCCACTTTTTCCCCTCTCTCTCTCATTCATCATCGGAGGTTTCCCTCTTTGGCCAGGTATATGAGGACTTGCGCATTCTAGGAGCTAAATGGCACTCTCAATTTGGATAGTTCTGCTTGTACAGTCTGTTGTGTTTACCCAGCCGTTTCTGGTGTCCTTTTAAACTCTCCCACGGCATTCGGAAAGTGTACGTATGGTGCAGAAATACTAAATTCTACTTATTCCACAAGCGCTTGTTGGGTGTGTGTTATTCTCTGAACATAAGATAACACAATGTGCTGGCCAGTTTTATGTCAGCTTGACACAAACTGTAGTCATCCGGGCTTCCAGAAAATAGGCTGAAGGCAAGTCTGTAAGGCCTTTTCTTAATTAGTGCTAAGGGAGGACCCTTAGCTGGTTCTGAGCTCTATAAGTAAAGCAAGCTGAGCAAACTCAGAATAAGTCAGCCAGCAGTCTCTGCATCAACCGCGGGCTCCAGGTTCCTGCCCTTTTGCGTTTCAGTTCCAATTGCTTTGAATGATGAACTCTTACGTGTAAGTGTAAATAAAACACACACCCAAATTATTTTTGGTTTGGGTGTTTCATCACAGCACTAGAATCCCTAAGACACACAATATGGTAGCGCCTTTGACCTAGTTCTCCGGAGTGAAACTACCGGAATTTTAACCCTGGCTACAGCAAGGTGACTAGTTAATTAGTTTGTACCCTTGTTGGGTGACCTGTTTGGTGACCTCAGGCAAATTAGCTTTTATATTAATTTAAGGGATTCAATGGCAGTAGGATCTACCACACAGGGATGAACAAGTTGGGGTTTAATAGGAGTTTGTAGTAAGTTTGTGTTAAAATCCTCATTGCATCTGCAAAGAAGACAGCATTGTCAAAAGGAATTTACATCTGAGGTATAAGAAAAAAACATACAGGAACAATATCAAACAAGACAGTATACCCCAATATGACCCACAAAAGCCATAAGAAAGCAAATAAAAAGCTTAAGTAAAAATTTACAAATAATAACATATTGAGCAATGCAGAAGCTTCAAGTTTGTGGACACCAAAAGAGAAAATGCATTTGCCACTCATGTGGTTGACAGAATATTGGTAGCCTGACTCTAGGGCCTTCGGTGAGATGTGTATCTGTGAAAACCGGGAAAGACTTTTAGAGTTTCAGAGGAATTAATGTATTTGCATGAACTTTGATGAAAATGTCATTCAAGTTTTCTAGACCAGAGATGCATCTGGAGAAAGGCTCATAGGGCAGAGCTGTGTTGGGAGGGAAGAATAAAGGCCAATAAAGACTTAGGACAAAGCTAACTTCCAGCCTCCGGGTGAATGCAAAGGGAGAGACAATTATGAACATTCTCTCAGGTTAATAAAAGCATGGCTATGACAGGTTTTCTGAAGTTTCTGAGCCTTTGTAAACTGACAAAAAAGGGGGGGATTAACAAGTCAAGACAAACGAATAGAGAAACAGAGTGGCAAGGGACGCTTCTGAACTCCCGTGCTTATGACGTTTCAAAGTGGTGACGGGAAGTTAACAGCTGGGGGGGAAATGCGAGTTTGGAGCTCTCATGAAAAGCAGACCAATCCGTCTCCATCTTAAAAGAAAGCTAAGAGAGGAACACAGATCAAACCAGAGAATCTCCTTCCTGAGTGCAGTCTAGTTCTGAAGGCAGCAAAGGACTTGTGGAAAATACAGACTCCATTCATACCCACCGAATCAGAATCCTGAGATAAAAATGGAGACTGTATTTTTACCAAACTGCCAGTGGATTCTGTTGTCTGGGTCCTCACAGGGTAATGGAAGGGGCAGAACAGCCAGAACAGCTCCCCTGGGGCTCTAACCCACCTCTAAGGGTGGAGCTCTCTTAACCTTTCTCCATTCCCATAGACCCCACTTCTTAATACCATCACCTTGTCCACGGTTGGAATTACGTATAAGCTTTTGGAGAGAACACAAACATTCGGTTCTGAACATGAAATACACCAAGAAATCCATTTTTGCTTTGAAAGTTTTCTCTAGTAGTCTAGGCTGATCTCAAATTCCCAATCTCCAGGACTCTGCTTCCCAAGTGTTGGGATCCCAGGTGTGTACCGCCATACCCAAAAGGCTTCATTTTCCTTCCTCCTCCCACTCTTCCCTTCTCCTTCTCTTCTCCTTCACTTTGTCCTCTTTCTCTTTTGTTTTGAGGCTGGAACCTAGAACCTTGACCACGCTAAGCAGGAATTCTACCTGTGGAGCTGCACCACGAGCTCAGGAAATCCTTAACCCAAGCAGAGGAATTGACAGACGTGTGTGTATTTAGGGAAACTAGGGACACTGATTTGCTTCCTTTCTTTTCTCTTTTTGGATTGCCTTGGCATAATCCTAATCTGCCTGTTCTCCATACCTATCTATATCTAAGGCAGGGTAATTTTGTCTAGGATCAATAATCTGGTCCTGAATGAAAATAATGTACATAGGGACCAGCTGGCTTTGGACATTCACTTCTCATTATTCCCTGTTGTGGGATAGATGAGCACACTGTGACCCCCAACTTTGTATTTGAATTAATTAAATAAAATCAAACTTAGGTCAAGAGGCAGAGCCAGCAACTAGTTGACATAAAGTAATCATAGATAGTCATAAGGAATCCAGAAAACAGATAGTCACCCAGGAAGTAGTAAGGAGGGACTTAGATTGTGGCAGTCCTTTCCAGTTTGGGGTGATGGAAGAGACACTCTTTTCTGAGCTGCCATTGAAGAGCGAGGTCAGCTGGTTGCCTCTCAACCTCTCTGAGCTAGCAGGTTTTCATTCCAGCCTCTGACTCCCCAGTCTTTATTGGTAAATAGAATAATAGAGATTTAGTTAAAAACCACTCTTGGTGGCAGAGGCAGGAGGTGGATCCAGCAGGAGGTAGAAGTCCCTCTGGGCCACTGCCTGAGATGCAGTTACTGATTGGAACAGCAGCAGATTCAGATGCAGCTGCT
Source organism: Microtus ochrogaster (assembly GCF_000317375.1). Taxonomy (NCBI): domain Eukaryota; kingdom Metazoa; phylum Chordata; class Mammalia; order Rodentia; family Cricetidae; genus Microtus; species Microtus ochrogaster. The sequence goes on along the minus strand of NW_004949100.1, from coordinate 6,209,675 downwards.
GTGCCAGTGGAAAAACAACAATTCTCATTTCCTATTTTGTGGCTGTTGGATCTCTGGGGGCCTGCCTTTCCCAGAGCTTCCCTAACATGCGAAGATGTGTAGTAGGCTGAAATCTGTGTGGTCAGCAGTCATTTTGTAATATCTCAACTTTTCTCTGTAACTGAATGTAATATATGATATATATGATGTTATTTAGAACTATGGATTCTCTTTCCTTTTGCAGCTAAATATTCCAAATATATGATTCTAAGGTTTTTTTTTTTCAGTGTATAGTTCAGTGGGCTGCCGTAGGTGAAACAACTTACAAAGATACTACCTCACAATTGCAGATACAATGCTCATGGAAAATCATAATTAGATTTTTTAAAAATTCCATTAGAATTATACAGAGATTTTTTTAAAATTTAATAAGGTAGTCTCACTTTTATATTGTTAATGGATTGCTCTTGCAAATTCAGCCCTTTTTGGATTAAAATCAACACAGTAACTTCTCTTTCCCAGCTGTTCAAAGCTCCTTCCCTTCATCACATGTGAGCACTACCTTTGCCAGGTGTGGTAGGGGATTTTCTGCCTCAACTTGCCTGAGCTGTTGGCTGCCCAGATTAAATGTTGTTCTGGCTGTGTCTTATTTATAAATAAATGTTGTTGAAAAGTGGATTCTTTTTCTTTCCGTCTGTCTTTTGATTACCCAGAGCCTCTCCTTGACAGCGGTGATCTTGTTCTGGTAATTCTGAAGCTGATGCATCAGCTGACTAGACTGGATAAGTTTCCAAATATGTTAGAAAACAAAATTTTAGCTATCGCTTTATAGGGCTTGACTTCCCATGAGAAACCTCTAGATAAAGCTGATTATCCTTCCTGTTAGTGGGCCTCATCTAGCCAGCTAACGGCCTTAAGCGAAAAGATCACATGCCCCACAAAAGTGAAGTGAAGAATTTTGGGGTGGCCGTCAGACTGAACACTCCAGCACCAACTCCTGCCTCTCCCTCCCCTGCCCTCATCTCTATTTTTCTGAAGAATCTTGTCTAATAAATCCTATAAAAGCACTTTCAACCTGAAGGAAGCCATGACTTAAGATATTCTAATAAGTCTGCCTAGATAATTTAACACACTAAAAATATCTGAACAAAATAAAAACTGGTCACACTCATCCTTGCTCTAAAAGAGTTCCTTTAGCAAATGAGCCAGAAATTGAGACTTAGCCATAAAAGCTGCTCAGAGAGAGGCTCCAGAGCATCATCTCTATTAAGATGGACAGCTCTGGTTTACTTTCTTTAGTGATCTTGTGGACTTTAAGTATTACCATATCAGTTGGGGCCAATGTTACAAATACTGTATTTCCTTTCATGCAATTGCTTTATAATGATTGATTAATTAAACTCCGAAAGCTCTGGTGTTAAGAAAAGGGAGCCCATGGCTCACTGACTTTTGGAATTGAATTAGGCTTTCACGGTAACCTCATATTGTTTCAAGGAAGAAAGCAGGAAGAATGACATTTGAAATCATGGGAGGAGCAGAAACAGGTATGAGTTAATTGCTTGCCTTGGAATTTTGCCAAAAGACAGGTGTTAATAACTTTCTTTTCCATAAAAAGCGCCAAGAAGGTTCTTTAATGAAATCTACTATTGTTGAGTTTCTGGCTCCCTGTTCCATCAGCAAGGGATGCTGCCATCGAAAGGAATCCATTTGTATTGGAGCGCACGTTAAATACCAACCCATAGATTGCCAAGCTGTTTTCTAGATCTTTGCAGGCAGTGGGACTGCGTGGAGGTGCTCTGGTTTTCCGAGGGAAAGATGATGGAAACACACATGGAACAGCTGCTCTGGCATTTTTTTAAAAATTTATTTATTTATTAAAGATCTCCGTCTCTTCCCCGCCACCGCCTCCCATTTCTCTCCCCCTCCCCCAATCAAGTCCCCCTCCCTCCTCAGCCCGAAGAGCAGTCAGGGTTCCCTGCCCTGTGGGAAGTCCAAGGAACCCCCACCTCCATCCAGGTTTAGTAAGTTGAGCATCCAAACTGCCTAGGCTCCCACAAAGCCAGTACGTGCTGTAGGATCAAAAACCCATTGCCCTTGTTCTTGAGTTCTCAGCAGTCCTCATTGTCCGCTATGTTCAGCGAGTCCGGTTTTATCCCAGGCTTTTTCAGACCCAGGCCAGCTGGCCTTGGTGAGTTCCCGATAGAACATCCCCATTGTCTCAGTGTGTGGGTGCACCCCTTGCGGTCCTGAGTTCCTTGCTCGTGCTCTCTCTCCTTCTGCTCCTGATTTGGACCTTGAGATTTCTGTCCGGTGCTCCAGTGTGGGTCTCTGTCTCTGTCTCCTTTCCTCGCCTGATGAAGGTTAATATTCAGGAGGATGCCTGTTTTCTTATGGAGACTGTTTCCCCAGGACCAGTCCCTGCATGGGTTCTCTGCCTTCTCCTTGGTGATGGAGAAGTGTGCTATGGCTGAGCAGCGGGGAAGAGAGGGTGAGGGTGAAGGAAGAAGCCAGGCGTTGTGGAACACATCTTTAATGCCAACACTCAGGAGGAAGAGGAAGGAAGATTGAAAGTTAAAAGCCATCCTGGGTTATATAACTGGCTCTGTCTCAGAAAATGGGGTGGAGCCCATGGAGGAGGGGTAGTTGATGTTATTAAATAGTCAGTTCGTGATTATGGCCCCACATGTCATTATTGGTTGTCAGACATTTGCTCCTGCTGCTACGCTATGTTGTGAATTATGTACGCATCATGCTATAAAACGATGAACAAATTCAGCCAAAGCCAACATCTTGTTTATTAGGCAATTTGGCAAACATGCTAAAACTATATACTCAAAGAAAAAATGCACAACCTAGGAAGAGGCAGTAATTAAAACAAAAATGTGCATCATGATGAATATGTTCAAGTAGTGGTTGACAGCATCTGTAACATGTACAAATACTGTATTTTAACTAAAATTTTAATTTCCCAGAGATTTGTCTATTTTAACAGAACCGCGTGTCTTTGGGAAGAAAATGCTAAGGACAATTTGAGACTGAAACAGAAGTTACTGTATCACTCCAGGGTTGGCTCTCTTATTTCTGGGAGACTGAGTCAGATCACAGCCCCTTTGAAATCATTGATCACCACTCAGCCCCATCACGATGGCTGCACAATAGTGTGGACCCACTCCACTTAGGCAGATTTGATTGCTCTGTGTAGATACTGCCTTAGTCTTGACATTCAATCTCTCCAGTCTCTTAATATTACTTCCTTCCATCTGATAAAAAGCAAGTTTAAAAGCTCAGAATTCCTTCGTTCTATCAAGCTAGAAAATCGTCTCTTTTAGTGGCATTTAACTGCTGAGCTCTGATTTCCATAAATGGAATATAGTGGTATTTGCTTATCTCTAATCTGAGACCAGCTCCTTCCATAAATATGCTAGAAGACCTAAAGCTATTTTTAACAACAGTACCAATGATAACGAGGGAGGACAGCTTCCCTGCCATTTCACGCACACACTTCCACAGACGGGTCTCACAGATGGCTTGCTTAGCAGGCGCGGAGAGGACTTAACCCAGAGCTCCCAGCTTCCTCTCTACTCAGAAGCTCTTTCCTTCCTTATTTCCTGCTCACACCTGCGCAGTGTGGCAGGCAAGGACAGCTCTGCCCTCGGTGAATGTGAGATTTAATTGAACGTCTGCGGCTCCAGCTTTCATTTCTGTACGTGCTCTGCCATAACAGAATGCTGAAGCTTTGCTTGTATTTATTTCACCGGGATATTTATTTCACTTAGATTTTTCTTTCTCCCAGTTCTGGAGGCTGACCGCCTGGGATCAGGATGATTGGCGGCCCCATTGAGTTCTGGCAGGGTTCCTTGTCTGGTTGCACGGTGCTGACCTAGTCTTTACTTCCTCACTTAGCAGGGGTGAGGAAGCTCACAGGGTCATTTCCAAGGGCACTCATTCTGTTTAAAAGGGTTCCCTTCAAGATTTAATCCCATCCCAAAGCCCCCAGCTCTCAGTGCCATTATATTGGGTTAGGGATTCAACATAAAAAAAACCGAGGGCCACAGCAGCCAGCCAATGACATCTACTTAGCTCTCGGCTTGTCTGACTTCAAGACAGACACTTACAGATTGACACTACTTTATTTATTTATTTATTTATTTATTTATTTATTTATTTATTTATTTAGATTGACACTACTTTAGCTCTTCTCCCTGTTAGAGATTTTTCATGGGACACTCTAATTTCTTGTTTCTGTCAACTTATCCAAGTAAGTAGAAACTCAAGGTTCTCTTTGTAGACTGGACCAGAACTGGTTGTTAGAAGACTGTTTTTGTCCTGAGTGTTTTTCCTCTGGACCTCACATTAGCTCCTTTATTCCAAAAGTACAAGGGATCAGGAGAGAAAACAAGGAAGGGGAGCAGAAAGGAGGGGAGAACCATTGTTTCTCCTGCTCTCTTGCACTTGTTGACTCAACCAGTATTTATTGAGTGTGCATTGCACTGTGGATACAAAGGTGAATGGATGCTTTATTTGTTCTTGATGAGTGCAGAAAATAATAAGCACTAACGGGCCACCCCAAGTCAGTGTAGAGCTGCCACAATGAGGGTAGTGAATTCCCCCTCTGTATTCTGTATTAAGAATAGTGCAATAGCATAGTTGTGTTGGTGAGAACTAGTAGCTTTGTGATTGAATTTGAGGCACACTCCACGGGAGAGAATACATACCTGGTACTACCCGCGTCAAAAGCCTATAGCTGGGGGATGCACGGGCCCAAGGAGGGAACACATTACCACTGCTTTCTACGTGAACATATTGTCAAACTGCCTTCTGAATGTGTACATTTATACCATAAGCTGTGAAGCTCTCAGCTGGGCCAATGAAGAGGGATACCATTTACAAGAGACTCATATCTGGTCAAGTGCTGAGAATAGGTAATGTTGGATTCTCAGCCTTAACCCATACCACTAATATCTATTACAGAAGCCCCAGAGGACAGAAAGAACTCAAGAGCCAGATCATAGGGAAATGTGTCATGAAATGCTGTCATTCACATATGACACTGATGATGTAACCATGAACACACAGCCGCCATGGATGCCTGCACTACACTGGGCCCTCCAACTTCCCTTCATGGGAAAGTCTATGAGACCTCCACCCTACTTGAGGAACTAGTGATTGCCCATGGGATCCTGGGGGGAGGGTTGCCGTTTTCTCTAATGGTGTAGCTACTAGGTGGGAAGGATAATGTGGTTCAGAAGCAAGAAAAGGAGATACTTGAGGGTATTTGGGGGATAAATATAATCATAATACATCCTATATGACCCTGCCAAAAATAAAGAATAAATGGTGCAGAGGAAACAGGCAGCGGGAAAAAGCATGTGCGGTGCGAAGATTCAGAATCTCTGTCATCTTCACCTGGCATTTTGTGTCCTTTGGCCTCTCATGTTCCTTCCTCAAAAGACTAAAGAGAGATCGATGGAGAAGGCAAATGCCCAGGACACATAGATAAGCCTATGACCCGAGAAGACTGAGTGTCAGGCATAGAAACATATTGGACTTGCCCCTCTTTCTTATTTTCTTCCAGTTCATAACAATAATTCAAGGTTTAGTGGAGACTAGAAAAAAGTAATCTTCTTCCACAATTATTCATGCAGATCCATCTTTTAGCCACAAAGGAATGTAATTCCCAATGGGCTATATCCTACTTTTCTAGAAAATTGCAATGGAGACAGAGCCTATAAAGTAGTTGGAGGTATAATGCAATTGTCACAACATGGACTCTTCCTTTGCAGCTGATTTCTTGAAGACTTGGGTCTTAAGTGTTCTCAAGTGTCAGTGGGAAGGTTCTTTCCACTCCTTCCACGAGAGCGGTATGGCTTCTCATAATTCCCACATAGATTTCCCCTACGACTCCCTGGTGATCCCTGATGCTACTGGTGATGTACGTAACCCCTACACCAACTTTATATCTTGTTTCCAAAAAATGAGAAAAACTCAGAGAATTCAGGGGTTAGAAGACTAATTGGTATCGTGTCAACCATCTCATGAGTCAAAAGGACATTTGTAGGCTGCCCTGGTTTCCTATCTGCTATTGAAAGTACTGTTTCTTTTGGGCAATGTATGATAATTTGTAAATAAATAATTTGTAAATAAAATTGTAAATAAAGTTTGCTTATGCTAAACTTTCACATAGGTTAAAAGAATAAGGAAAATATAATGACCAGCAATAACTGAGTGATTATTATGTGCAAGGTTTTGTGCTAAGAGTTTTATGAGTGTTAGGTCATGTAGCCTTGATAAATCTTAGAGGAGCATAGTTTATTATAACAATGCACATATTATGAAAGACACAAATAATGTGTGCAAATTTAAGTAACTTAATTACGATAAATACTAAACTGGAATTAAAACCCAGGCAATCTAACTTGAGGAGTTTGCCTGCTTAAGTACTGTACTGCACAGTCTCTATATCAAGACCATTATAGGCTATTTGAAAGAATAGTGTCTTATAGCTTTGGTGGCACAATCAGCTAGAAGGTACTACTTATATGAAGGTAGTACTATCTTGATGTAACAATATATTTATTAAAAATAAAGTAAAAAGAATAAGCTTCAGTAGACACATGTAAAATTAGATGTTAAATATTCCTAATTTCTTGGATGAAATATTTGTCTTTGTGTTGTTACATCTTACATAATAAATACTAATAATACTATAACTTTCTCATTGAAGTCAAAATGATTGAAAAGTTTCTTCTGAATTGATTTATGCATATTCATCTTCATTATTTCCTAGATGTTCATTCATCTTAATTTGCCCTAGAGTCAAATAAACTGCTTACTAAACACATTATCATCAGGTTTGGAAATTATGCAAAATATTTGCTGCAAATCTTTTTCAAGTTTTAAAATCCTGTGTGAGTTTATGAGATGGATATATGAATGTGAAGTGTTACAAACACTTTGAAAAACAATATGGTGGTTTCTTTCCAAAGCCAATACACAATACAACCCAACCATTTCACTCCTTTGAACCTACTCAAAGGAGACTCATAACATTCTTCTAACAAATGCATTCAGATCAAGTCAGATTAGGTCAGCAAATGCGCTATAAAACAAATTTCAGGTTTTTTTAGATTTGGAGATTGTGGATAATGACTTGTGTCTTAATTTTTATGTTTTTTTATTAAAATTTAGATATTAAATAATACCTACTCCATTTAACCTCTAAAAATGTTTTTGAGGCAGAATCTTAGGGAGTCCAGACTAGTCTCAAACTCACTATGCTATCAATGATCACTTTGAACTTTTGATTCTCCTGCCTCCTCCTCATTACTGGGTTCATGAGTGGGTACCCTTATACCCAGTGTATGCAGTGCTGATGGCTTCATACATGTTAGCAAAGCATCCTACCAGCTAAACTCTACCCCAGTCCCACCATTTAACCATTTGCTGTATAGCTTGTTGATACTAATCATGTCACAATGGTGTACATTTTTACAATAATTCCCAAATTATCATCCCAATGTAATTTCCATAGCCAGAAATAGGAAGTTACTAGTTCTCTCTACTCCCGGTTTCTGATAACTTTCAATCTGTCTTTTGCATCTCTGAATTTGCCCACTGTACATATTTCATGTAAGTGGAATCACCTGACATTTGCTAGGTTGTATCTGGCCTGTTTCCTTAGCATGAGATTTTCAAGATTCCCTTGTTCATTTCTTTTGATGCTAAATGACTATCTGCTTCGGCATTTGCGCTCCAGAGTTGATTACCAGCCAGCCAATGAGCTGACAGACTGTGATAAGTACTGTTCTGTAGACCCGCAGAAGACGGGGAGGCAAGGAAGGCAGCGCACAGCGCTTTCTGTGTGTTTATCAGCTTCACTATGGGAGAGGAGACAAATCCTTGAAAGGGGTGGATGTGCTCCATCTCCTAGGATTTAATGAAATGAATTTAAATCATTAATATGAATTTTTTTCTTTGAGTATATTGTTAAATCTGAATTTGACAGTGAAGGATTTCTTCTCCGGGGCTGGGTGCGGATCCTGGTGGAATACCTGGCTGATAGGAGCAAGGTTCTGGTTTCCATCTCTATAATAATGACGATAACAAAAACATATTTCTTAGATGATGGCTTTACAAATATTTGTCGTGTGGTATTTTGTTTGTGTTCTGACAAAGCTGTATCTTAACAATGATGCCAGGAACTAGCAGGCTCTCCCTTGTAGCTGAGGACTGCTGGGGATCCTGGAACATAAATAAAGAATAAAGAGCTTCTATCCAGTAGCTCTTTCAACCCAGGATCCCTGAAATGCTACACTCAACTTAACCTCCTCCTCTGCTCTGCCAGCACCTTGCCAGATCCGAGTGACTCCGGACAGTTTCACAGAGCCTAGACAGCAATGAAGCAACCAGCTACCCCAGAACATGACAACACCCCAACTGTCTCAGATCCTCCCGTGCCCCAAATCACCAGGAAGCAGTCTCAAGAACTTGACACCCTCATCCCTTTAACCTGCCACATTTAACACCTCTCCTTTTTAATAAAAAGCAGAAGTTAGGACTGTTAGTATCTAGGTACATCTTGGCCCTGTCCCTTGGGAACCTGGCACCCCTCAGCAAATGTCAAGTAGTTCACTGACTGTCCCAGATGGAAAGGTCCCTTTAAGAGACAAGCTCTGCCCACTTGGAGCTTTCTCTTCACACCAAGGAAGAGGGT
>NW_004949100.1:6198693-6200883 GCF_000317375.1 Microtus ochrogaster | reverse complement strand
CCTTCCTTCTACCCTCCCAATACCCTCTTCTCAATAGAACTCCACATGCAAGCTTTCTCTACATAGCGTATTCTGTCAGCCACAGCTGTCCCCACCCTCAGTGGGACATGCCAGGGTCCTACGTGGGCGGTATCTTAAGACCCCCCCCCTTAATAATAAACAAGATTTTCTGATTTTCCCTACATTTTGACTTGTATGTGAAGCTTTCACAGTTAAGCTTGCACTGTTGTTAAAGGAAATCAAATAGAAGAAGAAACAGAGAGAAAAGATTCCTGTATTCATTCTTTCTAAGACCTTTCAGCTTTAAAACGAAAATATAGAGGAGTTGTATTGATCGCTGCTTTAACTTTCTCAATGCAAAAACTGTTTCCAAGAGGAATGATTTGGTTATCTCTGCCTGAGAGATAAATGTTTATTTAAAAAAATCTTTTAATTTAGAAAAGGTTAAAAGTGTAAAGTTTATTTACATATTTGCATGCCTTCATTTACATTATTTTGTGACCCTTGTGTACTAAAAGTATGCAATATAAAAGTATTCTAACACTTTCTTTTTCCCCTAAGGCAGAGTCTTGCTATATAACCCTGGTTGGCCTGGAGCTTGCTATGTAGACTAGGCTGGTCTTGAACTCACAGAGAAACTTCTGCCTCTGCCTCAAATGTGCCACCCACACCTGGCTTCTAAGAACATGATTTTCTGTATTAAGTTGTTGTAGTAGGTAGTGATTGTGGCTTTTAAGGAAATGCAGTCACAGTTATGATTTATTTGTTCAGCGACGTTCTCTGAGGCTAACTTCCCTGCCTGCTGTCCTTATGCAGACACTTGACAGAGGATTGTCTGCTCAATAAGAAAACATTTGGAGATACACTCTCTAGGAATGCCTAGCTTTGAAAATAAGTTCTGAGTACACCAAAGAGAGCTTGCTATCTTCTTGGAGAATCTTGCTGTCCTGGTGATGATTTTGTAGGTTTTTTTTTTCTATTTTTTTTTCTTGATGGTAAGAAGAGATTCTTTCCACCACTTTAGCATCTAATAATTAGTTTCACAATGCAGTCATGAATTTCACTTCTTGCCAAAGCTTCAGGTACTCATGGGGAAAGCCCAGAAATTAAACAAAACAAAAACTAAGACAGCATGCAGGATCAATAGTCTCACCCTCCAGGGTACCTCTAGCTAACATTTGTCATCTTCCTTAACAAATGTCTACATAGGTACACATGTGCACATGTGTGCACAGACATGCATAAATAGTCCCTTTTGAATAAAAATAAAAATACTTTGCACTCACCTGTTATAACTCCAGTTATATGATTGTCTACAACTAAACTGCTTCTATAACATATATAAATACAAACGTTTATTTCTTTTTTTTAAAGAAAAGATTGTGTGCATAGGTGTTATAGAAAAAAACCCAAATAATGTTGAAACCTGGATCACAGAATGTAAATTTCAATATATTCTCCCTAACCACACTCCTGTCCTCTGGAGAAAACTGATAATATTTTACCAAAAATGTCTCATCTGAATGTCTAATCGAGACTTAACATTCAGTTATAGGAAAGCTGGGGGATGGTGGAATTAGTTATTCACCTCCAACAACTAAATGACCCAGACGTGAGACATCCCATGAAGTAGTGGTGGTCACAGGAAATACAGACACCTGCTCCAGGTGGAAGGAAACTGAGGTTACTTGATCATACCCCGACTCCTCAGAGACAGCCATTGTCACAGGAGTGGCAGTCTCCCACAGGCCCTTCCATACACAAATGATATGACCCCGGAAGCCATCATTCTGACCATGCTCGCCTCACTGCCCTGGGATCTATTTCTCCCACAACCCCCACGGACCAATGTGGTTTTCTTACTTGTGTTTTAAACCATTTCTCATTAAATTTAAGTTATGGGTTTTGTTTCACCAAGGAACACAATTTGATTCTTCTTTCTCTATAGCATAAATTAGCTGCAATATCCATTTGACTATATTTATAAAAATTCATTGGATGAATTACTAAAATTAGAGCTGCTAAACCAATGAGAGATAATATATTTAAAGCCATGTAACTATATTTATTTCTTCTCAGATTTGTTTAACTTCTTTTTTTCATATATGTTATAACTATGTTCTCAGATTATAGGTTATTTTCTACATTTGTCAGAAATACCTTAGCAAAAGCTGTAAGGACATATGTATG
>NW_004949100.1:6196035-6197320 GCF_000317375.1 Microtus ochrogaster | reverse complement strand
AGTGGGTGTCTGGGATCTGTCTGTCCCTGTCCCCAGCACTAGGGTTACAGATGCAGGCTGCTGTGCCCAGCTTTTATGTAGGTGTTGGGGATCTGAACTCAAGGCTTCATCCTTGTGCAGCAGGTACAACAGAGACATGCCCCAGCTCTGCCTTTGCATTCTTGACAGCCATTCTGATGGCTGTGAGATAAAACGTCCATACAGATTTGATTTTCATTTGCCTGGCAGCTGAAGATGTCAAACACTTTTCTTTCTGCAGAGTTACTGGCTGTTTGGGCTGCCTTTGAGAAGTGACTGCCTGTTTAGCTAACTTACCATTTACCTGGGTAATTTGTGTGTGCGTATGTGTGTTTTATTTTATATACTCTGCTTATTAAGGCTCTGTTGGGAAGATGACTGAGAAAGGCTTTTCTCCCACTCTATAGGCTGTCTCTGCACTCCGTTGTTTCCTTGGCCATGCAGAGGCATTTTGCTTTGATGTGTACATTTTGCTCACTTTTGTTTTTGCTTCTTGAACTACTGATGCCTTATTTAAGGAGTCATTGCCTGGGTCTATAGAAAGAAGAATCCCTTATACGTTTTTCTCATAGTCTCAAAGTTGAGGTTTTACTTTAAGGCCTTTCTCTCACTGTGGGCAGTTTTTGGACAGGGTACAGCTATAGGTAGAGATCGAGTGCCCCAGCATTCTTTGTTAAAGGGGCCATTGTAAGTAACCCTATGGTTTGGACTGTCGGTTGTAGCTGTGTGAGATTTTATATGATCTTATACCCCAGTCCATTGGTCTTTGAGTCTGTTATTATGGAGTACCTGATGTTTTTCTCACTATGGCTCTGTAGTACAAGTTGAGATTAGATATTGTGATGCCTCTAGCACTATGCTTGTGCAGCATCGCTTTGGATATTCAGGGTCTTTTCTGCTTCCTTATTTACCAGTAGTTTTTCCTGTGAACAGGGGCATTGGTATTTGATGGGAATTGTATTGAATTAATAGATTAACTTTAGAAATACAATCATTTCACAATATTTAGTTTTGTTAATTCACGAAGGTGATGTATTCCAACTTTTTAGTGTTGTCTTCTACTTCTTTTGTTAATATTTTATAATTTTCATCATAGAGATCTTTTATCTCCTTGGTTAGCTTATTCCTCTATGTATTTTATCTTATTTTTTGAGGCTAGTGTGGATGAGTTGATGATGTCTTGAATTCTTTTTCAGCAAGTTCATTAGTAATGAAATGTTGCTGATGGGGGTTAGTGAAGATCTTTTCCCCTTCTGTGAGGTCTTTT
>NW_004949100.1:6189350-6194725 GCF_000317375.1 Microtus ochrogaster | reverse complement strand
TGAACTCAGGACCTTTGGAAGAGCAGGCAATGCTCTTAACCTCTGAGCCATCTCTCCAGCTCCCAATTGAAAAGTATTTTATTCTCTGTTTATGTATTTCTTTTTTCTCCCCCCACTCCACCCTCTAAACTGGAAACCTAGAGCTTTCTATACAGCTTGCAGGACGCTCGGCTGCGTCTCTTTCACTTAGCACAGTTGGTTTGAGACTCTTTCAGGCATCTTGGCTCCTCTGAGAGTGTCTCTCAGTAGTCCTTATTGTTTATATACATTTGTAGAGTCACGAACCCAGTACATTTGGTCAGTTTCAAGGACTTCCTGAGGCTTTTGAATTATTTTGTTCTTGAGTTTTAAGGTGATTTTTTTTTTAACAGATGGAATGCTTTGCCTCCATTTAGGATCTTGTGGGTTTTAATGTGCTTCCCCACAGGAAGGGATATTTTGTATTAGAGGAAATTGCTACACTGCATCTAACTCCCCAGCCCTCACAGAGGAGAAGAAGGAGTGTTCTTAGAAAATGGGCTGACATTTTAAATTTTCTTTCAAATGGGGTCTTCTGACTAACTGAAACTCACTATGTAGAAAAGCTTTGTCCTTAAAGTGGCCTGTTTATCCCGTCTCTGCGTCTTGAACTTGGGGTGACGGATATGCATCTCAAGCTTAACCCTTCGCTTTCAATTTATTTATTCAATTTATTTGAGGAAAAGGTCTAGGCATAGGATGGTCCTGAACTTTATGTTATCTGAAATGTGTGGCCTTAAATTCTTGATCCTTCTGTCTCTACTTCCTGTGTTTTGGCATTAGAGACAAGGGCCATCATAGCCGGCAAAAGCATTTTGTGACAAAAATCATAGCGGTTGTCACTGAGCACTGACTCTTTATGGAAGTCCCTCATTTTTCATGATAAACTAAAACGCAAAGCTAAATTATGAAGCTGCATTATTGAGAGTCAGCCTTTATTTTAAAATCTCAAAATTCCTATCAATCAAAATCAAAGTTAAAAATGGGAACTAATTTTCAAGCGACGTTGGTAGCTGAAGGTTTACCTTTCGCAACTGCCACGAGAGATGGAAGTTTTAAAGACCTTTCTGAACACTTGGCTTGGGGTTGGAACTGAAAGCAGACTGTAACCAACAGTGTGGAACTGAGCTATGTGGACTTTGTAATGGAAATAGCACTACAACTCAATTTGCTTTTTCTGGATATTTTCCCAGTTTTATTTTGTTTGAGAGGAAGTAACATTTTTCCTAATACTAACAAAGCCATTTGGTTTTTCACTAGCAAAGATAATAATAAGTACATGTTGGAGCAGTTTATTGCTTTAAAGATCTTATGGATGGGAAACATATGGACCCTAATAAAGGTCACTTTGTGTCCCTGATGCATCTGAGTGCATTTTTTTTTCAGTAACTCTTCTACTTTCGGTAAACTTGGGTGAATTCTGATATTAACAATATTTCAGTTTATAAAAGTAATCTTAGTTCTATCAACCTCAGTAGGTTTTTGTTTTCTTCTTTAAGTTCAAAACAAAAATCAAACAAACAAAACCCAGCAACACTTTGTGTTTTATCCCTAAGTAAAAATTACACTTGTCACTCATAGAAACATCTTAATTTTGGGGGGATATTATTTTAAATATGCCATTTGGAAATAATTAGAGAACGTTAAAGCAAACTTGAAAAGCCTTGTCCCATGAAGATGCACGAGAGTGAAAGCTCCCTCTGCATCCAGCCAGAGCTCCAAGTCAGAGTAAGAATATGCTTTGGAAAGAATGTGAGAAACTGTATTGGGTAGGGAGAAGAACTAATACCAAAAAGTTTCAAGATGAAGTAAAGTGGAAACTGTTTGTAACTACTGTTCTTCTTTTTGAATGCTATAAGTAGCAAGTTAGGGAGCCCTCTGTGTTTCTATCCAGACTCTCTCCCTTCTTCTGATCTTTGAAGTGTGTCAGTCTTTCATTTTGCCATTCAACAGCCTGACATTCAAAAGCTTTGTTCAGACAGTTTAATTTAATCACTGCCACTGGTTCAACACGATGATAAAATCCCTTGTGCTGTACAACATCCAACATCCAGCTCACTGTTATCTGATACCGTTTGAAGCTTCTCTCATGAATGCATGCTGATATCACGAGAACTCCGAACATGTCATAAACAATATATTAATGTCCCAGTTGGAATTCCATTAGAATAAGAAGTAGACGAAGTTTAGGGCCTTCAAGTGGGCCAAGGTAATAAAATGTAATTTGGACTAATCTTCTCAAAGAATGTCCTGTGTTTGAAGCTGACAGTCTCCGATCACAGGTGAAAGTAATTGCTTGTTGACTGCATTGCAGACTTTTGAATCATGGTCTTTGTACTTCATGCACTCTCCAGGTGCCTCAGCTTGAAGACAATCTGCCTCTTTGTTTGAATGGAAAGACATCTAAACTATAAATAATAAAACAAGCGGCGAGGCCTTTAACGAATATTACTCATCTGTATTGGAATTTGTGGGAACCTGAGACAGGAGTTTGAAAGCAGAACACAGTCGAACACTTATTTGAAGTGTCCGTTCTGACAATGATGTCTTTAAGCTTTTCTGGTTTGAAAGACATGAAAATTCCCACAAATAGAGAGATTTGCTCAATGGATAAAGTTTAAAACTAGTTGGGGGAAAGATGAAGTTGTACTTTTGTAAATTAATATCTGTGGTCTACAGAGCTAGTTCCAGGACAGGCTCCAAAGCCACAGAGAAACCCTGTCTCGAAAAACCAAAAAAAAACAAAACAAAAAAAAAAACAACAACAAAAAAGCATTTAGATTCCGCAGCATTAAAGTTCTTCCGACTTATGAGAGAGCTATAGACATGATTAACTTAAATGTTACCCATTGAAGAAAATATTGAGGAAACAAAACCTTTGCTGATGATCACTACCTAACAAATAACACTATAAAATACTTACACAGTACTTACTTTGGGGATTTTGCTTATTTAGATTCTGTAGACCTGAAAATAATTAATTTAGTTAGTGAGAACACGGCCCTTCCAAGACGAAATGGTTTTCTCAAGGTCCTTTAACTGTTGGTAGAAAGAAGAAAACGATTTAGAGTCAGACAATTTGGGCCTTTGTTCTAAGCAATTACATTTTTTTCTATTGTCCTCAGGAAGGATTTTGTTGTGGTGGTATAAACAATTTTTTAAAATTTTATTTTAATAAACATTGAAAGCTAGGGACAGCTGATGCAGATATGTGGGTCTGATGTGGACCTGGTCACATCTACTTCATATGGAAGTCTTGTTGGTGGTTCCTGGTTTGCTACCAATATTCATTCACAGAGCATGGAAAGGGGCTCTTCAAGACTGACCTTACTTTTAGCACGTACCCTTCATGCTTTGGATGTTCCCGTGATAACCCATATTTGGTATTTGCAAATTGACATAGTTCCTTTTCTTCTCACTTCAATGAGATTTTCCTTCCCTAAAGAAAAGTAAAATTTCATGATGTAACAGACATTTCATGTTGGGATATATCAATGGAAAAAAAAAGACAATTTCTACCCTCTTTAAATGTGCATGTTGGTGGCAAAAGATGGCTAGTAGTGAACATTACTGGTAAATAATTCAGAGCTTGTTTGAAGTTGAGAAATGGTAGGAGGGAAGGGTAGGGGAAAGAGAACTGAGGAAGCGAAGGGTCTCTGTTTGGGAATAAAGAAGATGAAGTTTCATCTGGGGTGTTGGGGGAATAGGTGAGGCCTGAGTGTGACCTAACTTGTTAAGAAACTGCCTGTTTTCTGAAGTGACTGAGCCATTTTCCACAGTTACCATCAGTGTCAGCAAGTTCCGTTTACCCTCATGTTTGACGGCAGTTGTCCGTTTCTTTTTTCCTCCTTTTTCATTTTGATTTAATAATTTTATTTGTTTATTTGGTAATTTAAAATTTGTTAATTTAATTAACACTATTTTCATTTATTTTACGTACCAAACAGTTTCCCCTACCTCCTCTCCTCCTGCCCCCTCCCACCTTCCACCTACCCACCCTCTCCATCCTCTTCTCCTCCATCTCCATTCAAAAGGGGACAGGCATGCCATTTATGCCTCCCATTTGCTTGCACATCAAGTTGAGGCAGGACCAAGCTCTTCCCC
The DNA here is from genome assembly GCF_000317375.1 of Microtus ochrogaster. Lineage (NCBI taxonomy): Eukaryota > Metazoa > Chordata > Mammalia > Rodentia > Cricetidae > Microtus > Microtus ochrogaster. The sequence goes on along the minus strand of NW_004949100.1, from coordinate 6,190,603 downwards.
CTGCATCAAGGCTGGGCAAGGTAATCCAGCATGGGGAGAAAGTTCCCAAAAGCCAGCTAAGCTCCAGGGACAGGAGTCTTACAAACAGACTAGGCTACACAACTACCATACACAATGCAGAGGGCCTAGGTCAGTCCCGAGCAGGCTCCCTAACTGTTGGTCCAGAGACCATGAGCTCCCATCAGCTGTCTCTATGGGTTCCTCATTAGTTTCCACCTCCATCAGTTACTGGATAAAGTTACCGGATGACTGTTTGTTCATGTATTGTCCATTTGGTTCTTTGGGACAGTGTCTCATGGAGCTCAGGCTACTCTTGAGCTGACTCTCCCGTCTTCATCTCTCAAGGACTGGGAATGCAGGTATGCATCACCATGCCTTGCACTGGTCAGCCTTCACATTTCGATCATTCTGACATGTGCACCGTGGTATCTCACTGCGGTTTTAGCTTGTGTTTCTTTCATGACTAACAATACTTCAATACCAATAAAGCCTTTCATGAGTTAATTTCTGAAGAATATGTAGCTTTTAGAGATTCTATTTAAGATTCTATTTAAAAATTAAATACTTTCTTACTGTTTTAAGAGTTCTTAGCTTGTGGGTGGCAACCCCTTTGGGGGTCACATATCAGATAAACTGCATATCAGATATTTACATTACAATTCTTAATAGCAGCAAAACTACAGTTATAAAGAAGCAACAAAATAATTTTATGGTTAGAGTCAACATAACATGAGAAACTGCATTAAAGAAAGGGTCACAGCCTTAGGAAGGATGAGAACCACTGCTCTCGATGCAAGCCCTTTATCGATGTATGCTCTCCAAAGATTTCCTTCAGGAACATAATTTGTCTTTTCTGTCAATTAGCAATGCCTTGCAAAGAATAAACTATTTTAATTTTGATGAAGTCCAACTTGTTATTTTTTTTATTTTGCTGTCCATGCTTTTGGTGTCAAATAAGTCTGACTTGAAATCACAAAAATTTTTTAATTTTTTGGAAGAAAAATTATTGTATTCCATTATTTATTTTCAGCCAGAGCATCATATTTATTCATTAAGCAAATATTTGTTGACTGTTTTCTATGCGCTGGATGCTGCTCTAGTCTCTGATATGAGGGCCCATATACAGTCAAAGCCTGATCCCTTCACAGAGAGTATTCATCTAAAGTAGTTCCAGTTGACCATTCTTTTCTTTTTATTCATAATAATTTTATTGATTATTTGAGAATTTCACATCATAAACCCCAAGCACACTC
>NW_004949100.1:6186720-6188711 GCF_000317375.1 Microtus ochrogaster | reverse complement strand
CGAGTCCTTCCCCACCTGTGCTCACATCAGATGCCACCAATTGTGGAGAACTGTGCTTCAACATCCTTATCACAATTTTAAGAGTTCTCTTCAATGGCTTTCTGTCTAGGCTGTCACTTTTTGGTGGGAAGTTGGGGTAGGGGTTGTCTCAGAAGCCTTCTATGTTTGTCTTTGTCAACTATGAGTCTGCAGTCACCAATAACATGACAAAAGTAGCTTTTTTCATCTCTACAGTCAGCAAGAACATGGATCACATCAGGATGTGCCATGAACCTCAGCATGGTCTCTGGTGGCAGAGCATCCACATGGCCTCAGCTGGTAGTGTGGGCCACTCCCATCAATGTGACCCCACCAGCAGCACAGCCTACAGACATCAACATGACTTCAGGCTTCAGCACAGACCGCAGACATTCGTTTGGCTTTCAGTGGTAACATGGGTCATGGATAGCAACACAAACCCCAGTTGCAGCAGGACTGTAGACCCAGACATGGCCTTCAGTGGCAGCATGGGTCACAGACATCAACATGATCTCAGGTGACTACACAGGCCACTCACATTAACATGGCCCCCAGTGGAAGCACTCCTCACAGAAATCAGCATGGTCTGAGGCAACGGTCCAGACCAAGGACATCTGTACCGTCTTTGGTGGTAATCTGGGTTAGAGATGATGGAGGAAGGTCATTGGTTAATTAAATGCTACAGCAGATTATTAGAGATGGGCTAGTCCAGGTGCGAGAGTTAGCCTAAAAGAGGCTAGATAGAAATGGGCCAAGCACTGCTTAAAAGAATACAGTTTCCGTATAATTATTTAGGGGCATAAGCTAGCAGGCGGCCTGGGGTGCTGGGGACGCAGCCCCGCTGCTCTTATTCAACATACAGATATGACTCCTGGCTGCTGTGGGATCATGGAACCTCTGGTTTTAACCCAGCTTGGGGCAGAGGACAATGGATAGATACCAAAGTAGCCTCCAGAGGCAGCATGGACCATAGTGGTCTTTTCGAGGTTCAATCCAGAAAATGAACCGTTCTTCATCTTAAACATGCAGTCATTGCTCAGACCCAGGGCAATCAGTGTGTTCAGAGCTGAGTAGGAGTGCAGGCTACAGGCTGCTGCACAGCACCCTGTCTCTTGGCCTACTTGGCAACGACATGTCCGTCCTTCCATGTGGTGTCTCCCGCCCCCTCACTCCCCCCTGCACACTCTGTTCCTGTATCAGACAGCTTTGCATGCAAAATTGCAACAAGTCATTGGTTTCTGAAGCCTCATAAATACCGCACCATTGTGGAGACTTCTTTCAGATATCCTGCTGTTGCCTAGAGTCAGGGTGATGTCGCAGCTAGGCAGGACGTTCAGGCGCAGGTTCGATCAGAGTTCCTGGGTGCTTTGCACCTCCCTGCTCTCCGTGTCTGCCAACTCAAGTTTTGTCAAGCTCAGCCTTTGTTCTTGTAGCCTGTGGGCAGCACTGTTGCCCCATGCTCTCGATTTCCCCCAGGACAAACAGCACAGGCTGCAGGTGCATGCCGGGAGCTGGCTGGTGGGCATGGAGCCCTGTTCAACAATGACTTGTTTCTGTGGGTGTTCCAGAGAGCCACATGTCTCACTGTGTACCTCTGACTGTCCTGAAATTCACTCTGTAGACCAGACTGGCCTTCAACTCACAGAGACCTGCTTCTGCCTCCCGAGTTCTGGGATTAAAATTGTGTATCACTGTGCCCGGCTAATGTCGCAAAGACTTTTTTTCATCTAAATTTTTCTAAGAATGCTGCAAACATCTGGTTTTCATGCTTACGTCTCTTGTCAATTTAAAATCAGATGTTTTCATCTGGTGACTAAAGGGTTTACTGATATGGATAGCTAAACAGCTTAGATACTCTTCTAGAAAATGAGAAGTGGCTGGCCCTTCTTCTTCTTCTTCTTCTTCTTCTTCTTCTTCTTCTTCTTCTTCTTCTTCTTCTTCTTCTTCTTCTTCTTCTTCTTCTTCTTCTTCTT
>NW_004949100.1:6167367-6186620 GCF_000317375.1 Microtus ochrogaster | reverse complement strand
TTCTTCTTCTTCTTCTTCTTCTTCTTCTTCTTCTTCTTCTTCTTCTTCTTCTTCTTCTTCTTCTTCTTCTTCTTCTTCTTCTTCTTCTTCTTCGGGATTTTTAACTTCTATCATGACACAGGCAAACAATTCTGAAAATAGCTCTTGACAATTGACCTACCGTTCTGCTTCTACCAGCTCCATCCAGGTCATGGTCAAACACCCACAGTGGCTACATAGCATTTTCCCAGAACATGGGCCTCAGAGAGAGGAATTCTCACTGCCCAAGGAGCTCCCGAATTGTAGGTGCTGGAGTCTAGGGAGAGACCTTTAAATGAATGTTTTTCTATAGTAGCTGACATGGGTTGCTAGCATTGTCAGAAAGTTAACTTAAGAGTAAGTGTAGAATCTGAACCAAAGGTAAGAAAAAGGCCTATAAGAAGATCAAGTTCAGCTTTCTTTAGATTCATCATTTTCTTTCTTTCTACAAAGCAGCTACTATACATCTTAAATTCTTAATTCATTGTCTTCTCATAAAGAATGAACAGTGAAATTTGGCTAAGCTGAACATGGTTCTTATTCGCTGTGTGTTTTTCCTGGAAGCTAAGATTTCTCATACCTTCGTTACTGTTTGGCCATTTTGTCCTTCATACTGACATCCCTTGAGTACAGGGATGTAGGGATAGTGTTACTCATTTCAGTAATTCCATGTCCTAGAATGAGCTGTGTTCCATATGAAGTATTATAACAAGAATGCTTTACACATTTTTAGTCCCCTTGGTCTTTATTTGTAGTCCCATTTATTATTATATCTCAGGGAACAAGACAAAGCACTTGTTGTGGCTTCGGTCCTCTGGAATTCATAACATAATTCAACAACTATAAAAACACTTTTCTGGAAAGAATTCCAAGAGATTGATTGTTTTACTTTCTCTAGTAAGAAAGTGACTCGGAAAAAAAAATCAATCACAATCTTTTTACAAATGTGCCTACTATGCACCAAGTGGCTGCTTCCTCTTTTAACAAAATTTATCCATCCATTAGAGTCATAGACAAGTGAACAAAAATGAATTGTCATTTGCCTTATTTTATTAGTGTCATATGAAATTATGGCATGTTATTGACTTCTCCAAGAATATTTTACTTGAGGAGGCACAGTTTAACATGTACCAATCAAGATCAATATTGAATATGCATTAATTCTTTAAAAAATGCTGCTAGGCAATTTTTCTCTACAAATCCCCTGTTGGTGTTTATTGTGCAAAAAATTATCACTGTGTCCAAAGATAATTTAGCTGAGCTTTAATTACAAACAATGAGCTGCTATTCTCCTTGCTGCGGTGCATCCCAGACATATTTACCAACCATTTAATTCACTTGTTCACTTTTTGCCGAAGGAAGTCTGAAAAATTTCAGTATTTTTGCTGACTGGATCTGTTTTACCATTATCATTTCCTTTCCCTTTTGATCTCTATTAATTAGGGAGTTGTTAGGTTATTACTTTTTACCTACAGTAGATCTGTGAGCTTCCTATGCAACCAAGGTTACAATCTAAAACCTAGTCACTTGTGGGATATGGACAGTCACTGCCAGCTCATAGGCTATTTAACTCATTTGCAGAGGATTGTACATTAAGCAGAGAGACCTGGAAACTCCCAAGTCATACTTTGGGTTTAATGGTTCTATTCAACCTAATGTTCAATTAATTAATTTGTTCCTATGTCACAGACGTCAAGTGCTCTCATGGCAGTAGGTGCACATGCTACTGTTTTGCTGCTAATGATGGAAATGAGAGAATGTGTTAATTTAAGCTAATGTAGCATACACACCCTTTAAAGTCCCTTTGTGCCTCATCTGTCTGGCTCCAGCTTCCCTTTACTCTCTCAAAGAGTTGTATGTCATCTTCTCACGTGTGATGTCACTTACACTTAGCTGAGAATTCCATTTTTTGGGGGGGGGGGATCCGTTTCTTTACCAGTATAATGTTTCTGAACCTTATCTAAGATCCTATCAAATGTCTCACAGTGAACATTCCCCTTCCTCCTTCCCTTCCTTTATCTCCCCTTCCTCCATACTCCCTTGCTTCCCTTCTTCCTTTTCCTTCTTGCCTCTCCTCTCCCTTCTCGTGCTATCTCTCCTCTCTCTCTTTGGTGCTAGACATCAATCCCAGAGCCTTGAGTATATTAGTCATATCTTCTCTCACCAACCTCTGCCCCAGCCTTATAAACATAATTTATTTATTTATTTATTTAATGGAATATTAAGTTCTCCAAAGGCAGAGATCACTTGTCATTCTAATTTGTGTTATTAACAGTATTACATACCATAGTTTCTCAAAAAAAATTCTTGATCAAAGAAAAATGTTTGGTTTTTTTTTTTAACAGTTCATATCAATCTCTTAGTATTCAGGTAATTTATGTCCATCAGTATCTTTGCTTTCTTTCAGAGGCATGGGATGAAGGGAATTTGGACAATGGGTCCTGACAAGACATATTATGTTTGACTTGATTTTGCTGACTGAAAATCTTGTAACTCACCCATTTGTGACCAGTGTGACTTCTGTCCTGTCTGCCCACGGAAGGCCCAGACGTTTTTGTTTTTTTTTTTTTTTTTTTTTTTATCTCGTTTTGTGTCACAACTGTTAGTTCCAAGTGGGCTCCCAAAATGGCAGTGCTGCTGACCATGTGCTAAAAGACAGCCTGGGCCCACCCCAGGCAGGGCTGTGTTCTGGGAAACAGAAGGATTGTTGTTGGGTGAGCAGAAAGCTAGCTCAGCATTCCTCAGGAATCTTGTGAAATGGGTCTCTGTTCACTAGGAAAGTCACGATGTTCCCTGTCCACCCCTACCCGTCAACTACCGCAAGCAAGTGCTTCTTGTTCTTGATTAGCCCAAACAGCCTGCCACAGATCAAAGTTTCCACGCGAAGACCCAGACTGTTCTACCCTCTACCCCTCTTGATGCTACCTTTCTAACAAGACCGGTAAGCTTCTGTCTTCTACTCTCTGAGGCAGCCCAGCAATTTGTACCTCCAATTAACTATATTTTTACCCAAGGAGTTGTCTAATTGGGTGGTTTCACTGCTGCCTGGCCTAGCTTACAGTGTAGTCAATAACCTGAGCTGTGGTTTGAATGAAAATGGTCCCCCAAAGCTCAGGAAGTGATACAGTTAGAAGGTGTGGCCTTTTTGGAGTAGGTGTTTACTAATGTCATATGATCAGTTGTCAACTTGACATAATCTAGAACCAACTAGAAGGAGGCTCAGTAAGGTATTGTCTACATGGGGTTGTCCTGTGGGCATTGTCTAAGTTAGTTGATGTGGGAAATCCCAGTCCACTCTGAGCCTCACTACTTCCTAGGCAGAAATCAAACGGGGACATATAAGTACGTTAAAGTTATTTTGGAGTACCTTAAAGTGAGATGTCTTGGAGTTTGTAAACAATTTTATTTCCCTTATTTTTACTAGCAGCATGTTTTTAAGTAAATTTCTTAATCTCGAAACTTTTTAGCTTTCTCATCTGTAAAAAGAATAACAATTACATTTATTCTGTGAGGTTTGAGTAAGAAATACATGAACCACTTAAAGTAAGAAAAGAAATGAGATTTTACTATATAATGAGTGGTACTATTTAACCATCACCTTTATTATTGCTAAGTTTTTCATGTAACTATTGAATGTTTTTAGGAAACTGCAAGAAAAATGGCGAGATTGGGGATGTTATATTTTAAGATTTTAAGGTTTGAAATAAAAAGTTTAGCAGCAAATGTCATTGTAGTTCTTAGGGATTTTAATTTTTTCTGGTTTATATACATGTTCGTTTACATAAGAGTGTAGTGTGAGCAGCACATGTGTTTTGGAACCTTTATACTCCTCACAATGTAAAGATAAAGACGGAGTAAGCTCTAGACACATAAAAATGATCCCAAAGAAGAAAAACGTGCAACAACTGCCAAAAGATTAAAGTATGATTTTTAGAAAATAACAGCGGTTCAGAAACAGCTTTCAAAGAGAGGTTTGAAAATTCCTTAGTGGTGTGGGAAGTCCCTCTGTATGTGCGTTGCTTTTATTGGTTAATAAAGAGTCTGCTTTGGGCCTATTGAAGTGTAGAATGGAGCAAGGCGGGAATTCCAAGCAGAGACAGAGAAAGAAGGCAGAGTCTGAGAGATACCTTGTAGCCGCCAAAGGAGACAGAAGCCCGAGAACCTTATGGGTAAACCACGAGTCTCGATGTAAAACATAAAATAATAAAAATGGGCTAATTCAAGATGTAAGAGCTAGCTAGGGATATGCTAGAGTCACTGGCCAAGCAGTGTTGCGATTAATAAAGTTTCTGTGTGATTATTTCTGGTCCAGGCATCCAGGCGCAAGAGAGCAATCTCCGTCCACACCTTAGCTTATTTTTTTCTCCTTTCTAAATTAGTGATGCCTGATGGTTGTAAAAATGTCTTTAACATTTCTATAATAGCAACATCTCTTCGTCACCCCCTGCCTTGCTGAGATTTCTATCTATAAGTTTCCGAGCCTTCTCCCTTTGGGCAGGCAGATTTCTCATGGTTTCTTGAGTGTCAGGGAAGATTTTTGCTTGTTAGCTCTTGGCTTTAGAGGACAACTTAGTACTGTGAATTTTGTATTTCCCATCTCTTGGGTAATAGATAGAAAAGTAATAGTCAAAGACCATATAGTATAGAAACCATTTAGCAATTGAGTAAAAGTTTATTAACTTAGAATACATAAGAGAACAGCAAATCTGTCTTCATGAATAGCCTTGCCACAGAAGCTTCTGGCTGAAATGCAGTCTTAATGTCTCACAGACAGTGCTTAGAATAAACTAAGCTACAAATAGATGATACATAAAATCATGGAAGTTAATGAAAATATGCTTTTAATGTACTATATAGTAATGTACCAGAATATATCTTTCAATAACTTCTGAAGTATATTTTAAAAAGCCATAAAATTTATGCCCTTTTAGTTTAAAATATTTACTGCTAACATGCACAAAGAAACTATTTTATTATTTTGCTAAATTAGAATTATATGATTCACATTAGAAGGTCAAAGATTACAAGGAAATAGGATTTATTGTATTGGACCATTGTTTTGGTTACACAAAGGCTATTAGGCTGTGATTCACTCTGAAAAATCACAGGCTAGCCCTTTTCACTTTAAAATGATTTTTGAAATAAGAAGAGGATTCTTTATTAAAACGGATAGATGAGGTACGACTACCTGCTATGGCACAGGCATCTCATTTCACCATTTCAGAGTATTCCACTGGTGATGAACGTTGGAAAGGTACATAGCTTACTAGCTGTGCATTTGTAGTTTGAATAAGTACTATTTCTTTAACACGGTGCACACATCATTCACTGCTATAACTGAATGCTCTCTTGGTGGGCTGCAGAACAAATACTGCTGTCTAGAGTCTGTAAGGAAGGTATATGATTTTTAAAAGACACATGCAATTTTTATTCCTTTCTATGACGTATAGGGGATCGCTTTCTTCTTCAGACACTTGTTTTTCTGAGTAAACATTGTAGCATGATATCAGCGGGTAGAGATTGAGCACAGCGTTATTCCTCTAGGAAAGTAAGCAGTGAAAATGCAGCTTAAACACTGCAAGCGCTGTGGAATGTTCAGGTACTATGCAACATATTTTAAATGCAGCAAGTTATTCTGAAGTCTAATTTAAACTCATATTGGATCATTGTGTCGATCATATTCACCATCTATTGTCCTCTTTTTCCCCTTAAAATAATCCACCACTTTTGAAATATATCCCTGTTTAGATCATCTTGGAAAATTAAGATGATCCCCAATTAATTGGAAGTTCCTATTGTTTTAACTTACCAAAAAAAAAAATCTGGTTATTTCATTTGACCTAATCTAATACATTAACAAAAGTCATTAATTTGTCTTCTGCACAGGATTCAGGTCAGCAGGCTAACTCAAAATCCCCAAAGGTAGAGTCCAAGTGAATTTCTATCCATTATTTTAATGGGACAGACCGCAACACTGGTTCTGTAGTTCACCAAAGCAGCATTGCAATTACAGCCATCAATGGTGTAGAGCATTAAGGAGACAAGGATGAAGGCATAGTAATCCCTTCACACTTCATATTTGCTCATAGCAATCCCCTGACCTCCCCGACATTAATACTGAGTTTAGGTAGGAGGGACTCTGGCGGTCTCACTCCTCTGTTCTGCAAAAGCAAGGGAGTGTTAATCAGCAGTGGGCGGGGTAGGTCTCTGATGGCCAGTAGGAGCTCATCTAGAAAGAGGGAGGGGGTGGGTCTCCAGGCAAGCCTCTGATGGCCAGTCGGAGCTCATCTAGAAAGAAAGCCCAGGCAGTTCCAGCCGGATTCCTTTTAATGTCACAGTTCATTTGCAGAACCATAACTGGAATCAAGAATTAAAAAGCCTTGTATAAAAGTCAGTAACATTAAACCTTTAAGACTCATGTTTCATGTGTCATAAAAAGTCTATGAAAGGATTTTATATTCTGTACAATGTTTTAGCGCTTTCAATCACTTTTTTTTTCCAACATAACTTTTGTGAACACTTTTATAGCCTCTAAATGAAAAACTAAACTATGTGTCATTCAAAAAAAAAAAAAAACGTTTTATGGATCACAGAATTTAATAAAAGTTCTGCACCATAACAAGCGCCTGATAAACCTTTATTAAAATTCATTAAAAATATTGAAAAATATTTTAACAGAAATTAGACCTCACGTTTTGGTAAACACGACAAACTCACTCTTCAAAGAGGGTACTGTTTATCACACATGCAGATCCTGTATTGGTCAAGGGGAGGAATATAGGAATATTCTGCTACTCAACTCTAGGAGAGTATGTTCTTGTGTTTGGTGGGACTAAACCACTTAGTTTCGGGTTTGCAAGAATCTTCAATAATTACAAAACACATGCTAGAGTTTATATAACTGATTATACAAATAGAAAATATTTTTGAAAATATATAGAATGTAAATTGAGTATCTCCTTATATTAGAACCCACTAGAGCAACTTTTGTAGTGTAGTTCTTAGGGTCTGGAAAGTGGAAGAATTTTTCTAACACAATTAGAAATTCAAGCTCCTAAATATATTTTCTTCATACTATGTTTGTAGGGTAATGTATAACTAAAGGCTCTGGAATGTTTATAAATCATTAAATTTATTTTATATATATGCATACCCTTTCTAATACTTATGTAAATATGGAAAACACATAAGAATCTACACATCATGTACATACATATGTTTAACCATACCCCCTACATTGACTTAATTTTAAATATATAGATATTAGTATGCACACACACACAAGAGAAATTTTGAAGATTTTTTTTTGGTGTGGGTTATTTATTATTTTTATTTTCTTTGGATTTAATTTTATGGTGGCAGAATATTTATTTTCTTTTTTTTATTTTTCAGGGTTCTAATTTTTTTATTAAAAATTTCTGCCTCCTTCCTGACTCCCTTTTCCCTCCCCCTTCCCCCACTCACCAACACCCACTCCCCTCCCCCTCCCTCTCCAGTCTGAAGAGCAGTCAGCTGTTCCCTGCCCTGTGGGAAGTCCAAGGTCCTCCCTGCCTTCATCCAGGTCTAGTAAGGTGAACATCCAAACAGGCTAGGCTCCCACAAAGCCAGTACAGGCAGTAGGATCAAAACCCAGTGCCATTGTCCTTGAAAAAGCATGGGATAAGACCAGACTCTCTGAACATGGCGGACAATGAGGGCTGCTGCGAAGTCAAGAACAATGTTTTCAAGGAGTGTGTGTGAGTGTTCTGTAGATCTGAAAGCCTCCACGTGATAGGTAACCTTAGATTTCATCTGTACTAGCTCAGCTAATAGACATGGATCTCTACTGCATCTCCTTCCACTGCAGTGGCCGAGCACCTCTGAACTCTGCTGCGGATCTCTGTGTATGGGACCCATCATTCTAGGCAGAATATTCTAGATAAAATTCCTATGATTAAAAGTCTAAAGAATTGATATGGCTGAGACTTTAGTTAGCAGACGGCAGATGAATCATCACACTTTGTAGATGCTGGATGATTATTCTCGGACTCTGTATAAGCTCAAAGGTTTCTATTCATGATACATTGTCACGTTTCTGTTTTATTAAATGCAATCTAGTTTGCACTAATAGTTTTCTTCCAATAGTTTTTAGTACACTTTCCCAGCACCTTTTAGTAGTAGTGGGGACATGAGTCAGGGAAGAAAAGAGCTAGAGAAGGGGAATGCAGGGTGATTCATCTAGTTTATTTGTTTAAAAAGATGAAATAAGTTTTAGGTGGATTATTTGTGGAGAAAACACTCAAAGTTCACAATGATTTCAGGTAGCGTAGACCTAACCTATTTCTGCAATATATGCAAAACTTCTGTGCTAATGTCTGTTGTCTTGACAGCAGCCATAGTTTATGCTTGTAATTATACTTTTCTTCTGCTGTAAACTCATATTGTTTCATGAAGTCACTATGCAGCAATGTCATTGTCACTAACTAATGGGACATAATGAGGACATGATTGGGAAAACCCTGGGTGGAGGATCGTAGTTTATTTAAAGGGGATCAGAAGGAAGTCTGTAGAACAATGTATAAACATATAAGCTAAAATTATACACAATTACTAGTTTATACATACTACATTTTTTTTTCCTTTTTCCTCTGGAGATCATGAATTCAAGGCCAGGCCTTGAGCTAGCAAACAAAGTGGCCTCTTCTCATTTTAAATCACCACTAGAAAAGGAGATTGCAGGGGCTTTTTTTGGTAAACCATTTGCAAACGTATCAGTAAGATTTTCCTACTCACTCTGCTTTTTCTCTTCTTGTGCTTTTTATTTTTTTCTTTAGTTGCTCAGTTACTTCTGCCAGCTTTCACTGTTTAAAGACCCTTTCCAAACTGCCACCTACTTTGAAAGTTTGCTTCATTTATTTATTTTTTATTTTATTTTATGTGTATGTGTGTTCTGCGTGCATGTATTTCTGTGCACTATGTAGAAACAGCCTAAGGAAACCGGAAGGTATCAGATTTCCTGGGACTGGGGTTACAAAGGGTTGTGAGCAGCCTTGTAGGTGCTGGGAACTTAACTTAGAGACCCTGGCAGAGCAGTCAGTGCTTTCAACCACTGAGCCATCTCTTCAGCCCCCCAGCCACCTACTCTTTATTGCTCTGAATCTTCATACTTCTACTCCTAGTCGTTTTTCACACGGTGGGAAAGATCTCACAATGTAACCCACACAATTTTATCCATTGTTTAAGATTTTCCAAAAGTTTCTACTTGTCTTTAGAAAAAGTTTGGCTATCTCTGCATGACAGAGACCTCCTCATAACCTGGCAACCACATATCTATGTCTTCTATAAAATTCGTTTTTATTTCTCTTATTTTTTTCTTTATACAAATAATATCTGTCCTATACTATCATGCGGCAGAATTATGCTAAGGAATTTTACAGCTTTCTGGCTTCCTTGTGTGTATTGATGCCTCCCCCCCGCCAAAGGATATTGAGTTGATTTTCTAGTACCCTTTTCCTTAGCAATGTGTCTTCTCTTTCTCTGGCAAGAATCAGGAAGAAAGCACCCAACCAAACAAAATCAAAAAATCCCTACAATGAAGGAGCTTGCATTTTACTGCTGTTCTCACACTGAACTGGTGGTTACTGGTCTGTATGGGTTCTTTCAGTGGAATAATACACAATAAGAAGAAAAAACAACAACAACAACAAAAAAACACAGACACTCACACAGAGATACACACACACAGAGACACACACAGACACACACAGAGACCCCCCCTGCACACACAGATTTTTGTTGTTTCCCTTCTCCACTGGAGAAGGCAATGCGTACCTCAGACTCTTCCTCTGCCCATCTTTCTAATACAGTCTGGACTATTGGGATTCACCCTCCTCTATCTTGCTCATCTTTCCTCTCTCGTACCCACTTCTTGCTTCTTTCACGCTCTACAGAAGTCTTTGGACCAGTGATTTACCTTGAGAAAACCAATTCTTCTGCCACAGATCAAGAGCATTTTCCTTGAAAGAAGGTGGCATAAGAATCACTTGCCAGGGGTCTTTTGGCACTTCCGCGGAAAGATCCTAGATGACATGGCTTTGAATTTTGTCTTCAGAGTGTGAGTGTTTGAGCTGGGTCAGTTGTCTAAAAGCTTGTACTTCAGCTTCCTTGTTGGTCAAAGGGAAGAAAATGTCTTTATGATTCAGAACTGTAGTGAGAACTGGGTGGACTTACAGTTTAAAGACCCGGAGAACACTAACTAAAACAAGTGCTAAAAGTAAATGTTTGTGACCCATGTAATAATTTTATGGCTCTCATTCTAAACTATTTATCCATAGCTGAAGACCAACCTAGCTTTGATGGAAAATACATAGGTACAAGGCAGGAAATAAAGTATCTCTAATAAATAAATAAATGAATAAATAAATAAAGTATCTACAATTCAAATCACCAATCTGTAAAATTTTTCTATGATGTGCTAAAAGTTAATATTTTGACTGTGTAAGCCATTCCATCTCTGTTGTAATCAAGCCTATGGTAATGTCACAGAAGCTACACAAATGGATAAGACTGGATCCCAAGAAAACTGTATGGAAGTTTTTAGTTGACACACGGTACATGTTCCAATTCACGTGGTACAGTGAGACATTTGATACATGGGCATGTTAGAGAATGGTTAAATTAGAATACAAAGCATATCCATCACCTTGAGTATTTATTACTTCTTTGTCGTGAGAAAAATACAAAGTCTATTTCCCAGTTTCTTGTCCATATATACAGCAAAATATTATCAGCTACGTTCAGTAGAGCACCTGTGCGTGTTTCTTGTGTTTGAACTATCTTTATCTATCATCACCTACCACTATCCTTCATAGGCTCTGATAACTACTGTTTGATTTCTGACTTCTATGTTACCAGCCCTTTTAGAGCCAACAGATGAATCCAGTCAAGTATCATTTGTCTTTCTGTTTGGGGCTTCCTTCCCCCTCTCCCCTTACATTATGAGCTTCACATAATTTCATCTTTTTTTCTTTTTCTCCCATTTTTAGTGCTTTTTGTGGATGTATGTATATATGCTTTTGCATGCGTGCGGGTGAAGTGTGTGTGTGTGTATGTGTGTGTATGTGTGTATGGGTGTGTGTAGGCTGACATTAATGTCAGGAATCATCCATTCATTGAGGCAGGTTCTCTCTATCAAACCCAGAGCCAGTGTATGTGACTATCCTTCTAGCCAGCATGTTCTGAAGATCCCCAATTCTATCTTTAAAAGCTAGAATTATAAGGGAGTCTCCAGGCCAAATCCAACATTTCTGCATGTTTCTGAGGATCTGAACTCAAGTTCTCAACCTTGTAGTGCAAGTACTTTAACCACTGAGCTATCCCCCAGCCCGATTTCATGCTTTTCATAGCTAGTACTACACATCCATGGGTGTATGTCATATTTCTTTATCGGTTCCTCAGTTGGTGGACATTTAAGTCTACCCCATGTCCTGGCTATTGTAAATACTGATGGAGTGACTGGAGAATGCATTTATCTTTTTGACATGCTTTCTTTTCTTTTTTTTTTTTAACAGGTTTCTTTTTATTATTTATTTCTATTCCATGTGTACTTGTGTTTTTGCCTGCATGCATGACTGTATGAGGGTGTTGGATCCCCTGAAACTGGAGTTACAGAGAGTTGCGCACTGTCGTGTGGATTCTGGAAATCGAACCAGGGTCCTCTGGAAGAGCAGCTAGTGCTCTTAACCACTGAGCCATCTCCCCAGTCCCCACCGATTTCATTTCTTTTGGATATACTTTCTGGATCATATGGTATTTCTACTCCTTTTGGGGGAGGGATTCTCAAAACTTGTTCATAATGTCTGTGGCACCTTGCATATCTATCCACAGTGTGTAAGGTTCTTTATTGTCTAACCCTCAGTGGCACCTGCTAGTATTGTTCTATCTATTGTGCTATCATTAGTGATGATAGATTAGTGATGCTGACCATTTTCTCTATATATAGGTCAATCTGGGTGATAGCTATTAATAATATATATTTTACTCTTTCTGTTTGTTTTTTTCAAGACATGGTTTCTTTTTGTAGCCCTGATTACCCTGGAACTCACTCTGTAGACCAGGCTTGTCTCCAACTCAGAGATCTGCCTGCCTCTGTCTTTCGAGTTCTGGGATTAAAGGCGTGTGCCACCCATGCCCAGCTTCTAAATATGGGATGCTTTCTGAATGTGCATGTCATTCTTGCACAGAGGCCATGCTAATCTTCTCTGTATCATTCTAACTTAGCATACATACTGCCAAATTGAGCACACTTTTTCTTGATAATTTGTTTTTATTTCTATTAGATCCCATAGTGTATTTGCTTCTTTTTGGTTGCTGCGATAGAATACTCACACAAAAGCTGCTTCAGAAATGAAGGGCTTATATGTGGATTTATCCCAAAAGGGGATACAGTCCATCATGAAATGGAGTGGAAGCAGAATCAGGCAACAGGCCCTACAAGTAAGATGAAAGACAGAGCAGCAAATGGTCCAATCTATAAAACCTCTAAGCCCACCATCAATGATATACCTTCTCCAATAAGCAACCACCTCCTAAAGGGTTCGAGATGTCCCCAAGTAGTAACACTACCTTGGGACCAAGTGTTCAAATACATGAGGCTATAAGGGACATTTCATATTAAGCCTCAATATCTCAGAAAGTGGAGGAGTGCCTCTGAGTTCTCTCAGAGAATGGTTGGAGCTGGGCCAGACTGGAGAAAGGCAGGCCACACTCATGGGGGTGTCACTGTGGGCCAAGAGCCATCTGCCTAGAGGGAGGAGCAAATTCAGCACTAAATAAGTCCTTGTTAAACAAGAGAATGAATGAGTCTTACTACCACAGTGCTTTTCAAAAAGTAAAGAAATCTACACAGGAGGAGCTGGCTTTGTCCTTATCACACTCTTAGCCATGTGTGCTATAATTTGAAACGCGTATTTAGGATTATTGACATTTCTTTCCTTTGATTGCTATACATTGTCTTTTTAAAACTGTTTCTTTGTCCTTTGATCATTATGGACAAGTTAATTAAAACGCCAAAATTTTCATTGTCCAACTCTTGACTTCCTTAGGTTTGTCTAGTGAGTTCTGTGTTAGATTAGTTGGGATCAAAAGCATAGGTGGTCAGCTTGCTTGGTGGAGAAGACATCTATGCTAACACCTTGCTCCCAGCTTAGGAAGTCTATTTCAGGCCTGGCTATAAAGGTTCTGAATATTCTGGGAACATGGGATTTTGGAAAGTTTCCAGACCCATCAAGCACTGAAACTCTGCTGACTTTACTTGTTTGACTCTCAGGGTGCCTCCTAATGACCAGGACAGTATTCCAACTTCACTTTGTGACTCCTGGCTGATGTCACATGGATGTGCTCATAAAACCATCTTCGGCTATGTTGGAAGAATGAAATTGGCGTTTAAGTGATCACAGCCTTTCCTAAATACGCTCAGATTTAAAACACAAATATTATTTAAATGAATAATTATGAGACCGTTTCCTCAAATACAACTTAAATTGCGCCAGAAAATGCATTGCTGAACAGAAATTACATATATGATATAATTTCCACGTACAATGATATTTTAAAGGCAGATCCCCAGTAACATTAAAGATAACAACAGAGACTGCCCCCCCATCACACTAGAAAGTCTAGAAAGCCTAACACATTCATTTCACTTGTGTCTGAAGTTAGCACGACACACTGTCAGAGAATAGGGATGTGCCGGTAAACAGTAATGAGAGCTAACAACAATGTGGGTTTCCACTTTAAAAAAATCCCCATAGTCTTATTTGTTTGTAGGTAAATCTCTTTCCCTTCTGTTGGTAATAGGCATTTCTGATAATAGAGATGTGCAATTGAAGCTTGCAAATAGCTCTGTAAGAGAAATACATATCTTTTTTAAATAGCAACTATCAGATTTCTACCACTCAGATAACTGTATATTTTTCCAGTATCCTACTTGCTCCTCCAAGCTGAGATGAATCATTCCTGTTGAAGTTTCCCCTAAACAGAATCAAAGCTCTGTGCCTATAAATTCCACAATATCCTTTGACTAAAGTCTTCTTTATCACATGTCCTAGAAAACTAATTATTTTTATCTTGTTTATAAGAACAAGAGGAGTCTAATAAGCAGCTGCCGGTCGTTCTTTGTTTAAACGCAGAAACACCACATAGGAAGCTTTTTTTCTAACCCAACTTACTTTTTAAAGTGCCCCGTGCAGATGCCAGTTTCCTGCATGTTGTGACAAATGACACATTTCCTTTGGTGCTTCCTTATGGGTAACAGCGTGTGAGGATGTGGTGTTGGAAAAATTTATTACAGTTATTTTGTAGTTGATATTAAAAAATGTGATGTATTATACCAGGTGTCTGACCTTTAAAGATCTTAGGACCTAATTCATTACAACATAAAATTTACATATTATTCAACTTTGCTGCAGAACTCCTATGAACAAGTCATGGTGTGTGTGTGTGTGTGTGTGTGTGTGTGTGTGTGTGTGTGTGTCAGGGCTGAGAAGAAAAAAGCCAGGCTCAAGCAAGAGCTGAGGACTAGACTCAGGGCAGAGGAACTGCGTGGCTGTTTAAGTAAAGAAAGGTGTACGGGGAACCTGGTACAGTGAAAATGTCGGGGACTCATGAGGCACTGCTTTTCAGAGATTCCCACCCAGTCTTCCTTCAGTACAGGACAATGACAAGTACACGAAGAGAGAATGAATAACTGTGTATTTCCACAGAGCAGATTAAAGGAATTGAACCTGCTACAGCCAACAAAACAACATACAATGATTTTCTGTACCTGATTTAAGCATTTGAGATAAGAAGTCAAAAATGAAAGTGTGTTATGAAACAAAAACCCCAGGTTAAAAAATATATCTATATTTAGATATATTTGAAATCATGCCCATGTAACAGTTTTTCAAAAGAATGAGAATTTAAATCATGTTACAGCAAATTCGATCTGAGCACTAACATTAGGAGCTACTGGAAATCACATTATGATACTTGAGTTCTCTTAATTAATCTTAATGGTTCTTTTTCAATGAAAACTGGAATATTGTTTTCTCATAATACATATTTACATTATTTGTGTTTCCAATTGAACAAATACCTGTTAAATCAAAAGCCCAACTTTTAATAAGTGCATGTACAACATCCTATAGGATAACAGTTCATTTGTAAAATTGTGGTCCCTACAGCTTCCTATCTCTCAAGACTTCCCAACCTTGATTGATAATACTATCTTTCCCTGCGGTGGTTCCAGTATTATGACAGAAAAGTAACTTCAAATCTTTCTATAGTGATTATAAAATAATTTGAGTTAATGCAGATGGGCTATTCATGTCAATACAAGTCAAACACTGCTTTAAAGATTCAGTTTGCTATCACAGATAATGTTTCCGTATTCTGCAGTTTAATTAGCAAGGAGGAAGCACTTCATCTCAAATGCTGATTCTCTAAATCATTTTTTTTGCTGGAAGGTATAGAAATTTGCTTAAAATTTCCTTTTTGGATATGTGCTAATTTTTAGCAAGTGGGTGGAGGCCGTCAACGCAAGACGAAATGGGAAAAGCCGTAATTATCCTCCAAGTGAGTTGCTTTTGGCAAACCCAAGCCAATCGCATGCCGTAAAAGGCAAGGTGAGAAGTGTTGTGTTTTCGCAGTAGAGGGAGCTGTCTTCTAGCGCTAGCGAAAATAGAAGGTCACTCCGTCTATTGATAAATCACACTGCCGTGATTCCTAACTGACAGCTCAAACTAACATCAAGCTGGATGAGGGAGAACAAAAGGCCATCAAGCAGCCATTTTCTTGACACTTTTATTCAATCACCAGCAGATTGCTTACGACAGCAATAGCAGCTGTTTTGTCTTCATCTTTCCACATTTGATAAAAGGTGTCAACTCAAATTTTTGTAAATAATTCACTTACCCCTACTGCACACACCGGCCCTGTTCAGCATATGTATTTTGTGGGAGCGAATCACCGAGGCAGGTCAGCGGAGCTCAGTGATAGCAGCTGAAGGTCATCTGTGATCTTAAAAGACAACTCGAGAAGGCTGTACCGTCCTTCAAGGTCAGAGATAAGCCTATGCGCGGGTATTTGTGATGGGAACAAAAGGTTACACAGTAAGGAGAAAAATATATGAAAATGCTTCCGTCAGTATAAGACTCATTTTCTTTGTTTAAGAAGAAATCTCTCACTTCCAGCTCCTTGGTCAGCTATCAGCGGAGGGTATTTGTAAACCCACTGAAGAGATTAAAAATCTAAATTGCTCTTTCAAAAGTTTGAAGAAAGCATTATTTGTAGCCTGCTATTCATCATGACTGTACAGAGGCCAGAGTTACAATCCATTTCTATGTCCTTTTTAAAAAGAATCATAAAAAGAGTGTCAAAAATTAATACAGTTAGAGAGAATTACATTTATCTAGTTCATTTAAAATTCTACCCTGAAATGCATTTAGACTTGAGAGCGGAGGGAAAAAAAAATAGAGAAAGAAGGTGTTTTATATCATAAGAGCTTCGTTTGCTTTAAGGGCTTAGAGAAACTAATAGAGAAATCCTTGAATTATTGCAATAAGATACTCTATCTGGTGTTGGCAAGCAGCTAAAAGCGCTGAGATTAAAAATGATACATCCTTCAATGCTAGCTTGTTTTTTAGGCTGCATTACTCACAGAATAATCTAAACAACAAATAGTCGCTATTTGGTTTATATTTCCTAATAGGAAAAGCCCATGTGTTTTTGAGATTCTGTCTGAGCGCCACCCCAGGGGGAATTTATTACCTGTAATTGATGTGCAGGGGATCAAAGAGCACCCTTCTTGCATTTTCTCCTATTCTTTCTCCGTCAGAACTGGGGGGGAAATAACTCTTGCTCTGCCACCGCCGCTGGAAGAGGTGTGGGAGGATAAAATGAACCAGGATAGAGTACCGAACACAGTTTTGAACCTAAATTAGCTAGTCCAATTCCTGGTTGAAAATGAATTCATTCCCCACAAGGAAAACCAGTATCTTCACAACTTAAATCTTTACAAATAGACAGCAAACAGGGATTTAGAATGAAGTTACAGTCTTTTGTATTTCAAAGCACAGGGTTTCCTTCTTGCATTCTCTCTAGGTTGGTACATACTGTCCCTTCTGGCTTAGCCCACGCCTCTTGTACTGAGGTTTGTGTTCTTACTGCACTTACTTCTCAGTGAGATTGTAGGGTCACGGGAGCAGGATGCATGTCTTACCAATTTCATAACTGTAGTGTTCTCATACAGCCCGTGAAGCCCGTGCATTCATGGTCTGGCTTTTGTATGAGTCTTGTCCGACGGTTTGATCAGACATTCTATGGAGCAGATGAGGAGGACAGTGGGTTTAGGAATCGGGAGGTAACTACACATATGTAAGCTGAGTCCATCCATGGGCATTCTACCATGTAACTCAGTACCCTTTGACATTCCTTAGTACCCTGACTTCAGGGCTCACACAGATGAAGCACAGTGCTTGGCACAGAGAAAACATCCAATAACTTGTTAAAAAAAAAAAAAAAGTGATCAGGACATGTGTGTTTAGCCGAGAGATATGTAGAAAGCATTTCCAAGCTTTCTATTTTTTTTACGACAACAATTTGTGTAGTAGATTAATTAGAATAAGTTTGTGTCTGATCAAGAAAACAAAAACAAAACAAAAAAAAAAGAACTAAAAAACAAAAAAGCTTAGCGTTTACTCTGCAGAAGCTTCCTTTGTGGGCAGAGGTGGGGTGTGTTTTTATGCCAGAGAGCTCATTCTCTCAGTTGTAAAATGGGGCAAGCACTCACAGCTTTATCTCATCAGACTGTTGCACAGGCAGCTGGGAAAGGTTTCTCTCTCTTTTTTTTTTTTTAAAGCTAGTGTAGTAAATGATCTTATTTATTACGTATACAACAGTCTGCCTCCCTGTATGCCTGCAGGCCAGAAGAGGGTGCCAGATCTCATTACCGATGGTTTTGAGCCACAATGTGGTTGCTGGGAATTGAACTCAGGACCTCTGGAAAAACAGTCAGTGCTCTTAACCGCTGAGCCACCTCTCCAGCTCGAAAGGTTTCATTCTTAAGGCAGTGGTTGGGCTAGAGAGCAAGGATGAGTTCAGAAGTGAGGGAGAAGCCACTCCTAGGGGAATGTGGGAAATCCTCAGCATGATGAAAAAAAGTAGGAAGGTGTAAGCCCAAAGCCAGAGCCAACTGGAAAAACAAAGCAAAAAGCTGACAATGTAACAAGACAACAGCCTGGAAACAAAACCAGTCTGGATATATGCAAAGCACTGTGAATAGCGGAACACAGAAGGGCTTACTGATGGGAAGTGAGTACTGATGCCTTGAGAAGCTTACAGATAGATGGAGAGGGCTGCCTGGAAGTCTTGGTACCTTGTACAAGAGCCGGACCTCAAGTGCAAAAACGCTGGGAGAGTGGTGATTGCCTTCCTCTTAGCTAATTGCATATAAGGATCTCACAGAAGATTTTAAGAGAGCAAAACAAATTCTGACAGGAGGAAAGAATGTAGCTTAATAAAAAGGGAAGCTTAATGATTGTTAGGAAAAGGTTCTTCAGAGCCAGAAGGAGGATTACAGTTTACTCTACCTGTCTCAGATTATTCTAAGTAAATCGTTTATATTCATTCAATTGGTCTGCTCATCAGATGAGGTAACTGAGGCCAGAAAAGTTAAATAATGTCTCCTAACTTCCAGCAGTGGGAAGTTGGAGGACGGAGTTCAATGCTGGCCTCAGCCTGGCTGCAGGGTGCAGCTTCAACACTACCTCACTGGAAAGGTCCTGATGAATCATTAAATCCAAAGCACATCGGGAAGTCATAGCATTAGGTGTGTTTGCTTTGTGAAGATTTCTCTGGTATGTGTACCTTTTCTTCATCCATTACACTGAACTAAAGAGTCAACTTAAAAAAGAAAATGCTTTCTGCACTTTGGATGAAAAGATTAGAAACATATACGTGAACTGCTAATCTTATTATCTTCAGTTCTCATGAATGGGTATCATTTAATTTGTCATTCTACTTATCTGTATTTTATTTAAAAAATTGTTTGTGTGCTTGTGTGCATGTGCGTTTTGGGTATGTGCATGTGTTCATGTGGGTGTGCACACACTTGTATGGGCACATGCATGTGAGGCCAGAGGTCAATGCTGGCTCTCTTCTTCTATCAAGAAGAAGGGTTTCCCTGAATCCGGAGCTCACCAGTCGGCTCTGGGACC
>NW_004949100.1:6164311-6166397 GCF_000317375.1 Microtus ochrogaster | reverse complement strand
CTCGAAAAACAAAACAAAACAAAACAAAACAAAACAAACAAACAAAAAAAAAAGAGTGATCCTGGTGATCCTGGCCTGCTTCCAGTGATCCAGAGGTTGGTCTCTGCTCATTGGTCGGCCACGATGTGAGCAGTCTTCACCACAGAATCTCGCTGCCACCAATGAACTTGCATGCCTTGCCTTCACTGCTGTGACGGAGAAGAACCCTGGGCGATCACGAGCCCAAGTAAGTAAGCCTTTCCTCCTTTGGACTGTTTAGGTATTTTGGTCACCGTATAACGTTCAAGGTGACTGCTCAACCTCGGGATTCATTACTGGATGTTTTCTGTAAATGAAGCTGAGTAACTCGTTAGGCTTTGCTTTTGAGGATGCTAAGTTTTACGAAAAGTACCGTTTTGGATCCGTAGCATGTTGTCGTTGCTGCTTGTTTTGCCTACTGTTTGTGCAACATCTCATTGTTTGCCCTTACAGATAAGAATGGCACATTTTGCTGGACATTTTACAATGACAAATTATATTATCTGTCAAGCAATTTGTACAGTGACCAAAATGTAAAAGCAGTACATAAATGTTAAGAAGGCTTTTTTTGTCCATAAATTGAGAGAGAAATAAAGACAGAAACAATAGATTTTGGGGAGTATCACAAGAAAAGAAAACAATCAATTCTATAGTTTTAAAACAGGCAAACCTAGATTTTCTTGGCATGTGACCTTGGCCAAATTACTTGAACTTACTGTTCTTGTGTGAACCAAGCCATAAAATGGCATTAAAAAGATGTCCCCTGAAAAATGCAGACATTAGATCTGACGTGAGGTGCTCTGGGTAAATAAATTATGCCTTTCCTGGTTCAGGCTGGAACAGAAAGGTGAATACTATTCTTTGTAAAGATGCTTTCAAGGGTCATCCTGCTTTTCTCCCATAATTTTTCTTCCCTACCCATGTGGCCATTTTATATTTTATTGCTGAGTTCTTACTAGATTGTGAAGCTAGCTGTAATAATAATAAGAATAAACACCAATATTTTTCTTCCAGCAGGTAAGGGCACCGAAGGGCAAAGCAAATTTTCTAATAGTAACTTTCATGGTATTTTCTTGTGTTAGGAAACAAACAGTTCTCAGGGGTGACAATCCCATTTTTTTTTTCCTGGTTTTGAATGCACACTAGGTTTATGCTGTGGTTTTGTCAATATCTAGGATAGTATTGATTTTGAGGAAGTGAAGGCAAATTCATGAAAAGGCAAACTTTTAAGCTAAGTGTTAATGTCTAGAAAATTCTAGGATGTACGGAAAAGCATATGTTCTCTGCGTCATCTAATAGCAACTGGCTTTTAGGGACCCTTAGAGATCAGCGGGGACAAAAGACTTAATGTTGTGAGACAAATGTGTGATGTTCAGGTGAGATGAATGAGCTTCAAGGGAGATGAAAATGTCTCTTTTTGAATGACCCTCCATGACCGCTCCTTCTACACAATCGCTTCCATTTATGGGTTTCTCTTCAACTTTTGTTGTTACATGCATGCTATGTCATTACTTATTTTGTGTACTGACTTTCTTCTTCCTCTGTAGGGTAAGGACCAGAAGGGCAAAATTCCTCCCTGTCCCTGAGTGCATGACTTGTCCTAGGTGATAAAGGAAGATATAACTTTGTATAAGTATTGAAATACAGAAAACAAAATGGTAATAAATGATGTTTTGTTTGTAGTATAGGGCCAGGATCTTGAAGATAACCTCAACGAAGGTTCTGATGTAATTTAGGATTCTGGATATTCTCAACAAAGCTGGGACGAAAATACAAAAGGCAGGCTCAGGAAGTATTTTAGTGAACCTTATCTGAGCAGAATAATAGCTTTACAACAGTGAAAACAAAGTTTGACATGCCTTTGAGGGCTAAAAATGCTGGATTCAAGGAGAAATGTGCATAGTAGGAAATATATTCACCTTAATTTCATTGAGAGAGCTAGACAGTAGCAAGTAATTCACCTGACTCCCCGTATCGAACTCCTCTGTATCGAACTGTCCCAAGTTCAAGTTTCTTGCAGATAATAGAACCACTCTATCTTTTTTTTTATTGTAGAACTCTTTTTTTT
>NW_004949100.1:6144272-6163881 GCF_000317375.1 Microtus ochrogaster | reverse complement strand
GTCTCCTTTCATCGCCTGATGAAGGTTAATATTCAGGGGGATGCCTATATGTTTGTCTTTGGATTCACCTTCTTATTTAGCTTCTCTAGGATTTCAAATTATAAGCTCACTGCCCTTTAATTATGGCTAGAAACCAAATATGTGTGAGTACATCCCATGTTCCTCTTTTTGGGTCCACTCGATCTTTTGATGGTGACATCAGAGCTAAATTTGCTGCCAAAACCTGTAGATGATGACAGTTTAAAAACTGGAGGGAAGAAGGGTGATGTGCCAGTTGTGGGGACATAAGGCTGAGGGGCCATGGAAACAGTGTTTCCTAAGGACAAGAGGATCAGTGGGTTGGTAAGAGGTCTCTGACTTGGCAGAGATCGAATCCCAGGTGGAGAAGAAAGAAAGAGGGACAAAGAGAAGGAAATGTGGATGATTCTTGTGCTGGGATCTGTGTTCTGGGATAAGTTCTCTTTCACGATCACTCATTTCTGTATTGGTAGGAAAATTTACTGTTTTGGACAATAGAGTAAAGCAAATCAAAGTAAGATGAAGATGACTTTAACTTTGAATGCGCTGCCATTAGCAATTAGAATCAGTTATTGTGAGGAAGGGTTTGCTCAGGTCTTTGAGAGCTTCATGCACAGAATAGACAAGTCAAGCAAACTGGCATTTCTAAAAAATCATAATCTACTAAGGTAGCTAGCTGGCACATTGATTGGATAGACTAAAAGGTTCTCATACCACAATGTTCATCCAAATCCCCCGAACAGATTTTTAAACCAGTTTTGGGCTCCATTTTCAGAGCTTTTTGTCTGGAAGGTGTGGGCTCTGACCCAAGAATGTGTATTTCTAACAAGTTTCCAGTTGAAGCTGGTGCTGGCCTTGCATCCATCCTCTGAGACCCATTTGTGTAGGCTTTGCTATACCTTGGCTCCCTGGCCACAGGAGGAAAGGAGGAATTGACAAACCAAAGCTGACTTCCCGAGAGCCCATCCAGGTGCCCTTTTGGGGTTAATGTCCAAATTGCTTCTGAGTTTGGAGCACTGTAATGCACCATGCCGGTCTGTGCTCCACGCTCTATGCAGCACCATACAATTCGTGAACTGGGCAAGGGCTGGAGATCGAAACACACAAAGACAAACAGACAGAGACACGGGTGTTGTAATAGGTGCGGCGGGGCTGCGTCCCCAGCACCCCGCTGCCCGCAAGGCTAGCTTTACCCGAAATAATTACACGGACACTGTATACTTTTAAACACTGCTTGGCCCTTTAGCTCTAGCCCTTACTGGCTAATTCTGATATCCCGATCAACCCATCTCTAATAATCTGTGAGCACCAGTCTTACCGGGAAGATTCTAGCCTACGTCCATCCTGGGTTGGAGCTTCATCGCGTGTGCCTCAGAGAGGAGAGCTATCCCCGAGTCCGCTCAGGAGCCGGGAGCATGGCTTCTCTGTTCCAGAGAGCAGAGCTGTCGAGTCTCTCTGCTCACTTCCTCTTCCTCCCAGCGTCTGATCCTCCCACCTATGTTTTAACCTATCAGGGCAAGCAGCTTCTTTATTTAATTAACCAATGACCTTCCTCCATCACACGGGTCATCCTTGAAACAGGAATGCCCCAAGAATGCCCCCTTCATTGTGTCCAGGGGCAGCTTATATAGGGATCCTTAACTGATAGCCACGCCAGAAACCATTCCCCTGCCATCAGGAACTCCTGAGGATCTCGTGCTCAGAGCAGCTGCGGGCTGTCTCAGAGTAGAGGAAAACAAGTTATTTAGAAGAAATTCAGGATCTGGGGGTTCACTGCTCCCAGCAGAGCACGAAGCCAAACTTATTGTTGGTACAGCCACTTGCCGGGTTTTCAGAGAGCAGATCTTCTAAGGGGGAGCAAACTCGGATACAGTTTCTCTTTGATAACGCTGCCGTTTTTTTCTTCAGTGAAGAGAATGGAAGAACTACTGTTGGTCTTTCGTTGGAGTCTGAGATTTTAGAGGATTTGTTTAACAAGTAGAATGGTCTCAGACCAGTCAGCTAATCCCAAATTCCTCTTTTTTCATTTGTAAAATGAAAAAATCAGTTTAGATGATCCCAATGATTCCTGTCGGCTCGGAACCTCGTTGTGGGTGAGCCTGTCTCAGAGGAAGATTTTATATTACAGTTCCAAATCTTCCGTTTATCCCTGTGACAACAGGATTGTACATGGAAGTTGTACTTTATTGGTGGTAGGAGGTCTCAGTGACCTAAATATTTACTCTAAGTAGAATGTAGCATTCCCAACAGCACTGAACACAACTCCGATCAGGAATATTCTAGCCGTGCTGAATACACTATGGTCAGGACTATTCCAGCGGCACTAAATTTACACACTCCGGTCAGGACTATTCCAGCGGCACTAAATTTACACACTCCGGTCAGGAATATTCCAGCGGCACTGAACACACTCCTGTCAGGAATCTTCCAGCAGCACTGAACACACTGCCACAAACAATAGCCCATGCTTTCACTTTCTGTCCTCCCCCCTCACTGTTAGCAACAATTCTTTCTCAACATTTGTCCTCTGTTCCAGTTAGAAAAGGAACCATTTTCAAGCAATGTGCTAAGAATTTAGCCTCAGTCTCTGGTACTCAGTTCCATCCTTTGCTCCTGTTGTTTTTGTGTTTTGCCACCAGATAGCAGAATTACTCTTGTTATAATATTTGTATACCTTAGATGGCTTCATTGGAAGCTCTTAGAGAGATGTGGGAGAGGAAGTCTGCCCCACCTCAGTGTCTGAGCAGACCTGATTCTGGAGAAACAAGGACTTTTAAACAACCCCACTTAAAAACGCCGAGCAAGATGCGATTGGTTCTCCTCTTCCTCTCACTAGGTGTGAGTGAGGGGCCTTGTGTTAAAAAATAACCACACAAATGTTTTTGGTTGCTCTTATATCTAGTCAGACATGGATTTTATTTTCAAATATGTACCCAGAAAGGAGCTCATCTGCCTCCAACCAGCTTTAGGTGGAATCAGCCTGTGTTCTGGTAGCTCAGCTCTGGTCCCCAGCGAAGGGGTTGTTGCTTGGGCTTATCTGAGATGACGTGCCGTGAGAGAAACAATTGTTGTGAAGTTATTCACAGATGTTACAATTCGTGCAGGGCCAGGTCTTCGGCATGTGGTTCTACCTCTGAAAACTCGGTTGTCGTTGTTCCTGCTGATTTGTCTCTTCCGTTGCTGACTGGCTCAGCTTTGCTTTGGCCACTGACTTCGTGGGGGAGTTGAGCAATACTTTGGTAGACTTCATGGAATTCCCCAACCTTTTGTCAGACTTGCAATTTCATTTTTAATCTTTATTGTGAGAATATTTAGACTTAAAATACGAGACTAGGCATTAAATTAAATATTAAATTAACTAACAAGGGAGAAAGGATTTTCTTTGCAACGCTTTATGTTACATTTTATTTGTTTTTTATTTTATTGGTGGTATATTTCCTTTTTTTATTTAGAAATTGGTTGGCCTAGTGGCCCAGGCTTCTTATTAATTATTTCTTACATCTTACATTAATCCATTATTCTTGTCTATGTTAGGCATTTGGTTTGGTACCTTTTTCAACGAGGCAGTCACATCATGCTTGCTCTGTGTCTGGCTTCCTCTCTGTCTGGGTGATGACTGCAGACTGAAACTTCCCTCTTCCCTGAATTCTCTTTGCCCCGCCTATGCTTCCTGCCTGGATACTGGCCAACCAGTGTGTATTTAAAATAAAGTGACAGGGTACAGACCATTGTCCCACAGCAATTCCCCCTCTTTTTTTAAAATTAGGACTTTTGATTGGATTTTCTTTTTTTTGGTTTTTTTCTTGCCCTTTTTCCTTAGGACTTTTTACCAACATTCTAAACAAAGACAAACATCTATAATCCATTTTGGGGGAATGTGGGCGTAGTTTTCAAGGCTTTTGGACTGTTCTGGATGTAGAACTCAGACATCTGGGCCATTCCTCCTATAGGAGATTTCTCAGGGTGTCTTTCTTGGTCAAACCTGATTTTTCTTAATGCAGAATGAATCCACAGTCTCTCATGTCCTGTGGAAACAAAAACAAAACCTCTTCTCCAAAGTAACCTATATTTTGACTTTTTCAGTGAGGCAGTCACATTTTGCTTGCTTTGCCCCGTGTTTGGTTTTCTCTCTGTCTGGATCAGATTTCCTTTTTAAATATAATACATTCTTATCACGGTTTCCTCTTCCTCCTGTCCTCCCAGATCCACCCTGCCTCCCCAGCCGTACAACTCCCTGCCTTCTTTCTCTCTCTTACATTGCTTTATTTTAAGAAGCAACCTAAGATCCACACACGCAAATGTTCACAGGAGGGTATATTCAAAACAATGCACAGGCTCGCAACAATTTTTATTTCATACACTTACAGCGCTTTCAAATTTGATTTTGATTTCATAGGTAGCACACACAAAGGCTGTGTCAATCAGCTTTACCTTCATGGTTGTTCTGTAAGAAGCCCTCTCCAGACTCTGGCTTAGAGTGACGATCAGCCATTCTCATGGATGCAAAGGTTGTAGTTCAGTTTGTTTGTTAATTTGTGCTCAGCTGCTGGAGAAGGGAGAGTTGAATGAGCTTTTTAAAAATGTAAGTTCATTAGAATATTTTTGGAGTATGACATATTTTCCCCCAAAGAAACAAATCTCAGCCCTGTCTGGCTCTCAATGCTGGTTCTGCTTCATAATAACTGTGTTAACTTGGACAATTTACTTAATCTTTCAATGTGTTTATTTCTTCACCTATCAAGTGGGGATAAAAATAGCACCCAGTTCACTGGTTTTTATGAGAATGGAATTAGATAATTAACAGATAATTGCCTGGCACATACAGACTGTTTACTAAATGTTAGATTTTCTGTTTATTAAGGGGAAAAAGCTACCTGGTTGTAATGGAAAGGAATATGTTGGGAATAGGAGGAAGGAAAAACTATGAACTTGGAAAAAGTAAGGCTTGAATCTCTCTCTAGTCATCTGATCATACAAATAAAAAATTCTGGTAAAACTAATATCTCATCATATACACAGTACCATGTATTCTGTTCTAGACTCTGCAATAGAACTCAACAATTGTTAACTAATTGAATCCTAAATCAACTCTAGAAGATAGTTCTTGATGATTGTCTTGATTTTATAGACAGGTTTCCAGGCACAAGCAAGGTCATGGAGCATCTTCAAGGTCAGCCTATTGGGTCGACCTGGGATTCAACTGCTAGGAGTCTGTAACCTTTGACCTTCAGCTACAGAGATTGCCCATCATCAGGATGAAGGCTAGATCACGGGGCCGTGATACCTTCAATTATCCATATGGTTCATATGATCTGATTTTTGAGGATTTACCTCTCTGCTCTTCCCTTCTGAACCTGAAGGTTTGGGAGTGTCTTCTGTCTTTTGTGTCTTTTCTTTGCCTCTTCCGGGCTCATTCCCAAGTGGAAAACAGACCCTGGAAGACTTGACTACAGAGTGCTGGAGCATCTCTTTGTAAAGATGCAGCAATCCATCCTCCTGTTTGCTGACTCCCCTCTCTCCTTAATGCAAGGAGGAGAATCAGGCTCACTCTCTCAGCTTTCCTTTGCTCTCTAGTAATAGGGCTTTTTATTGCTAACTTAAGGAATAGGGGATGAGTGAGAACAAACTAGATTTTTATGTCTAACTCTATCTTGCATAAAGAAAACCCCCCCGTGTCAGTAAATCTTCCATACTAAACATGCATCCACACAAGGCCAAGGAAAGTGTTTGTAAATCTCCCTGGATTAAGTTTAACTTTGGTGCCTTTTGGCAAGTGCAGTTCAGGGATGAGGACTGTAGAGCTCTGAACCTGTATCCTGTGGGTGAGAATTATAAGACTAGGCGATTCAGCAGGTTACCTCTAAGATCATGGCCTGCAAAAAGCGTAGTTGAAGCTGTGGCATGCTTCAGAGTCCAGGTATTTAAAGCTGCGGTTGTCACGGATAGACTGGTCCACATATGTGCCGAGGCTCTGTATTATTTGGAATTAGCTATTTTTATTTGGTGTTGCTTGTATCTCAGCTGAGCCAGCTCTCTTTGATCCAAACAAGATAGGGTGGATTTTATTAAAAATTTAACACGTATCTCGTAGCAATATTTACTTTAATGTGGTAAATCAAGAAATTCTTTTTCTGAATGAGATATGTTGGTAAGATAAACTCAGTGCTGTAAGATAAATATTAACTTTATAATGAAAGCTTCAGAATGCCTTATCTGGTACACTGCATCTGTATTTCTCTAAGGAGATGAGAAGGCACCCGTGCCTCTGGCTGTACCTTGCAAGAGAGGTGATAATTTAGATTTTAATCCTTAATTATCTGTCCTAGCTCACTTTAGAGTGACGTATCATCCTGTGTATTCTTCTACTTCTAATTTTAAAAAGATCAAATATGTTAGCTCAGGCAAGAGACGAGCTGGTCTGAGAGTTGCGAAGGTACAGCCTGGTACTTTTGCATGCAGGAGTCATGGAAGGGTCGCTGACTTTAGAAGGTAAAATTTGTTAGAGCAAAAGGGACTTCCGAAGTTTTGAAGTTCAAATGTCTTTTGGAAACTCAGGTGAACATAATGTAGAATCCAGTTACACGAAGTTGGAGTAGAGTTTAAAGGACGCCTCTCACAGTTTTGATAAAGCTACCACTCCGGAAAGAGCAAAGATATACTACTTTTCACTGTGGTGGTTGTCCATGTATGGGTACCTTCACACAGGGGCATCAGTTATGAATCCTGTAAGTGACTTATTAATAACAGCGATATGAATGAAGTGTGCTGCCTAGAAAATGAGGTTGCCTGGCTCTCATAAAACACCATTTTCTTTCCATAATTTACGGGATGCGTTGTCCAAGGAGATGAAGTATTTCACGTTGGTCAGTTTGGGCCCCGCCAAAGCTTAATACCATGTAGAATATTTGTAATGGGTGACTGACAAAACGCCGTGGCCTGCTGCTCAGCCCCTTTGTGATCACAAACATCAAGGCCACAGACACAATTCCTCACCGGGTTTTATCTCTTTAGTAGTTACCTATACTATTGGGGATCTAAATAAAGCAGCCAAACCTCATTTTTATTGTGTGTCATTAAGTTGTGAAAAAAAAAAATTGGAATTCAAAGCTGTGGTCCTTACTTTCAAGGGCCAGATAGTCTTGGAGGCAGAAGATTAACTCTCTGTGCACATGGTGTTAATCAACCAGTTCTATCAACTTTTACATATTTACCATATGCAAGAAATCATCCTCAGAGGTAAATCAGCATCTGACCTTCCTCAAGGCTCATGTGCGTTGAGTTACTAGCAGGTTACGGAGGGAGCCGATTAGATGGGAAGAGCTTCAAGAGCACAGAGCTCCTGAGGCATGTAACAGAGATACAAAAGATTCTGTCTTTTAAAAACAATGCATGTGTTTTCAAAGCTTATGTATACTTTTTAGATTTGCAAAGAACTTTGTCGAGCATACATCATATAATGCTGTTTTGGAATAATTTGTATAAAGGAGCCTTGCAAAAGATCAATCTGAAGCTGGATGTAGCAGCACATACCTGCAACCCTGGCATTTGGGAAGCAGAGGCATCACTGCAAGGTCAAAGCTATCCTGGTTTATATAGAGAGTTCTAGACCAA
Source organism: Microtus ochrogaster (assembly GCF_000317375.1). NCBI lineage: Eukaryota > Metazoa > Chordata > Mammalia > Rodentia > Cricetidae > Microtus > Microtus ochrogaster. Next base: position 6,156,252 of record NW_004949100.1, on the reverse strand, counting down.
CTAGAGATATTTAGTGAGACTGTCTCAAAGCTCCTAGAACAAAACAACAATAATGACATCAAAACAACCCTCTGCCTCCAAACAAAAACACCAAGCAAGCAAGCAAGCACATTGGATCTAACATCCTGTATGCACTTGGCTTTGACCTTCTTTGACTTATAGCCTTGTCTCTCTGTCCAGGGTATTTGCATCTCTATCTCTGGTGAGGCCAATACTGGCAAATCTCTGTTGCTTTTCTATACTTATATATTTCTTTTTTACTTGCCTGTGAGAGTCTTAACGGAGATGATTGGAATCACAGTTCCATACCAGCAAGAACATTACGTGCTCATTCATTTCTCCTGTGGATAGGTTTCCGGTTGAGGTAGAAGGTCAGGTGAGTTAGGGGTGTCTGGGTTGACCTGAGGACACAGACAAAGTGATGTGAAACACCACCTCCCTGCAAAGCATTGTCTATTGTGGCCCTTCCTGCTTTGTGTTTTATCTTCCCTCGCAGACCTTGAGCTCCTCTGGAGATGGGGGACAGGGATGTCATTGTCATCGTGTAGGTTAAAAAAACTATTGATTATCAGCAGTTGCAAATGGACTAAATTGAATGTGGTGCTTTATTTGAAATGGAGATAAGTTGAATTATTTTCATCTCTTCTTCTCCCTAGTGGTATGACCTTGGGTAAGTTTCTTAATATGTATGGGCCTTATTTTCCATACTTATAAAATGCAGTAAAAGTACACTTCCTCGTAGAGCTGCACGGAATGTTACATTGTTGATAATTAGTGCGTGTACATCATGCCGGAATATAATGAATACACCCTATGATGTTCTTTATGTATTTGTTTGGTTGACCAGCCTAGCACTATCACTTGTTTGTCGTGGGTACTCAATAAATGCTGAATATAAAAGCAGTCAAGTCGGAACACATGGTTATGGTAAATGTCCAACAAGTACGTCCTGTATGAGTGAGTGGTTCTTGTCCCAGATCAAATGGTCCAGAGAACCACCTGGGAGTTACTCATCATAGAATTAGCTCTGAGAATTTTAGCCAGCGGGGGCTTTGCTTCAAACAAGGATTCACATGAAAAACAAATCAAATGTGAATTTGAAGGAGAGGCGAAATGCATTGTTTCTTATTAGGCTTGCTGTTTGATTTTCATTAGGCGTTCTGCCTGATTCTTATTAGGAATGCGGCGATTTCCTTTAGGTCCTGGTCATTTGGGGTCAGTGCTTAGATGCTATCTAATGATGTCATTATTTGACTTTATTACTTACATGATGTAGGTAATGATTCAGGGTTTATTCCAGAAAATAATCCTAAGCACCTAATGCTGATTGGTTTAATGATACAAAAACTAATTTGGAAAGAATGGAAGGTTTCCTGGGGCACAGCTGATGATGTGAACGTGAAAGAGCTTCATTTCCCACATTGAAAGAATGGAAACAACGTGCAATTACGTGTTCTTCGATGAGGTGTTTTCTTTGAAATGGAAGAACCTGGAAACCAGCCATGTGAGAAAGGTGGAAAAATGGAAGTAACTGTGCCAAGGTTACTTTCCCCTTTTTTCTAGTTCCTTTATTATTGTTATGTTTATTCTTGGCTACAAACACTTGCTTTTGCATTTTTTTTCTCTTTAATATGAAAATCCAGTCGAAAGACTTATGGTTTTGGCCAAGACTGAGGAGTTAAGATGAACTTTGTAAATTTGTTTATCAGCTTGGGGTCAATGATATAGAAATTCTGAACATTATAAATGTAAATATGAATATGACTTTCATGCACTAGCTTCGTTCATGCAGAAGAAGGGCCCAATTCTCCTGCCTGAAATCACCTACCTCCTACCAGATGACAATTATTCAATTAAATGAACCACCTCGGGCTTCCTCGAGTCACTTTGACATGACAGCCCATGGTGCTCATCCAAGCTCTTTAAGGGAGATTTGTGCTTGGATTTGATCCCTGTGATACATCAAGAGTCATGAGGACTTGGCCATTGCTTTGTCTTGGTGCTTTTCTTTTGTTTGAGATTAGTAGGGGAGCATGTAGAATGACCCCAGCTGCTGGCCAGAAACAACACTTCAAGCAATGGCTTCACTGATTTCAGCTTAACTGACCTTAATTACATGAATGTATTAACCACTTTTCAATTGTTAATTTTCAGAATCTGTACCTCACAACGCTGACACTGAATATCATCTAGGAAACAGGAGAAGATGGCTTCTTGCCATTGATTATGATATTACAATTTTAATTTACGATTTTAATTTCTAACCAAATTCTAAATCCCCCTCCCTCACCCAGATATTTTCCCATCAAGGTTTTGTTTTTCCCATATATGCCTGGAAAAGGATGATTTTGAAAAAAAATAACAAACATAAGGCTGTAAGTCCATTGTCTCCTGTGCTGTGTCCATTGCGACACGATCCACATATCCTGTCACCTGTTGTTTGCCAGGCTCCAAAATGATTGATCCACTAACCTTTATCAATTTCCTTCCAGTTGGCCCCGGCTTGACATTCTCTTTTTATTTCTGATCATCAAAATATAGTTTTCCTAGGATGTGCTAGATACTCTTAAGTGCTATGAGTATAGAAGTCAAAGAACGAGGTGTGTCTGAGAAAGGAGAAAAAAATGGAGCAGTCCAAGGATCTGAGACCGAGCTCCAGTCATGCTGCTGATTTGCTGGACATGATCGGGGTCTCTGGTCAAACTTAAATCTTGAAAAAAAAAATGCAAAAACAGAAGGAAATAACAAGAACAACAACAACAAGAAGAGGATAAAGTAGCCAGTTTTGTAGGGAAATCATTCCTACATTTAAAAATTAAGTTGTTAGGAAATTTTTCTTTGTATTTAAGCTAGCTAATTTTGTGATGTATTTGCATGTCTTCTCTTCTGTCTTGTCTTTGATAGCGAGGGAGAGTCGCACTCATAGATTTAGTTCTTAAGATTTGTTTAGCTATTATTTGTAGTCTTGTGTTGAATCTTAGTCTATGTTCTGTATTTATATTTATGCTCTTGGATTCTTCCATAATCATCTACCCCCCCCCAACAAAATTTATCTCTGTGAGTATATGGCATTTTGGTAGTTATTTTGATGCCACCACTGCCACAGGTATTTGGCTTTAGAGTCTTTAATTATCAATTACAATTTCTGTTTTCTTCAGTTCTAAGTGGGGCTGATTATATCAACTTGTTAAGATTAATGAGAATACCAAATGAAAAATATTAGATTGATCATAAGAAACGAATTATAACTGACATATAAACTCAATGATGTCATGACCTCTTTATGACTTGTAAGATCTATGCCTGGTGCCATAGGTGGCGGTTCCCTAAATGGTGGTTTTTATAAGCATGGTGGATGAGGGTCACATAAGAGTGAAGACAACCAGAGGTCTACTTCAAAATCCCACCACATAAAATTTCTATATATTCCAATCCATTTTAAACAGCAGGGTTAACTCCAGTTTTAGGCATGGTTGAGGGGAAGTGGCCAGCTCTTAGAAAGTTGGAGGGGCAGGGAGATACTCGCAATGAAAGAGGATGCAGGTAGAACTGCATGGAAACCCTGGTTGTTGGAGGAGGAATCTGCTGCAATTCCTTATCTGCTCACTAAACTTTCTCACCTCAGCGGCATCAAGGTGAAAGGTATTTTAGGGGCCATTTATATGCATTCATACTGAAGTAGTCACAGGGTGAAGTGAAGCTTTTATAGTTCTTGCCCTGCACAGACTCATTAGATTGAAGTAGAATAGAAATAGCAATGAATTATAATTAGTAACTATATTGTCCAGAGAGGGGGAAAAAGTACTTTAATGTTGAGCAATTGTAGCTAGAAAGACTGAGACCGCTCTAAGGTTATCGGACCAACATCAAGATGGAGGTTAACTGACCAGGCTGAGATAAAAAAGGAACTATATCAGATCAAGAAGCAAGATAAAGGCTGGGAAGCACAGACTAGATCCAAGGACAGAGATATAACTAACCCTTTGCTGGCTGTTTTTTTCTTTAGTTCTTTGAGAATAAAGGCTGACTGTGGACTTTAAACCCACACTGCAGTAATGCTTCTGTTAATTGGTAAACAGATATTTGAAATTAACTGTTAGGCTAAACCCTTTGTGGGTTTAGTTGTAAATTGCTTCATAGTTTTTCTCTTTGAAAAAAAGAGTGGATTCCACAGACAAACTCACCTTTATAGTTAATATCTTGGTATGTGCTCTATCTATACTTTTCTCTTTAAAAGATTTCACAACTCATTGATTAGTGCTAACAAAAGATAAGTTTCAATGAGTCAAAGTCAAGAATTTGAACAATGACTGAGTAAAGAGATACAAACTATCATGATAGTAAGTTAATAGTCTTCGTTGCAGGGATGTGCCTGGGCACACACTTGGAGCCATACAAGAGGTTAAAGGATGGGCATCCGACACTGATGGGGACCAGAGGGGATCTGAGGAGATCCTTTACCACCTCTTTTTATTCATAAAGCCTTCTTGAGGAAAGAATTTGAAAATGAGACAGGATGATGAACCCAGGACTTTTAGCTCTTTCACCCAAACCTTTCTTTCCACCCTCTGTTTAGTAAATAGTTTTTTTAGCCAGTGTCTCTTTTGATTCATAGAACAACCCTAAAAGATAGATTGAGCGAGAAGTGTTCATTCAATATGACAGAATAACTCAGCCTCAAGAAGATTTACTGGTTTGCCTCAGATTGAACTTAGTTTGTAAGTTAGTTCCTCCATTACCCAGTATATTTAAGTTTTCACTAAGGCATTTTATTCATGTATGTTATTTGACATTGAACTCCTCTTTTTGGTATTTTGTGCTATTAATGTCTATTAAGAGGAAAATTGGAATCTGGGCAGTGGAGCAGTATAGGATTAGAAATCAAACAATATATGTCTAATTAATTCAATGAATACTTGATTAATATTTGGCAGTTGCATTTTCATTACAATATAATTAATTAAAATTTCTAGATAAACAACTCTACGCAGTTGCTGTGCGAATTAAATGCGATAATGCATGTGAAAGTATATACCACGGTGACTGGCAGTTAGAAGGGACTCAATTAGTTGACTATGAATCTTATCAAGACTAATTTTTATGAAGTTTTTTTTTTTTACTGTTTAGTAGAGAACTAAAATGAAGAAGCATCGTATAATTTGATTTCCCCATCAGTCAATCCCCAAGCCCTGAGAAGAATCATTCAGCATCTCCGTCCTGGATCTCTCCTTTTACACCTCTCTGGCATCTTAACCTGCAGCTCCAGGACATAATTTCAGTTCCTATCATTTCATCTTTGCCTCCTCTCTTCCTTGTGTGAACGATGCCTGTGTGTCACCACAACCCAATGGTTTTCTGTCCTTTCACGTACCATTTTTTGATAAAAAAAAAAAAATCTTTCTATTTTTCTTATGCAGTGTCCTGTTTTGGTTACGTCTGCTTTCTCTGTATTACTGTCTCTGATCCATTAGGTTTGTGTTGACATATCACTGCTGAAATAACCTCTGTCTCTTTCCCCTTGTGAACTCATTTTTGAAGAGAAGACACAGCTAATCCGCAGGAAAGACTTATTGACTGATAAGGACATCGGTGACTGCTGATAGGTAAGAATTTCGCATGTCCAGAGTGTAATGACTTATGCTATCTTTAGTTCCTCTGTTAGTCCTTCATTTCCTACTTCTGTCTGACCTAACATCCCGGAACTGTCCCTTGAGACCTTTGGGAGTACTAACAGGTCACTAGCCTCTAAAAACTAAAAGTAATCTTAGGGTTATCACTAGACAGCATCTGAGGTCCTTAACAAAGGTTTCCCTGCCATACTGCAACCTTCCTACATGATCTTGCCTCCCATGTATTTACAAAGTGCATTGAACTCTATGTTCTGTTAATACAAAAGCTTCACGAAACTGTTCCCATGCTGGAACATGGAACCTAGGGAAACACAGATCTATGTTCTTAGGCTGGGGTCCTTTCTTTGGTTGTGGAATAAACAATCCCTTTGAGGTGAGAGAGAACTGTGTTTCTTACATCATCAGTTGTGTCCACACTGGGGACTTCTCTTTGACTAATCTTAAAATTCCTCCTCTATCCTGTCACTCATGTAGTGGTCACTGAATCTTTCTAATACCTCATTACCTAATTCTTGATTTTTCAATTTCCTCTACAGTCTGGCCTCTCTCAATACCTCTAAATCCAATGAAAGTCTCACATCATTCTAGATGTGAAACATGAAATGGTTTCCATTGGGTTTCTTTTTTAGGTTTTATAATGTTTATTCAGAGCTGTTCTGTGTTGTTTACAAATTGCTTTTCCTCAAGGCTGGAGATTCAGTGGGTAAGAGCTCCCAATCTTGTTCTAACACACCCATATTTAATTTCCAGAACACACCCATTGGGCGGGCCACAGTCTTCTGTAACTTTAGTTCTAGTTCTAGAGAATCTGACATCCTCGTCTGGCTACCTCAAGTGTATTTGCATGTGGGCGCATGCGCGAACCCCCCTGCCCCAATTAAAAATTTACCTCTCATGTTTTACTATCTCAACTGTAGACATGCTTAAGACAGGGACTCTGGAGGCTGGAGAGTTGTCTCAGTGGTTAGCAACACTTGTTGCTCTCTCAGAGGTCTCGGGTCAGTTTCTAACTCCCACGTGACAGTTTACAACTTTCTATAACTCCAGTCCCAGAAGAGCTGATACCCTTTATGGCCTCTTCAGGCATTGCATGCACAGATACACATGAAGGCAAAACACCCATACATAAAAAATAAAAACCATGAAAGAGGGACTCTTTTCTATGTTTTGGACAGCGTCTAAACCTATCCCAAAAATATAATTATAGGTCAATAGTTGTTTATTGAACTTTTAGGTTAAAGAATTTTAGTTCTGTGATTGTTTGTGTGTCTGTATGTGGCCGTAGATAACTGCAGCTATCAGAGGAGGGCTTCGGATCCCCTGGAGCTGGAGTTATGGGAGGATGTGAACTGCTGGATGTCATTGCTGGAAACTTAGCTGGAGTCTTGGGCAAGAGCAGTAGGTCCCTTTAACCTGAGCCATCTCCCCATTCCTTTATTGGATTTTCAAACTGGGCTTTACTGATGGCCTTTATTTGGAGTAACCAGCAGATTTGGGCGTGAGTGGCTGCAGTGGTGGCACCCATGAGAACAGCAGCTAATGCTTGACTAACTTCATAGAAACCTTGCTCTTTGCAGTTTGCATACAATTCTAAATCATGGCTTTACATTGCTTTTTCTGAGTATTAAGCTTCTTCAGTAATTTTTTTTAATCGACATACATTCCAAATAATAAATATCCCAGCATTCACAATTGGACATTTTTATGATTTAATGATTGGATAGATGTTACAGAACTTTGGGGATAACACAGGATTGGAGATACACAAGGGCAGACATGGAAACAAGTGTGTTTACATTGAAAATAGAAGAACAAACAAGACAGCCAACCAACCAACCAAAGCGAAACCCACATATTCTGCAAAGGAGGAACACAGCCCTGAGTCTCTACAACTTCTAAGAGAACCAAGTCGCTGTGAACCAGCTGGGAACCTTACCTAGGTGTAGTTTTGGTGAATTTTCTGTCCTTTGTCCTTTTCATGAATATGTATTTAAATCCCCCATGGAAATCACTGCTCGTCTGAAAGGGCGTTAACAGCCCTTAACAGCCTCTTCTGCTTTGATTGATGTTTTTGTCACTTTCCTTGAAGTAAATAGATTCCATTAGCAAACCAAATCTCTCTGTCCTTTTACCTCTGCAGACGCTTAACTGACCACTCACTTAAGATTTAAATATCCCACCTCAGGGTTCCTTGTCAGTTCAGGGTCAATCTTTCCTGAGAAAGGAAAGAAAGCTACTATTTAACTACTGTGTGCTTCCTAAACGGAGATCAAATGGTTTCCTTTGTAGTAAAATATGTTCTGCCTTCCATGGGGACAGGTTTATTTGTTGTGCCCTCAAATAGTGTGAAATGTCAGGAGAGTTGACTATTCAGATCAGTGTATATTGAATAAAAGGAAAAAAAAATGGGTGGATTAGGTAGCAGTGGTTGTTTAAGAACATTTTTGACTCAAAGAGAGAAAATGGTTATTGAAATTGTTCATATGCAGAGCAGATTGGAATCAGTATATCTATTCATGCATTGTCTCCTATTATGTAAACAAAAGCATTGTGTTAATGGATTGGAGCTCTTCTGGTTTCTTCTGGGCCTTGAACTCATCCAAATGGCACTGTAGAATGATCTCACTCAGGTATCTGCACAGCTATCAGCTAACAGTGAATTCTGGTGCTGGGAAAGTAATCAAGACTTAACACATCTCTGAGATTCATTTATACGTCAGTTTGCACCCAAGGTCAAGAAAGGCGTCAGAAAGCATCTAAAACCAGCGACTACTCCACTTTGCTGGAACTTGCCTACCTGATGTCCCTTCCAATGCATCTGTTAAATACCTAGATACATGGCTTTCTTTTGTTCTATGATTATAAGATGTTCATCTAACTGCTTCTACATTGGAACAGATGATTCAGGGCAACTTGAACCCATGTTCCAGGGTCCTGAGCACTCTCAAGCAGACATAGAGTAAACAGCCTCTCCTCTTTGCAGTCAGAGCTTTGCTTTGCCTCAGTGACAGTAAACCATACACATGTTCAGGTTGTTAAGTAAATGAAATGAAAAAGCCAGATCCAAACTCACACCTGAAATTTGGGTTATGTAAAGGGAGACTGTTCATTTATTTCCTGATAATCACACAGAAACCACATTAATTACAACACTGTTTGGCCAATGACTCTAGCACATTCTTAGCTAGCTCTGAGATCTTAAATTAGCCCATTTCTATTAATCTGTGTATGGCCATGAGGAAGTGTCCTACTGGTAAGGTTCCCAAGGTTCTGGCTTTTTCCTTCTCCTTCGGCAGCTACATGGCATCTCTTTGACTCTGCCTACTTTCTGTCTGTATCTCTGTTTGGATTTCCCAGTTGGCTTTGCTCTGCTAATTGACCCAAACAGTTTTATTCATTAATCAATGGTAATAAAACATTCATAGCATACAGAGGGAAATCCCACATCAGGGGTAGACTTTGAATACCTTGAAACCAATAACTAGAAGCAGAACCTGGAGCTCTCCCAGAAGAAACCGATTACAGTGATGAAGGAAGATAAGGACTCACTTATGGGATGCAAGAAGACAAACTCAGCTAGGCACTTGTTAGCTACTGCCTACCACAGGAGATTCTACCAGTATTTGGAAGCTGTTTTAAAAGATACAGTGAGAGAGGTCACAGGACTCATTTAAGCAGAACTCTGTGGCATTGAAAGCACTTAGCTTTTGGAAAACTCTTGTTTCAGGAATTCAAAACCAGATGGGAAAAATGGTTTTTGATTGTGAAAACGTTGTTTGTGGTCAAGTGGAAAGTCTGATAAAATCTTTGAATATGATTTTCCCCCCTGTGACTAGAAAGTCAAAGATGCTAAGATTGGTTAACTTAATGTTTTTTATTCAATGGCTTCTTCTAATTCTTAATACCTAGTAATACGTGAGCTATATAATTAAGCTCTGTGCAGTTGACTGATTTTAGCAGTTGATTCTCTAATATTTTTGGGAGGTACAGATCATTGGCCAGAGGCTTTCTAAACACAGTCTACCAGTGTGTGACACCCATTAAGCAGAATGTTATATTTAGTTTACAAGAAGCATATTTACCTTTGAAGTGATTACTCGAAGTGTTTCCATGTACATCAGTTAGTTTCAAAGACTTCCTTAAAAATGAGAATAACTGGTTGTCAGATTAAAAACAGTGTTCTTCTCAGTCATTCTTTGCTTCCATTTCTGTCCACGCTTTCAGGTTAGATCCGTTTCATCTCCTGTGAGACTAATACAAGAGCTTTCACTCTATCTGATACAGTATTCCTCCTCCACTTGATGCCAGAGACCAGCTATTCACTCTTGTTCCTTAACATCTTTCCTTAGTTCAAAAGGATCCAGTAGCATTGGTGACCTGTCTGTCTGCATATGGTTCTATTTTCAACAGGAAGCAGGAAGTTGTAAAGTATTAATGGAAGTCAATATTTCAGTGAAGAAGTCTCAGTGGTTCAACTTTACAACATTGACAAGGAAAACTGTAGAATTTTCTTGTAAACCACTCAATGGATGATAATTGCTTATGGATCAAATTTAAATCTCCTCCTTCCAGTCCTTCCTGGATGTGTCCTGGGCTCTTTGTTCAGCAGCATCTCTACCTGCTTCTGTGCTAACAGCTGCACTGAGGCCCCAGTCCCCCTCTTTGTGCCTCTGTTCATATTCTTTTATTCCAAATCCTTGTCATTCTCCATGGTCTGACTTGGACACCACTTCATCTACAGAACTTCTTTGGAGTCCCTTAGATGAGATGGCTCACTCAGTTCTCCAACTTTTCTTGTAGCAGAGATATCACTCAAATTGCTCAAGTTAATTTTCAGTCATCCTCGTGAAGGCTATAATTCCCCCGAGGAAAAACCCTGGCTCTCAGCACCCACACTCCTGGATGTATAGCTTTATACATAGTAGGTCCTCTGTGCCTGCTCATCAAGTGGGTATTTGGCTCAGCTTCTTCCCACTAGAGATTCTCAGAGGTCAACGTTATAAGTTCTAGATAGGATGCAAATCTTTTTTTCAGGTTTATCTTGACTTGATCAAGTTCAGACAGTGCAAAGACATAATTCTTTCCCTTTACATACCATCTGTGGCACTCCAAAAACCTAGAAACTGATGTGTTTTTAATCCCTAGTCATTCTCACTACCTGGTATGTCATATACTATAATTCATTAACTTACTTAATTATTAACTCTTTTCTAACTTCTTCCTCTGTAGTATGGGCTGCAAGAAAGAACTTCTTTTAACCTAGTATATTATCCCTATAGTTCTCAATATATAATTGTAATAATATATAACATATAGCAAGCACTAAGAATGTATGTATTGGACAAGTGCGTGAATTTACATCATATTATTTGTGTTACTTTAAAAGAACTACTTTTTTGGTTAATATCAAATTTGAAATAATGAAGTTAGGCATTTTTGGGAAACTCAAAGCATTTAATAATAATTTGAACCACTCAGAAAGCCTTCATCAGTTCCTTAAATCTTTATCTTAAAGAGAAGATGATACTGTCCACAGATGCTAGCTTTAGGGCAGTCTTATGACAAAGAAAAGACAACGATTTTATGCAGAGTTCATGCTTATTATAGAGAGTGCTATAAACATGAAATACAACTGAGCTCCTCAAATAATCCTTGGACTTTGGGGACAGTGATGAACCTGATTTGATACAGCTTTCGGCTGTGCATTATTTGTTTTTCATCTTTCTTTTCTCCACAGATTGTCATTGCAAAACCAATTCTAGTTCATGTTAACACTGCAATATTCTGCCAACCCATGGCAGAATTCCTAAACATATTTTAAGGGCAGAGCTTGTGCAATTTAAGGAGGAAAATAAAATGCATAGGTGTCTTAGATTGTTTGAGCCCTTGATATTAGCCACCTTGCTGGGTGTTTACCTTGTCCTACACATTGTGTTCACCACCCATGGTGTGTATACAGACTCTGTTAAAGAACTGTGAATGTGAGTATATTCTATTAGTAGTGTGTGTGTGTGTGTGTGTGTGTGTGTGTGTGTGTGCGCACGCACGCATGCGCACATGTGTGTGTTGGGGCATAGATACACACAAGTTTGTTATTTTTCTCAATTGATTGCTCTTCACCTTATTTTTTCCATGGCAGTTTCTCACTGAACCTGGAACTCTCTTGTAGTTGGAGGCTGTTTGTTGGTTCCTGGCTGCTCAGCCCTGAAATAATCACACAGAAACTATATTAATTAAATTGCTGCTTGGCCCATTAGCTCTAGTTTCTTATTGGCTAACTCTTTTTTTTTTGTTTCTGTTTTTGTTTTTTTTAATTTATTTATTTATTGAGGATTTCTGTCTCCTCCCAG
>NW_004949100.1:6135590-6144172 GCF_000317375.1 Microtus ochrogaster | reverse complement strand
GTGTGTATACAGACTCTGTTAAAGAACTGTGAATGTGAGTATATTCTATTAGTAGTGTGTGTGTGTGTGTGTGTGTGTGTGCGCGCACGCGTGCGCACGCATGCACACATGTGCACATGTGTGTGTTGGGGGCATAGATACACATAAGTTTGTTATTTTTCTCAATTGCTCTTCACCTTATTTTTTTCATGGCAGTTTCTCACTGAACCTGGAACTCTCTTGTAGTAGGAGGCTGTTTCTTGGTTCCTTGCTGCTCAGCCCTGAAATAATCAAACGGAAACTATATTAATTAAATCACTGCTTGGCCCATTAGCTCTAGTTTCTTATTGGCTAACTCTTACATATTCATTTAGCCTATTTCTATTAATCTGTATATTACCATGAGGTTGTAACCTACCAGCAAAGTTTCAGAGCATCTGCCTCTAGCAGCGGCTCTCTGGCTCTTCCCCGACTCTGCCTTCTTTCTCCCAGCATTCAGTTTAGTTTCCCCCCGTCTACCCTATTAGACCAAGCTAGTTTCTTTATTAACCAATGGTATTCACAGCATACATAGGGGAATTCCACATCACTCTCTGATGATTCTTTAGACTAGCTGGCCAATGAGCTTCAGGGATTTTCCTCTTTCCATATCTCCAAGGACTGGAATTCCAGAAATATATGACCCATGTTGAACTCTTACATGGATGGCAGAGATCCAGTTAAGGTCCTCATACCTGCAAGGCAAGCCCTTTACCAACTGAATCACTTCCAGCCTTCTGTTAGTTCATTCCTTAATCAACTTTATACCTTTCTTTTCTATTCTCTCTTTTTAAGACCTGAATTTACTCTCCATTTGTAATAAGATTAACTAAAAAATGACACAGACATCTGAGTTAATACAAGAATAAGCAGCATCATAATTTTATCTTTAAAGATTTTAAACTTAAAAAGATTAAAGGATTATTGTTGGCCCTCTTATTAATGACAAAACACATACTTTCTCTGAGATCACTTTTTTCCATGCTGTTACGTATGAATGTCACACAGACTTCATTTTACCTCTTTTTCATCAATTACTAATAGTTTGCAATTCTCAGTGGCAAATTTTCTCTAAATAAAGGCAGTATTTTATCAAGAAAATCCATATCCAAATTTCTTTATGGTTAAAACCTAATGAGTACCTAATTAAGGATAGAGTCTTGACATTATTTTAAAAGAAGACATCACTGGTTTTTGCACTTAATAGCTTTATTCAACTAAAAATTACCAAATTCATGATACACACTTCTTAGGTTATACAAGGTGATAGCTTGACCCTAAGCCCCAGAATTTATATGCATAGAAATGCTGGAAGTGGAGATAAATGTGTGACCTCTCATTGAGAACAGAGGGGAATGGATGTTAAATTTCAACAGAAACCACATCCAGACTGAATTCTGCTATAGGGTCTTTCTGCGATCCTGGTAAGTCGCTAGCTCCATTTGTCTTAGTGTTCCCATCTGTAAAACTGTGGTCATTACACTTGACACTTCCTTTCCTAAATGGGGATGCTATGAGGATAAATAAGGTAATGTATTGTGGTAAAATGCTTCGAGCTCCTTAGGAGAAAGGTGTTACATAAATAAAGAGTATTATCTCCCGTGAAAAATAGCCACCGTAGTTTAAATTTAGCTACTAAGGTGCACAACCAACTCTTACTTATTTTTCTTCAATGGGAAAATTTTCTATCATTAAAAGAAATTATGTTCATGTATTGATTGGCAAACACTTTAGCACTTCTGGCTATTATTTTATCACTAATACATTTTAAGAACTTAAATAGTTATTGAATGTGCTATCAAGTCTTCTTGTCTTTTACTTTGCAAACTTTGGAATCATCTTCAGTGGGTTTCCTTTTTTTCTTTTTTTTAAATTCGTTTGATCCCACCCCTTACTCTTTTTGCTCGAAATATTTATTTGCTCTCTTTTCTTTCTCTTTATATTCCTAAGAACTCTGGAAAGTTCTAATAGCTAAGAGATAGGATGGGAGTCATAGTGGTAGCTGGTGTCAGGTGCAGGCCAGGCTAGCCTGGGGTTATAGACTGAGACTCTGTGTCAAAAAAGAATAAACAAACAAAAACTAAAAATCATAGTAGGGCTGGGGGTTGGAGGCAGAGAGCATTACTGGTAAGAGTGCTATTCAAGCTTGAGGACCCGAGTTCAAAACCTGAGCACCCATGTAAAAAGCCATGTGTGTGCATGCCTGCAACCTAAGCACAGCCAGAGACTGCGGAACTTGACCACCAGCTTAGCTCAAGGTCCAGTGAGAGAGCCCATCTCAAAGGTAGAAGGTAGAAGGTAGAGATTTAAGAGCAGGACTTCTAATGTCAAGTTCTACCCTCACATATACTTTCACAGACACATTTACCCCAAAATGTACCACACATGTACATAGGCACAACTTACATACACACAACATATGTTCTCTCACACACAAGTGCTGGAGTTCAAATCACAATTCCACTGTAGCTTGAACATATGATTTAAGTTCCCTGTACTTGCTCATCTATAAAATGTGTATAATATTGATACTTGCATAGCCAGGTTGAAAAGGGAAAGAAGTAAATGAACGCATGCAAAGCTACTCCTAACTTCCAGGTGCATAACGGGCTTCATCATTATTATATACAATCATGGATCATCCATCCTTCACCATACTTAGAGAGGTGGGTGCATAGCTGGTTTTCTCCATTCATAATACAACTCAACTTTTTCTTTAAAGCTGTTATCCTATTTTTTTTATTTTGAGTTGGATCTTCCTCAAGTTCCCAGACAATAACTATCTATCTGCTAATCATGTGCTTGCAATTGCACTTAATATTTCTCATGGGCCACTTGAGTCTATCCAGTCTGTCTGTCTTCATTGCCAGGGGCACACAGATGGGCATACAGCTCCAGTGAGGTTAATATCCCTACCATTTTTCACCAACGTTCCATCAGCTTCCACTCTTAGCCTCCATTTCTCTCTCCAGACACATGGCTAGTCTCTCTCTGATTCCAATCTTCCTTTCTCTCTGCAGCTGTTCTTAGGATTCCCTCTTTCTTTGCATCTGTGTAACCACTTTAAGAATAAGAACACGTTAGCACATCACACAGCTCACTCCTGTGTAACTGAATTGGATTATGTAGTCGGTGTGTATATATTTTTATGTATGGTGTAACTTTATATTACTTCTTGGATCAGGGTGAGGTAGTATCTACACCGCAGAGAGGCACCTGGAGATCTTTCTCGCTCTGTCATGGGTGCTGGAAATTAGTCTGGAATGGGCACTGTATATGTACAGAGTTCTCTGACACACTTCTGAAATTATCCTTTGTTGATTTAGCAGTTCCATAGCATACGGCTTCTCTGGCTTCCTGCTCAGTCTCCCAGGTCCCAAAATTTTAAATGAATTGCTTAGTACTGCAAGTTTTGAGCTGAGCTCATATCATATGTAAATACGTTATTTTAGGGAGCCTTAGAGAAAAGTTCTGGGCAAACAGCAATAACTACCCATATAATCAGAGAACCTGAAGGATAAAAAGGTCTAAAAATGTCATCTGTTCTTTGGGACCAAGAAATCATAGCACCCATTTCTAATTCCAGAGAATGAGCTGATATTTCAGTATCTTTATGAAAGACTGATTTTGTGTATCATTCATTTTAGTTTTACACACACTATATCGTGTAATTATAACATAGCTTCAAGGCAGTAAAGCTTCTGATTTGTGGGTGTAAATGCAATATGCAGTACTTAGGGCTGAATTTGGAATTAAAATTATTTTCACAGCGTCTAATAATCTTTGCCTCCACTATTTTGTTTCCAAAGTCTAATGAAGTCTATCCTATTTATTAACACATTTCTTTTCCCACCCTTTCTTTCTCTCTTGGACAGAGTGGTGAGGGAAGGGGACTTCCAGCTTCATAAAATCCATTCAGGAAGCAGTATGCACAGAAGTTAGGATCAAAGAGCTAGAATTGCCCAGAGGACTCAAGATCCTACTCTACAGCCACTTGATCATCCATGCTCACAGTCACTCCATTCTCAAACAGCTAGTAAACGGAAGTAGCTAAATGGCCTACAGCCGAGGAATAGTTAATAAAAATATATACGGCATATATACGGCAGAATTCCATTTAGCTATCAAGGAAAGGGGAATCAAGAAATTTGCAGGTGAATGGATGGAGCTAGAACGTAGGATGCTGAGTGGCGTAACCCAGACCCAGAAGGCCAAATTTTTCATGTTTTCCCTCATTTGCAGCCCATAACTCCAAATTTGTAGTCATGAGTACATAACCTAGAGTAACTACAGAAGCCAGGAAAATAAAGAGACCCACTGGGGGCTTCAAAGTGGGTAATGACAGGACATGTGCTTTGAGAACAGAAACAGGAAAAATGGGGGGCTTTAATTGGGAGGGGGAGGGAGGACAAATACATAACCCCAAGGATGCTTGAATAAGGCGTAGGGAGTCATTATTTTATATTTACCTAAAATTATACAAAATGCCTATTTACAAAGCATGAATATGTATATGTTACACCACTTGGAGTCATAATGCTCCCCCCAAAAAAATCAATGACTGTGAGACAAAAATCTCAACACCATACAGGGGAAAGCTCCTCTTGAGTTGTTGGTCAAGCAACAATAGCTGTATTGCTATTATCTTTGATTGTCTCTGAGAATTACAAGGTAAGACCCTATTGTGGAGACATAATATACTTTGGAAACCAGACTTGGAGTAATTGAGCTGGAACTGATTTGCAAGCTTCATTCCTGATGAGTGTCTCTCACAGTATCTGAAGGTGCTATGCAGGCTGACAAAACCATGACAGGAAAGCTACACTCCTGAAATCTCAACATGGCTGCCTAAAGACCTAAATAATTTAAACAAGTGTACACGGCGGGGGGGAGGGGGGCTTCAAGGGGCTCCACCCTTAGATGGAGCTTCTGAGAGAGCAAGAATTAGTCTTCGCCCAGGGTGAACCCCTCAGCTGGATATGCAACAGTAAGTGATCGGCTCTAGAAATATACACATGTAAGCAACACTAAATGGACTCACAGGGTTTTATTTATAGTATTCATTTATATGTCACAGAGGTTTGCATAGGTATGGTCTCCATAGACTCGTATGTTTGAGAGCTTGGCCCATATGGAGTGGCACTATTAGGATGTGTGGTGTTGTGGAATATTATTTTAAGATGTGTTATATTTGTTTATGCTGTGGAACATTTGTTTTAATGATGCAAAGATGTGTTGCATCTTTTTATGCTGCATTTGTTTAACTCTATAAAGCTGTGATACTTGGCCTGTCTAAAACACCTGATGGTCTAACGAAGGGCTGAAGGGCCAATATCAAGGCAGAGGAAAGGTGGGGCTGGCAGGCAGTGAGAATAAATAGAAGGAGAAATCTGGGAGGAAGAAAAAAGGAGCAAGAAAAGGAGGAGAGGAGGAGTAGGGGCCAACCACACAGCCAGCCACAGCGTAAGAGTGGGAAGTAAAAAGATATTCAGAAGCAAGAAAAGGAAAAAGCCCAGAGACAAAAGGTAGCTGGAGGCCAGGTTGTGATGGTGCAAGCCTTTAATCCCAACACTCAGGAGGGAGAGGTAGGCGGATCTCTGTGAGTTCAAGGCCAGCCTGTTCTACTAGAGCTAGTTCCAGGACAGGCTCCAAAGCTACAGAGAAACCAAAAAAAAAAAAAAAAAAAAAAAATGGTAGCTGGAATAAGATAAGAAAAGCTGGCTAGAAACAAGCCAAGCTAAGACTGAACATTTATAAGAAAGAATAAGACTCCATGGTGGTTTATTTGGGAGCTGGGTGGCAAGCTCCCTCAAAAAAGTCAAAGAGTAAAGAGTAAACACCAACAACAGTGTGGTCTTGTTGGAAGAAGTGTGTCACTGTGGGGGCAGACTTTGAGGTCTCTTATGCTCAGACTACACCCAGGACACAGTATCTCCTTCTGCTGTCTGAGGATCAAGATGTAGAACTCCCAGCTCCTTCTCCAGCACCATGTCTGCTTGCAGGCTCTCATGTTCTCACAATGTCAATAACGGGGACAAACCTCTGAAGCTATAAGCCAGCCCCAGTGTTTAAATGTTTTCCTCTAGAAGAGTTGCCGTGGTCATAATGTCTCTTCACAGCAATAGAAACCCTAACTAAGGCATGCGTGTTTGTAACAACAATAAAGAAGAGTTAACTGTAGATGTTTGGAGGTAGGAAGGTACATGGGGGAGGGCTAGGATAGAGGAGAAGAAAGCAGGAAGTAACGTGATTATATTCTAATTAAGTAAAAAAAATATTTATATTTCAACATTTTAAAAAAGACTGAGAACTTACATTCTTAGAATACACAAAAGTATTTTAAGTTTGACTTCAGTAGAACCAGTCTTTAGAGTGTGATGTAACAGGACAGGATACCTGTATCTTAAGTTTGCGTTAGATGTATAATACTATAAAATATTAAGGATAATTTTCACTGGGTGCATTTGAAAGTTAGTCCTACTGTTTGGAGCTACCGGGCATCTTCATTACAGTCATCTGGTTGAAATATTAGATCTTGTTTCATGTCTACCAAAAATTCTCTGGGGTTAGATGCAGAAATTCTTAGGGACATTTAAGTTTAAAAAGCACTGCTTTTGAAGCATTTCTGCGATTTTGTGTATATTTCCCCTTTAGACTATAAGTATCTTGAGAGTCATAATATTTTATATTTTACAAGATTTATGGGGTTTCTATTTAATTTGTATGCCCCTTGGAAGCCATCCCATTACAAATGTTCAATAAATACTGTTAAAAATAGAATGGAATTACTACAAATGTATTTGCCGTTTTATATACTTCCAGAAAATTCCCCTAAGATGTCAGAAAGAACATAAGTGTAAAACTGCCTGCTCCCCTTGTATTCTTGCAGATGGCTAAGAGAATGAATTGGAAGTGTTTGCAGCACAAAAATAGTAATATGAGATAATAACATTTGCTAATTAGCTTGATTTAGCATTTTATAATATATATACATTAAAAAATAATGCATAATGACAAAACATACAATCTTCAGGCTGCCAATTATAAATACGCAAATGACTTTTCTTTAGAAATTCTTGCTTGTGTTTATTTAGTTATTATTTATCTATATGAATATGCATGATACGTACATGCTGTGGCACATTTTTAGCTACAACACAACTTCTGGGAGTCACTTCTCTCCTTCTGCCATATGGGTCCAGGGTAGAGGAGTCAGGACATTAGACTTGGTGGCAAGTGCCCCTAGCCACTCTGCTGTTATTGATATCCCAGTCCCTTGTCCTCCTAAACTTGAGTTTTCTGAGTACCCATTATGCAACAGCTGACGATGACTTAAATGAGCAGTCACAGCTATTTAGGTGACTATTTCCTTAAAGTACCTAAATTCGCTAGCCGTTTATGTGCTTTCAGGATGTACTGACCTTCATTTCTCCCAGCCGTGTTGGCAGAATTTTGAGGAGAGGAAGATTTCATGCCTGTGCCACCTTGACAGTTCAAGACCCTGGGTCTGACGGTGTATAGGAAAAGCTGCTGCCCACCCCCCATCGGTTGGAGGCATCGCAGCTGGCCTGGAAACCTCTGTGTTAGTGCCACCGCTAAGCAGCAATATTTTTCAGTATGTTTCTTCCTTTCCAAGGGAAAAATTAAAAAGTGGTAGTTAGGCTAAAATATAATCCTATCAATTTGACATCAAATATTGATAGGAAATAAAAATTTAGCATCCCTAGTGTGAGTTCTACAGACTGCACAAAATATAAATATATAGATTAAGGAAAGTTAACATAATCTTTTTATGGGAACTAAAATCAATTACATGTCAGCTTTGTAGTATTATAAATGTATTTAGTCAGCATAGGATTTTTTCCAGCCGTGTTTTCTGCAGATTGAAATTGACTAACCAGATGTTAAATATTAAATAGAACTAATCAGAGCCTGGTTCAGGAGGCTTTAAAAACAACAATCAAAGGGAGCTATTTATTACCTGATGCATGTTTCTCTTGAAATATCAGCTCTGGAATATTATATTTAAACTTAGTTTTTTTTCGAGGTTGGATTTTTAGCTTTATATGAACAATAATTAATGTTAACAAATTAAGTTAACCAATTAACCAGGCAACTGAATTATTGTCCATAATCATGGTTTGAAACTTGACCAAAAAATATAAAGCTCAATTCATAGACATAAAGCCTTAGTGTGATATTTAGTGTTTATATATATATATATGTAATATATATACATACATACATATATATAATAAACTCTCAGTAATAAGACAAGTAGGCCTGTGTTGCTTAATAAAGAGGAAATGTTCTCTGAAGTGTGTCTAGAGGCAACCAAGTTATGTGAACATCATACAGTGTACTTATACAAACCCAAGCCATGTAGCCTCCTGCACGCCAGGGCAACATATATCATATAGCCTTTTGCTCTGCTCCTAGGGCTGATGAACAAAGCAACATGAGATTAAATTCAGCACGAAAGAAAATTATGTGATCAGGAGACAGGGCCAACAGACACATGAAGCTGCCTGCTGTCAGGTGATGTGCTGGGAAATAAGAATGAA
>NW_004949100.1:6125984-6135454 GCF_000317375.1 Microtus ochrogaster | reverse complement strand
AAAAAAAAAAAAAAAAAAAAGAATGAAAGTGTAGTATTGCAAATATGTCAACCAGTGAGCAGTAGCCATTTACAAATGTCACTAACAACTATGATACCCTGCATGTAAGTGTCCGTGCTATTCTTGTGTGTAACTGGAAGTGTGTGGTAGGCTTGGTGATGGAAACATCTCAACAAATGTGTGACAAATTCATGGCACCATGATGTTAAAATGGACGGAGCATCACTTGGCCACTGAAGACTTTCAGCTCCATTATAATCTTATGGTTCCACCATTGCCAATTCAGTCTGCTGTTGAATTCAAACACTGCGTAGCGTATGTAGTAATTCTACAATTTGTTAAGTGCATGTCTACACACAAGATAGCAGAAGCAAGACAGAGGTGCTGAATAGTTGTGAACAGTTCTTGTAGCTATTGTTGGTAACTGATCTTTTGGTGTGGGAAGTAGTTACAGGAAAAGTCACTCTACAAAAATCTTATAAGCACATTGTACTGGGTAGTTTCATGTGAACTTGATATGTTAGAGTTATCTGAGAGGAGGGGCCTCAATTGAGAAAACGCCTCTGTAAGATCCAGCTATAGGCAAGCCTGTAGAGCATTTTCTCAATTAATGATTGATGGGGAGGGCCCAGCCCACTATGGATGATGCTGTGTCTGGACTGGTGGTCCTGAGTTCTACAAGAAAGCAGGCTGAGCAAGTCATGAGGAGCAAGCCAGTAAGCAGCATCCCTCCATGGCCTCTGCATCAGCTCCTGCCTCCAGGTTCCTGCCCTATTTGAGTTCCTGCCCTGGCTTCCTTTGATGATAAGTTGTAAGGTGGAAACATAAGTTGAATAATTTTTTTTTTCTTCCCAAGTTGCTTTGGTCATGGTGTTTCATCACAGCAGCAGTAAGCCTAACTAAGACACACACCCTGTTCTTATCTATAACCTCTAATGACCTTATTTCTTAATGAAATCAAGATTGGGACAGGGGTAGAGATGCTGCCTTGCCCTAAGTTAATAATCATTCAAAGAAACAAAATAAACCCAAACAAAGACAGTAAACAGATGAAAAACCAAAATGAAGGCTATATAAATCAGAGAGACTGCTATATATTTACACTTCATCTCTCCCCGTACACATGCTTATGCCTGGTTCAGTTGTACATTGCTTTACAGTTTATTCATAGCACATTTTCAAGTGTTCCCTTCCCAGGTGAAATAGATACTATTACTTAAAGAGAACAATATGCAGCTTCCAGCCTAGCTCATACAATACTGAGCACGAGAGGGTAACTAGGACCCCCCTATAGACAGAGAGGAGTGCACAAGGGAGAGGCATTTTTTATTCTTTGGCAACTGGGTCTCACTGTGTATATCTGGCTAGCCTGGAAGTCACCATGAAGGGTGGCTTCTAACTCACATAGATCCACCTGCCTGTGCCTTCGGAGAGTGTTGGGACTAAAGGTGGGCGCCACCAAGCCTGCCTGAGAGGCACTTCTTCATGTTTGTAGCCCTGTCCACTGTGGGTATCTAGAACATGAGCTCTCCACCCTGCTTGTTGTTTGGATGTCAGCTCTGAGACCTGCTAATAAGGATCTTAAAATTTTCTATTTTTACAAAAATGTGAAGAATGCAGAAAGCTCCAATGAGCCTGAGAAAGCAGACTTCTGAGGAGAAGAATGTAATAAGCCTGCCCGAGGAATTTTTTTAAAAAAACTTGAGCATTGAGAAAGAAAACAAACACTAAGTAGTCTGTGTTCTGACACTACGGCCTTCAGACGCAGGCATGGACAGATGACCACGGATTTGAAGATTGTTGACAGAAATAAAACGGCAGAACGGTGGGAATGCAGACCGTACCTGAAAGAGGAATATTTTGTTATATGTTTTAGCTTAAGAAATTTTAGCAAGACTCTACAATTTGAGCGAGGACCCCACTTTGCATCCTTTGCATTTTGTTGTACATAGTGAAACATTTATTAACAGTCTGATAATCTGTAGGGAACCCTCCTTTTAGAACGTCACTACTCTTCTCAGTAAGTCACTTTGCTGTCTTCATGGTGTTATATCTCCAAGTGAAAAAAAAAATCATGCTGCGTAAGATTCCTTTTCAAAGTCTGAATAGGATTTCAGGAGGACTGAAAAAAAAAAACAACAGATTTTTTTGTTTTGTTTTGTTTTTCTGTTGTAGAGTCCTGATGACTTCAGACTCTCACATCCACCGCTGTCAGATTCTCTTGCAAAATGAGGGCAAATTGAGTAAGTGGTACCACTTACTGAATTCTCCTCTAGAAAGACTCATTTCTCACTGGGAAGGCTGCAAATTACACAGAGAACCGGGGCTTTTTGAGTGGCAGTTTTCTATATAGTAGGCTTTGTGTGCTTAACAGATTAACTGCTTTTTATGTTATTCTTTTCCCCAGGACTCAGGAAAGAAAGTGACATAATAGATTTCTTTTCCCTGGGATCACGGTAAACCTCCTTAGTCAAACCCAGTTGCTCGTTGGGAGGTAAAGAGCGAACCAACCTGTGTTTCTACAAGTTACAAAATCATTTACATTTATTACCCTTGCACAGTGAGGCCCCAGAGCCTCAGAGCTATGATTCTCCAAATCACTGCATTCTAAGCTTGACTGATTGGTTTAAAAGCTTGTGAGAGATTTATAATGATTCACTGGGTAAGCCAATGATTTTACATTTAAGGCAGGAGACTGCTATAAACGACAGAAAACTTTAGACTCTCTTGACTTTCTGGGTGACCAACTGTTTCCATAGGTTTAGAGGAAAGCAGCATTTCCCCTGAACTGTGTCAACGTTACATTTTTGTGACGCACACACACACACTCATTATAATGCATATCAGGACGATGATTTTGTGCCCCATTTATGCTGCCACTTTGGATTACTTGGCTGTATTAATATTTGTGTGTCTTAACCGCAGAAACTTAAAAGGCTCCATTGCTTTTGAACTTTGTTGTTTACTCTCATAAAGTTTAAATTGCTTCCCTAAATTCCAGATTTGTTAATTAAATAGCCCTCATTGCTCTACATTACTGTTGGAAAAATTACTATAGTTAGGTTTACTGTAATATTTACAGTAGCATGTCGTAGTATGTTGATTTTTGAAAGTTTACATAAATTGCCATTGCTTAAATGTGGCCTTAGAGGTCAGAGAAATAAGTGGAGTATATATCAAAAATATCAAACCTTGTGTTTCACCTTGCTGATCAATAGACAATTTGACCTTGGTGATGAAGCCCGAGTGTTTAATTAAGAACTTGTTGGGAGCACTACGGTTCTTAAGAGCGAGGAAAGGGGCGAGTTGAGGGAGTATGTACTGCATAAGTCCCTTTAGACCCTCATAAGCCAGGCTGTTCATCTTCACCAGCTCTACTGAAGGTGCCAAATAGACTGAGCAGGGCTTTACAAAGAGGTGCAGTTTTAAATGTCTTTGTTAGAAGAAAATCAATTCTCTTCAGCCGCTTCCCTCATCGCGGTTCAAACAAGCACACCCTCTCTCCATTTCCACAACCAGCTCACCCCTACCCCTTCTCTCGTGCCCTCCAGTTTGTCTCAGCCCTGCCTTCAATGCCCACTGCCCCAAGATGTTATAGACTCCATCCTCTCCCCCTCTCTCCCTCCTCTCCAGGAATCTTCCTATTCAGAGGGAGTCTGCACTGATCTCTCTACACTGCTGCCGGGTTCACTGTCTTGGTGCATGTTCCATGCATCATTTCAAGGACAGTGCTTAAGATTTAAAAGACACTTTTTTACAATAAATTAAAATTTTGAAAAAAGATATAAGAGAACAATTTTTGGACTCAGACCAAAGTCTACCCTCACTCCTTTACCTACAAACTATTATTTTCATCAGTTCACTTACTTCACCTCCCTAAAGTGGTTTCCTTATTTGTACAAACGGCACTATTCTTCCTTTAAAGATTGTGTGAGGACTCAAACAAGCAAGCAAGCAAACAAACAAAAAACCAAAAATCTAAACAAAAGAAACCACAGCTGAAATGTAGTTTGGTGTGTCTTACATTATTATAGTTGTTACTAAGCTTACCTACAGTAAACATACTTTTTTTTAAAAAAACTCATTTGAATAGCCTTTTCCCATGCAAAATCACTCTATTGGAAACTCTTTAGAATAGAGGCATGATCAGTCTTTGACCTTCCTGTCGTCTATATGTTGAAGTTTTCTTCTCTATTTTCATGGTTCCACCTCATATATCTGAACATCATGAAAAACTTTGTCAGAAGTCCTGTGAAAGTTCAAATGGAACACACTAGTGGATTTTGCTGATTTCCTGGCATGTCTCACTTCAGCATGACTGACAGATCCCTCAGTCTTGGCTCACTTGCTGTCTTTGGGTTCCTGAATACCCATCAGTCACCTCCTCTGGGTCCTTCTAGGTTTGCTCTCAAGCTGCTCCTCTTGTATTTTATAGTCTGCTTCCCTCTTTTGATAACTGGCTTATGAGCTTCTTATTGCTGTGCTTTGGACATTCTCTTCCATTTTTCTTTCTGTTTGCTCCCAGATCATTATCAGTGACTCAGGAGTCCCATGTATAATTCTGTAGCATGAATAATAAAAACCAGAGACAGATACTGGGGTTCAACCTGAAGGTCAGAAAAGCAAAACAGCCAGCTGCTGGCTCTTACCTCTACCTCAGTCCAAAATGGCGATCCTGCCTCCAGTAGTCTCAGAATGAGACTCTGTCTGAAAGCTGTCTCCTCTCATTTTGTATCCTCTCTGGGGTTGGAATTAAAGGCATGCACCACTGGGATTAAAGGCATGCACCACCAGGTTTCTATGGCAAACTCGTGTGGCTACTGGGATTAGAGGTGTGTGTTATAGTTACCTGGTCTGTAAGGCTGACCAGTGGGGCTGTTTTACTCTCTGATCTTCAGGCAAGCTTTATTTATTAAAATGCAAAGGAAATATCGCTACAACTTCTGTCAGTACTCTTGCATAAATGTTTCAAGCAGGAAGTTGATGTAGGTAGAGTAGAGAGAGGCTCTCCTCATGGGCTCCCCCAGCTTAAACTTTGCATCTCTCTTTGCCACTGACAGTAAAGTCCTTTTTTGATCCTCTTCATCCCCATTTCTGCAGCCATTGGCTCTTCCTTCTGTGCCATGCTGCATATGAAAGAATTTGGGATTTAGCTTATAATCCTATGAATATCTCATTAAACCCAGAGAAGTTTGACTTTTTTTCCCTACTAATCAAGATTTCATCATCATTATTAATGAGTGACATGTTCCAGGCCATTGTACAGGCTACGTGAAGGAGGATTTGTCCCATTTATTCACTCCTTTTATTACTTAATCCTTTAAAACTTCACATTTAGAATACGCAGTCTTAACTATGTCATTGGAGAGATTCCCTGGTCTGCTGTTGGCTTAGCATTCGGCTTTACTGGAACCAAAAAGGTGCAGTTATTTAAAATAACAAATGTTTATTTTATGATTTCATACCATATTATCAATCGTGGGGTGGTTGTTGCTTCTACAGCTCTCTCCTTTTGTCTGTCAGAATCTCTTTGTCTTCTCATTCAGGATCCATGTGGAGGCAGCTGTGCTGAGGAATCTGGTGGGTGGAGAATAGGGGAGCATCTGGCAACTTGAGATGTCTGTCTCAAAGTATCTGCTTAGATATAGTAGGAGCGCTTTGTGATTGCACTTGATTGTCCACTCACATTTGAGGCAGGTTGTATGGTCCCGTCACAATTGGCATTGGCAAGTCACATGGGCTAGGGTAGACAAATTCTTTTAAGGGATACATGAAGGAATAATCAGTGATGGACTAGAATACTCTCTTCCTAATAGGGAAAGACAATTTTCTGTTTTCAAACTTGCCCATAATATTTGAATTCTTTTAAATAAATTTTATCTTTGTCGTCAGGAAGACTTTTTTTTTCATGAAATGATCATAAGCAAAAATAATTTTATGCAATACAAGTCCAGAGGAAGGCAGACTCCATAACAGGGCATTCCCGAGCTACGGCTTCACTTTCTTAAGAACTTTTATCTTCTCTCTTCTGTTCCAGTTGACTTTTCTTTTATGGTGGCTTCACTCGTGGGTGAAAGGTGACTTGTAATAGCAGTTGTTGTGTTAGGCATTCCTAGAAAACACCTCTCTACATAGAGTGTCTTTCTTTGTAGCTGTCTGCCATATTGCTTTGAGACACTTGTCCCTCATTGAACCAGAATCTTGTTGTTTTGACTGGTCATTGAGCTCTCAGGATCTGCCTATCACTACCCCTCCTTAACACAGGAGTCACAGCTATGCCAAGCTCTTTACAAGAATTCTAGGGATTTGAACTCAGGTGTTTATGCTTGTACCACAGGGAAAAAAATCACTTGAAGTTTCGAGAAGATAAACTCACAAAGAAACAGAAATCAAACTCATCTATGTTGAAACAAATTCTGGTTCAATGAGGGACAATTGTCTCAAAGCAATATGGCAGAGAGCTACAAAGAAAGACACTATTCTTCTGTTGTCCCCCTGTCCCCCCCTCTTTCTCTCTCTCTGTGGATGGGTAGGAGTATCCAAACGTTCTCATTCATGCACCGCCCCCCCCAATCTCTTCAGATTTTCCTTCTGATAAGTACTGACTCTATACAAGTTTTCTGTTAAGCAAATAATGTCAGCACCAATTATGGTGTAAACAGTGGCAACTTTACTCATATGGCTTCTTTGGATCAGGAGTACCAACAGGTTTTTCTGAGTTTCTGCTGCTATTCTGAAAGCTGGGACTGCAGTCTCAACTCCCGGCTTGACTGGGAAGATTGATTTCCCAGTTTACATGATTGTTAGAGGAATTCAAAGCCTTTTATTCCACTGGAGTAAGAGCCTCTGTTTCTTAATTCCAGCACTTGGGAGGCAGAAGCAGACAGATCTCTGTGAGTTAGAGGCTAGCCTGATCTGAAAAGTTACTTCCAGGACAGCTGTGGCTGTTAACACAGAGAAAGCCTGTCTCAAAAACGAAAACAGAACAAACAAGCAAAATAGAGCCTGTGTTCCTTGCATATTGGGCTGCTCTTAATTCCCTATCATGTGGACTTGCTTCTTTAAAGTCAACCAGGTAGAAAATATGTCCTATCTAGAAAGACATTTCAATCTTTTGTAGCATGATCAAGGAAACACTTCTCCCTTCTCTATATACTATGGACAGGAAGAAAATTTCAGGTGCTACCCATACTCATAAGGAGAAGAATGGAAGGACCAAGAAGGTGGAGACAATGCTGTCCACATTAGAAGTTATCTGTCACAGTTCTCAACATACAGATTTGCAAATAGTATGGATGGAGACTTAGATGATTCAGGGGCTATGTTGCTCTTTCTTGCATCTCAGCAACTTATCTTGTGCCACTCTCACAGAATTTATGGCCAAAGCCTTGATACATTTGTATTATTCGTGTATAATTTATTTACCATAGAGTTAAAGACTTTTGAAGGGCAGAAATATATACTTTTATATCATCAAAGCCACTGCTATCTGGTCCTCATGCCTCACTTACAGATGCTAGTCATTTTATCTAGAGATCACCATACTCTCTCTATTAGCTGTACTCTAGTTTGTCTTATAATATTATTAAGGACTAGTCATATACACTTATTTATTCTAATTGTTTGGGATTCCTGGAGGTAAAGAGAGAAGACTAGACCCTCTTATTTTTCTGTTTCATGTCCCTTGTCCCCCTCAGTTCCTATCACCATACTTCAAATGCTATACTTGCTCATAGTAGATGCTTAAGCAATGATGGATCACTGAATAACCAATGAACATATAAATTTTAAGAGGCAGTATTTACTTTTAAAATCTCATGGGAAGGTACAAGTGTGACATATAAGCAAATAAAGAAGAAAACATGTTCATCCCATATTTTTTTCCCTAAAAGTAAATTTAACAAAATCAGTTGATTTTTTTTTTAATGAGCAGGTGTCACTCTGGAATCACTGAGCCAAAATCATAATTAGAATTAAATAATTAGAATTAAATAATTCTAATCCATGGAATTGCTTATGCTTCTTCAAAGAAAATTAAATGTATTTTAGTAGCCATTTGATTTTTATTGTTGTACTGAATTTGATATTTCAAAATCTAATGGTGTGAGAGGTCCTTCTGTATATGTGTTGCTTTTATTGGTTAATAAATAAAGAAGCTGTTTCAGTTAGTGGCTCAGCAGAATAGAGCTAGGCAGGGAAAACTAAACTGAATGCTGAGAAAAAGAAGGCGGAGTCAGTGAGATACCATGGAGCTGCCAGAGGGGAAAGACTGAGCCACCCCTTTGCCGGTAGGCCATGAGCCTCATGGTAAAATAGAAAATAATAGAAATGGATTAATTTAATATGTAAGAGCTTGTTAGTAATATGCTATGGTGATTGGTCAAACAGTGATTTAATTAGTACAGTTTCTGTGTGGCTATTTTGGGAGTCTGGGTGGCCGGGAAATGAACAAGTGGCCTCCTACAACATCCTAGGATTCTTGGTAGGGTGTGTATCAAGATTCCACTATTGGTAGAGACCAAAGGAGTTAAGACGTAGGAGGTATTTAGTTAATTTGAAAGAAATCTACTTTTGGAATCCTTAGCTATTACTGAATCATTTTACCAGCCGTGGGTAAAACTGAAAAGTAGACTCTTCCTGATCTTATTTTATTTTTGAGGTGGGGAAGCATCTGTAATACAGAGGGAATTTGAGTCACTGTGCTGCTTCTTTGACTTGATCACACATTTTCAGTTCTTGTTATTATTATGAGTTAAAAGCTTCAGGTTTTGAACTATACTGATATTATTAGGAAAGAGCGAGTGACTTAATCTATATGTGCTGCTATAATAAGCCTGAGGCTGAGTAATTTATAAACTACAGACTTTATTATTCACACTCTGGAGGTTAAACACAAGACCAAGGGACTAACAGACCCAGTGACAGGCAAGGGCTGCACTCAATGTGGTGGAACATTCTTTACACAGTGTGAAGATGTGCCACTGTGATTGGTTTAATAAAAAGCTAAATGACCAATAACTAGGCAGGATTTTTGGGGCAGAGAGAACATTGGAGAGAAGAAGTCAGAGTCTCCAGCCAGACACGAAGGAAGCAGGAATGTAGGATGGCAGTACATAGATGATCTCTGTGTGGTTATTTGGGAGCTGGTATGCGAGACAGAGAAATACTAGAAACAAGTCTCCTTCACAGAAAGTGTCTTCCTGCCCTGTCCTTACATGTGATGTGTGTGGCAAAGAACACATACACACACATGCACACATGATTTTAATTTAGCTAAGACACCCAAACTGTATATAGTTGTGAGGGCACAGTATTATCCTTCAATTCTTTTTTTTAAAGATATATTTATTTATTTATTAAATATTCAACATTCTGCCTCCATGTATGCCCACATGCCAGAGGAGGGCGCCAGATCTCAGTACAGATGATTGTGAGCCACCATCTGGTTGCTGGGAATTGAACTCAGGACC
>NW_004949100.1:6114568-6125884 GCF_000317375.1 Microtus ochrogaster | reverse complement strand
CTATAATAAGCCTGAAGCTGGGTAAGTCATAAACTATAGAATTTATTATTCACACTCTAGAGGTTAAACCCAAGACCAAGGGACTAACAGACCCACTGACAGGCAAGGGCTGCACCCAGTGTTGTGGAACATTCTTTACACAATGTGAAGATGTGCCACTGTGATTGGTTTAATAAAAAGCTAAAGACCAATGACTAGGCAGGATTTGGGGGGCAGAGAGGACATTGGAGAGAAGAAATCAGAGTATCCAGCTGGACTTGAAGGAAGCAGGAATGTAGGATGGCAGTACATAGATGATCTCTGTGTGGTTATTTGGGAGCTGGCAGGTGGGACAGAGAAATAGTAGCAACCAGTCTGCTTCACAGAGAGTGCCTTCCTGCACTGTCCTCATGTGTGACGTGTGTGGCAAAGAACACACACACACACACACACACACACACACACACACACACGCACACACACATGATTTAGATAAGACAACCAAACTGTATATATTTGTGAAGGCACAGTATTATTCTTCAATTCTTATATACAATGTACAGTTATGATCATCAGGCCAAGATAATTGACACAGCTGTATCTTCAAACTTTATCAGTGTGTATTGGAAACATTAAAAACCTTCTTTACTAGCTTTTTGAAATAAACTGATTGTTTTTAACCTGAAATACTCTAATAATTCACATCTCTAATATTACTTTTGAGGGATCTGCTTTTATGATGTTATCACCTTCTATGGGTCTCACCTCTTGATATTGTCACATTGGCATTTGAGTACAAAGACCTGAGACTGATGGTACACACTCAATATAGATTGTAGGTAAGGAGGAGGGAGATACATGCTCTTGAGTTCCTGCCTTCTTGATCTCAATCTACAGCACTTTGAATAACTATCTCTGGACTTGGTGAACAGTAAGTACTCAAGAAACACCAGGTCTGACTTGGTCTGACTCAGGAGTCTCCTGTAAACTAGACTAGATTAAAAAAAATGTTTTGCTTGCCTATATGTACGTGTACCTATTTGTGTCCCGAGGCCAGAAGCGGGCATCAGATTCTCGGGAGCTGGAGTTACAGTTACTAAGTGGGTTCTGGGAGCTGACCCATAATCCCCTGCGAGTGTTCTTCACTGAGGAGCTCTTGTCCCAGTCCCTAGACTGAATTTTTACAAGCACGGACCACACAGGTCAGAGGGCGTGCTCTGCTGACATGCTCACTTCCCATTTGCAAAGCTTACTTATACTTTGCTGGCTTTGAGCAGTGTTTGTCCTTTCTCCAGCTGAGTAGCTATTCCATTTTCTCACGGTCACGTGGAAACCCGTTTATTCCTGCCTATTCTTTGCATGATCCCAGCAGTTTTTCATAGCTTTGCCGCCCTGCTCTTCCTCGCCCCAACCCTTTTACACGCAGTACATTCATAGCAATGCGAGATCTCACCGCTGTCTGTTTTCAGGGAGTACGTCAAATAGGAGCGCTGCATTCTTTAGACAGTTACTCTCCCCCTCCCCACCTTCAGCCTCCCAACATCTATTAAGCTTCCTGTGAACTGGCCTATTATAGGTATTACTCATAATCAGAATTATACAACATTTATTTTAAGGTTATTTTAGTTTAGATGCCACGATCCAAGTTTACCTACCTTATAATTGTAGGTCACAATTACATCTTTTCATCTTTTTTTTTAAATGGCTGCAAATATATCCCACATTTTATTCACCTGTTCACAGACATTTTTGTTGTTTCTGTCTCTTGGTTATTGTGAGGAACCCTATCAACCTTGGCATGCAAGCATCCTCTGCTTCCTTCCCTTCACCGTCTTTGGATGATTGTATCCAGCAGTAAATTCATGGGTCACATGACTGTTGCATGTTTTGCTTTTTGAGGAACTGCCCAAGTATTTTCTATGGCACCTGCATCATGCTACATTCCTATTAGAAAGTTACAAGTGCAAGGGAGGGGAGCAGAGAAAAATGTATAGCTCAATTAAATCAATAAAAAAATAAAAAAAGATGAAATAAAAAAGAAAGTTACAAATGCTCCCATTTCCTACTTCCTCACTCATACCCATTATTCTGATTTTAAATATTAATACAAATATATAGCCATAGTGACAATCCTAGTGAATACCAAGGTAGCTAATTTTCATGGCGTGTTGGACATTTGTTTATCTGTAAGGTGTTCTGTTCTTAAAGCTGTGGATGCTGTCCTTAGATTCAATGGTTCTGGCTTAGCTGAAAGTGCTGGTCCTTGCATATTATTGTGTGTTTTGAAAATGTCCCAGTGCAATCCACTTCTGATCGGATTTCTTTAGTAATCTATATTCACCCCATCCTTGACTAACCTTGACTAGCTGGCTCTTTCTTTCAGCTCCTTAAAGACGTCACCCAGCTCTCTTGACTTCCTCTCAGTCGTTACCACTGTCTTATCTGTCCTTTGTTTATCTATCTTCCCCCTCCCCCTCCACATTACACTAGTTACTATCTCTGATTTATCCTTTTCTTTCTTTTTTTCTGTTCTAAGCTTTATCTCAAAGAGATCCAAGTAAAGATGGTCTTATGATTGGTAGACATATTTCCCAGTTACTGGTTAAGTTTCTTTTGTGAAAGGATTAATTAAACAGCTTTAAATCTGAATAAAAACACCATAGTGTTACTTAGCACAATGACCTGCACAAGGAAGCCCTCCACATGTGTGTTTCAGAATGATTTGAATTCACTTGGCATATTGAACACCTGTCAGGACCTAAGCCTATGGCACTTTGCTGTTAATTTCGTCCTACTATATTTTAGGCTTAGGAAAAGACAATGCAGACTTGAGGAAAATACACGAGAATGCGTCATTCAAGCATGTGACCTTACCGATGCCTTAGAAAATTAAATCGCAGTGGGTGCTGCCTTTTTAAACATTACATTTAAAAGGTTTTTTTAACATTTGAAACATGTCCAGAGGTGCTTACATTTGGTATCAACTACAAGTGATTAATAATTCTTTGTTCTCTGAATTCTTGATTTGTTTCCTGTGTCACAGACTGGAGCCCATTAAGAGGCGATTAGGGAGGATGTCCTTGAAGTCTCTTTCACACCAAGAATCTCCCTTTTTTTGGTTCACTTAACTTAATGTGGGAGTTGCTTGTGATATTTTCTACATTTCACCTTCCGAGGTTATGGGCCCCATTCATTTGCCATATTTCCCTCTCAGATGAGTAAGTATGACTTTTATGAATTTTTCTTCACTTGTGGAATTTAATTTACATGAATAATTAGGAAAGGACCAAGTGAAATTTCTCTCTCCCTAGGCAAATAATCTTGTTAAGAAAATCAACTGCAAACTTTAACTTTCATTTTTTTTTCTCTCCACCCTTAAATTTATTGCTGGCTACAAAGAAGCAAAACAAGAAGAAATATAGAGTAATACAACTTACAGCTATTTTGCATATTGATATTGGAATAATTACCTTAGGGCATATTGAGTTACAATATGAAATACTATTTCCTTAGGGCATTATCTTAAAATATTTTACTTATTTAGCATACAGTTCAATATTTTAGAATTATGTAAGGAGTATAGTTGTTAACTGACATGGAGTATGCTGGCAGAAACAAAAAGATTAGAGAGACAATAAAAAAAGGGGAAATTATTTGCAGAATGTTCCAGAATCTAAATACTGTTACAATATAGCTAGTTATAATAAGTAACATAATAAAAGATAAAGCTATAGTCATGTACAGATGATTAGTACATGCAAATTTTCTTTTTCAAATTGTATTTCACATGGAATTCTGTTTGATACTTGTTTCTTTAATCTTGCTTTTTTCTTTTTTCTTTTTCTGTTTTCAAATCCCACTTGCCCACAGCCAGCAGTTGGTATCCATTTATAAAGCGAAGGTTGGAAAGAGATCTCCTAAGAATAATTGTTGAACAGGAAGACCTTGGCTGCTGGGGGACCTGCTCATACTGTTAGCTCATACTGAGCTCCACTACCCTTGAACTCAGCAGAGTGTGGTGGGTAACGAGGGCTGGTGTAGTGCTGTGTGTTCCACTCCATCCTTGTTAGAGATAACGCCACAAAGTCAAGTGGAGGTGTGTATTCACTAACAACTCTAGACCAAAGTGAAAGCCCATCGGTGTCAGAGACACTGGGTCAAAGCGGAGCAAGTCATCAGATGTGGGCTTGAGTTTTGTGGCTCTGTGGACTTGTGAAGATGATCAAATTACTTAAAAGTGTTCAGCTCCCCATTTTCTTATTTGCAAAATTAAGTGAGTGAATTAGATGAGATCATGCAAGAAAAGCGCGTTTTACTTCCTGATGTTATTATCATTGTTTTTGCTGCTGTAACGAGACCAGATTTTTATAGTCATAAAAAAAAAAAAGATTGCTAATTGTAACTGTTGAAACCAGAAACTGCAGCACAAATTCCAAAATAAGCAGTAAAAGGAAAACAAATCTTTCACGAGCTTTTCAAATGATGACGCGTGTTTGCGTCTACGGCTATTTTGAGATGCTCATGTTAGGAAATCAAACACAACCACACATATTTGTTTATTAAGTAGTTCTCATCACGGACATTTATGGGATTCATTTCGCTTGTTACAAAACAAGACAATCTCTAATTTTTAGTTCACCGAACTAGGTATTTGTCCTTCCGTTCTGTCTGGGGAGTGGGCAGCCTTCTATCAATCTTGCGGATGGAGAAACCAAGTGCAGACTCAGCACAGAACCTTAGTGTTAGTGCCAGGTTGGCTTTTCTCTTTAGACTCAGAAGCCTTGATTCTTTTCCACACTGCAGCTTGCCCTGGAGGAACTCGGTGACGGGTATTTAGCATCTCCTAACTGACCAAAAGCTGAATTGACTTGTA
Source organism: Microtus ochrogaster (assembly GCF_000317375.1). Classification (NCBI taxonomy): domain Eukaryota; kingdom Metazoa; phylum Chordata; class Mammalia; order Rodentia; family Cricetidae; genus Microtus; species Microtus ochrogaster. Next base: position 6,121,032 of record NW_004949100.1, on the reverse strand, counting down.
CTGTATCGTCAAATCGCTTTACAAAATGGCTACACTGGACTCCCTCATCTATTAATACAATAACCCGGCACCTTCTCAGTGCCGTCGGTAGATGGCAAAAGGAAATGGACTCTGTCACAGATTAAAAATCAATTGAAATAACATTTCCACCTTTAGTTGAAGCACATTCGTTGAGAGAATGAAATGGCATCCCGGTGATATCAGTGATTGCCGTGTCTGTTGCTGCGTTTCTAATCAATTAAATGCAAGGATCTCAAGTCCTGCCAAGTGTCTATCTGGATGTCCCCTTCTCTGACCTTTCCTCTCGTTTCTTTCCTTCTTTGGTGGCTTAGTTTGTCTTGCCGCAGGGGAAATAAATGCCCTAAAAATTTCTACTTCGGTTACCTAAACAGTTTTTGCATTAGTAGAAGACAGAGCATAGCTGGACTGAAAGAAACGCATTCCTAATGGAATGACTTCTGGCACCTTGCTGTTCTGCTGCCGGCTTGCTCTCCAGTCGCACTTTCAATTGCCTGTGCTTTCTCAATAAGCCTGTCCCTTCCTTGCTTGTTTTCTGGGTAGCTGTGACTGTGGAGATGCCGAGTAAGAATTTATGGCTAGTTACTAGTTTAGAAGCTTGATTCATATGCAAAGAAGCTTAGAATAGGCGGGGTAGTCTTCCCATGGAGAGATGGAGAAGGCTTAACGGAGGCAAGAAATGGGCTGGGGCAGTGGTGGCGCTTGCCTTTAATCCCAGCACTCAGGAGCCAGAGGCAGGCGGGTCTCGGTGAGTTCGAGGCCAGCTTGGTCTACATGAGCTAGTTCCAGGACAGGCACCAAATCTACAGAGAAACCTTGTCTCGAAAAAACAAAAACAAAACAAAACAAACAAAAAAAGTGGGCTAAAGACCATCTATCTCATCAGAGAGCCGCGTTAAGGGAAAGATGAACACAGGTGAGCTGTGGAGGGATGAGAATGTTATGTTAGAGTTTAGATTTGAGCTTGCAGGCAATCAGTATCCCTAGAGCCACTTGACCTCCCCGTAGGAGCTTCATATCGCCCCTAGAATGGTGGGGGAATTATGGTATTTAAAATCAAAATACTTCCGCTCAAATGTTAAAGCCTCTATGTATGACCTTGAATAAGCAGCTGAAACACAGAACTGGTGACCTAAATGATGTTGCTTAAAAATCTTAGTAGTCCAGTTAGTGTTAAACTTGTGGCAGGGCATGGTGAGGCAGGGCAACTGGTCCTTTGCATGAAGCACGTTCCCAAGCAGATGTGGGAGTTCAAGTGTGGTGGTTGGAGTAAGATGGTCCCCAGAAGGCTCAGACATTTGGATATTTGGTTCCCAGTTGGTGGAACTATTTGGGAAGGATTAGGAGGTGTGAACTTGTTAGCAGAGGTGCTGTAACTGTAAAGAGGGGGGGTCCGTTTTGAGATTTCAAATACACAGGCCATTCCCAGTGTGCTCTCTGCCTCCTGCCTATGGATGCAAACACACAGGAATTTCTCTGGTGCCTGCTACCATGGGTTTGTTGCTCCCGAATCGTTTTGAACCGTAAGTCCAGTTAAACTTCTTCTTTCATAAATTGCCTTGATCATCGTGTTATATTGCATCAACAGTTTTCAGTTGTGATTTCATGCAGCCACCCTTGCCTCCTAAAACTTGTACCTAAAAGCCTTTATTATAGCAATCTTGGCAGTCTACTGCCATTAATAATGTGAATATATAATGTTTTTAAATACCTTCCTTCTTGTTTGGAAATATTAATAATGTGAATATATAATGTTTTTAAATACCTTCCTTCTTGTTTGGAAATATCAGAACCCATGCTGACCTCTGTTAAGAAAATATAGGTTGTAAGTTTACCTGAGAAAGAAAAGGGAATTGGAAGCATATTTAAGTTCAGTGAGGAACTTGAACTAAGAAATAACAAGAGATCAGAAACCCTGGATTTGTGTGTGTGTTTATGTGTGTGTCTGTACATGCACATATATGCGTGTCAGACACATTGTGCTTTCTCAGAAAGCCAGACTTTTGGTTATCTTATTTCTATTGGGGCAACTCGAAACTTAGACAAGATGAAGCTGTCTTTGAATCCTGGTTTCACATTCTCCTTGGAAAAGGCATATTTGGTGGGTCAAATTGTTTTAGCTGTCTGTCCCCAGTCATCTATTCTGTCTAGAGGAATTCAATCACTAGGCTCTGCCTATCTGTTCAGGAATTGCGGTGAATGTAAATGGGTTTTAGTAGAAAAAGAGCCCATGCCCGAGACTGGCTAAAACTACAAAGAACTGCCATTGTTCTGATATATTTTTTCTTGCTTTATGGTTTAGAACTATGTGTCATTGATATTTATTGTCAATAGTATTTAGGACTTTGCACAGGCCTAATAAACATTGATGCATTTTTGTTGAATAAATAAATCAGATCTAGCTAAAGTCAGAAATTTTCCTAAATGTAGTTCACATTTCATAAAACATGAATATTTTAGAATATACTTTTATGATTGACTCATTACACCTTCCCAGTGATTTTTTTAAAGTTATCCAAGACACAGTCCATTTTTGAGAGGAGTAAAAGTGAGCTCTAGAACATGAGCCAGGTGATGATATAGAGTTAACTCAAACTAACCTACGGGGGTTTCTGGAGAGCCTGCTAGAATAGTTTAGGTGATGGATATGAGACTGTGACCCAGAGCAGTCCCAGAGAGAGTGGAAAGACAGAATCAGAAGATGTTGCGTTTAAACTCATAGGATTAGATGACCGACTTACTGTACATAGAGGGACTGCAATAAGTGATTAGCATATTTCATACACATCTGAAAATAGCACATACATATAGAGTCATAATATTTACTTACACATAGCACATATGTATAGAGACATAATATTTACTTAGCTTAATAACAATATGATGAGTTGAGCATATGGAATCTCAGCTCACTTGTAATATCTAAATAGCATCTCAGGCATCCGCAGCTCTGAGACTGAGGACCAGTGAGACAGGGAGTAAGGACTCTTACACACTGAGAGTGAAAAGCGTGTGGATCTAGGAAAAACAGCCCAACAGAAAATTTCGAAATGAAAAAGTACAAATGATAGCCCACTAATATTGGGAATGAGTCAGGCTTCAACTGTGGGTTAGGGTAAGAATATTCTCTTTTGGCTGTGTGTCATCCTTCAAAAGATGCTAATTTAGACTCTTGTGGGGTATCCAATTAACCAGAATTTTAATGGGCTCAGTTACATGATTCACTAAGATCAGAGAAGTAGACAGACAGGTTCCTATTCTAGTCTGAGATCTTTAGTGTAGGGATATGTGTTCGTATCTTTAGAAACAAGAATGGTAACATTACCATGTCACCCAGCTAACTCCCTTATATGTCCCTTAGTTTCACAGTTAACCTCTGAAGATCCTCTTACAGTCCCCACTGGCAAGGGAAACAGAGACAAAACAATGGTAAATGACTCAAACAGTGGCATACATCTTATAACTGGTGAGCTTCGGATTCAAAGCTCAGTATTCAGCAGCAAAAATCAGATTTCAGAATGCCATATTACTCTGTGAGGAGTATCTGTCCCCTCTTTCAGAGACTTTTAAAAAACACTATTTAGTATGTCTCTTTAGTTACAGTGATCAAAGTTGAGCTGACCAGAGAAGAGTGTATCTCAGTGCTTTTCATCCTACAAGAATAGAAAACATGATAGTAGCTAAAAATCTTAGGTACATTCAATTCTGTAAAAACAATAATAATATGAAATACAATCAAATCATAGAAATGTTCTGGTTGCCATTTTGAAGTCATCTGACGACTTCTTCCTCTCAGTCATCCCAAGCCTTCATGTATGGATTTAGTTTCTGCTCACAAAAACCTGGCTGCGTTTCTACCATAAATTAATGAAAAAGCAATGTTTACAATAGAGGCGGTGATCTAAATGACTGCAATTATCTTGGAGTGAAGGGTGTTCATTTCATTTTGCTTAGTTCCACTTCCTTCATAGGTGATGGGATGCTGGGACTCCTTAAGGCATTTACTAAAGGTTTTACTTTACCTAGCACACACTACATAGTAAAATAAGTAATCCTTGAAATTTTTATTTTTAGACATATTTTTGAAATGAATTTAAAAAAAAAAATCTTTCCATTTGAGTGTAGAGTTTTTCATTTGAATCATCAGCTCCAAAGTTGTAAAGTGCTAAAAGGAGGCAAAGTATGGTATTAAAAAGACAACAGTAATATCTTTTAACAGTTCGCTGTTATATGTTTGGTGAGTAGGAAAGAAAAGGATAAATATATGTCTGAAGATGATAGTTAAACAAAGGGTGTTGGAATTCAGTCTTTGAAGGCTTCTGTGGAGTAGAGAGAATTAGGATTAAATTGAATGTAAATATTTAGAAGGTATTTTGACCATTTCTCCCAGGAAATAACATAAATATAAAGCAGAACACATATAAACAATGATAAACTAATAATTTGTTAATCCTGATCACTTGTTTGCTTTTAGTAATTTTAAAAAGATTTATGAGCCCAGGCCTTTGCACTTCACCGACAGCAGATACATTACAGTCATTAGTTTCCTGTGGCGTCATTAGACCAGGTATGTTTTTATCAGGACTGCTGGTGAAATTATCAACCATAATATTAAGATTAGAGTAAACAAGAGATCCTTTCCTTATACAATCAATTCAGTTTCATTTCATTAGAGTGTACGATGGCAATGCCTGTAAATTGCTATTTAGACTATTACCAGTCTGTGTTAATAGTCTTAATTTATCAACATTTATTTTAACCTTTCTATAAAGCCTTGCAAGTAAAGCTGATCATTATTAATTTTAAGGTAAAAGCAAATCTAATATTTTATGGCTGAGTGGTTTTTTTATAAGTCATTGTTCTTAGCAGAAGATTGTTTTTAAAATCCTTTTATTATCAGGTTTTGAAAAATCTCCCTTTTTCTACACTCCGAATGTTTCTTATGTAGGTACGCATATAATTTGTGAGGTTCATGGTGCAGAACTGTTGTGTTGTAAGGTGAAGTCCTGGAGGGAGACCGCCTTTGGCTATAGATGAGGTCGATCTGTCTGCCGCTCTTGTTATCTCGCTTGTCTGGTCTTTGTGGTCCCCATCCCTGGAATGGGATAATGCTTGACGATTTGTAGATACTCCAGAGCTGCCAAGGCTTGTTCTGCAATTTGATCACAATGACCAACAGGAATGTATAGTTTCAAAAATTGGTTTCCTTGTGGCTTGGGGGTTAAGCAGATATTTTCTTTCTAAAACGTGAGCGAGCAAAGCAGCACAAGATGGACCCCGGGTTTCTGCAGGATTAATGAGGCGTGCCCATCCTGGTGCCTGTCTGCATCAGTCAAAAAGAATAACATTAAAAACCTTAAGTCTGATTTGCTCGACATTGCTTGATACTCACTTGGTGACATAATTTTAATTACGAGCCTCCATTTTAATTCATACTGAGTTATGAAAAATTGAAAGTGAAAGAACATAAGAATGATATGTTCTTTAGCCCATTGTTAGTGCGGACTCTCCATTCGCAACACACGAACAAATATTTTATGGAGAAATAAACGAATCCATAAGGGTGTGGGTGGCAGAGTCTTAATGTAGGTACTGAATCCATCTGGTGAAATGTTTCATCCAAACCTTCCTTGGAAGCCATTATACTCCATGGGGAGAGGGGCTTTCTAGCCAAAATGATTAATTAGTGTCCCGTGAAGCCTAAAGCTGTTTGACTGTTTCTCTGGGCTCCCTCACAATTTCACTCATGTCTGCTGATTGGTCAGTGGTTCTCAGGAGTCTTACATTATGACACTTAAATAATCATTTGCAATAGGTACGTATAACAGGTTAAAAAAATCCCCAAATGTCCTCATACGGAAGGCATTTGTGCGTGTGTGTAAGATCCTGGCTTCTTGTACTCTGGAGGAGGGGGCACAAAATGAGGTTTAAAATTGACCTTGCAGCCTGGGAAAGAAGTTGTTTTCATGCCAGGAAATAGTAAAGACAAAAGATTATACGAATTTCTAAATGTATTCCCAGCCCCCCGCAGAACAATTTTACATATAATGTATGGTGAAGACAAAAAGAAATCACAAGGCAAGTATTCAATAATCGAAAAGAATTATTAAAAGCCTGTCACATCGCAGACCTGGTGTTCAGCCCAGTCAATGACATTTTAGCTTTGTCTTCAATGGCAACAAAGATAAACACATCTAGAGCCCATATTAACATCTAGATTTTAAATATCACAAAATTCAGAGAAAGCATTTATGGAATTCAAAGGCAGACACAGAGTACTCCACACAGTGCTGGACACTATAATTAGTGATCCTAGAGAAGCTAAATAAGGAGAACCCAAAGAAAAACATATAGACATCCTCCTGAATATTAACCTTCATCAGGCGATGAAAGGAGACAGAGACAGAGACCCACATTGGAGCACCCGTCATAATTCTCAAGGTCCA
>NW_004949100.1:6094950-6114256 GCF_000317375.1 Microtus ochrogaster | reverse complement strand
GGGGGACTTGATTGGGGGAGGGGGAGGGAAATGGGAGGCGGTGGCGGGGAAGAGACTAAAATCTTTAATAAATAAATAAATAAAAAGATATATCAAATATGATATAAAACAAGAAAGAAAAAAAATATTGTTTCTCCCTTTCTTTTATCAGACATTCAATATCCTCCGTGACTGATGAAGTACAAGGCACTTGAGTAATTTAATGACAACCTCACCGAGAAAGCCCCTCCTGGACTTGGGCTGCTGCTCCTGAGGATCAGGCAGGTTGTCGCCACTGCAGGGTAGCATGGTGCATGTCTGTGGTTCAATCTACTACTCCCAGGTTGTTTGTCTGTCTGTTGATGCGGGACTAATACTCCAACTGCTCTGAAGTTAAGATTCCTCCGTGTTTAAATGGTCTCTGTAGTTTCTGGTCAGGGGAAAGGAAATAGGCTATACAGCATGATGCCAGCCTTAGCTCTAACCTCTGGATGCATGCCCATATCATTTTCGTTTTGTTTTTCAGAGACCTACCTGCCATATTTTCTATGCATTGCTTATTTCTGGAAGGTAGAGATTTCATTTTGTTCATATTTTTCCTTTCAACACTTGGCAAATGGGTAGGCATTTGATAAATCCTTTTAATTTTGTTTCTCTTTTAACTGTTTTGTCAAGTGATACTGGGTGATCAAGGTAAGCACTAAAACAATATAAAGTCAAATAAATATAAAAGGAAAGTACCCTTTCTTAAATGTTTTAGCAACAAATGGATGTGATATCAATTTAAACTCTTTAGAACAGCATGAAAGACTAAAAAAAAACTGACTCTGACTTATTTTCCATATTTTAACATTTACCCACACAGATATTGTTTTAAAATATTCTTCAGATATTATATATTTTTTATCACTTTACTTATTCATTTTCTCCTTTGATCAAGTTTCATCTGTGAAATCTTTGGAATTTTCTTGAGCATGTCTATATGCATGCAGGTATTATGTGTGTACATATGCATGAATGAAGGTACATGTATGTTGTGGTGCATATGTGGAGGTCAGAGAACATGTTTCAAGTGGGTTCTCTCTCTTTTCCACTTTGTTTATAAGGCAGCGTCTCTCTTGTTGATGCCTTGCTGTTTTACTCCAGGCTAGTTGGTCCATGAACTTAAGGCCAATTCTTCTGTCTCTGCTCCTATCTTTTTTTTTTCTTAACCATGTGTCTGTGTGGGTATATGAAGTGAGTGCAGGTACCCAGAGGGCAAGAAGCCCTGACCCTTTTGGGTCTGATGTTCAAGATGGTTGTGATCTGCCCAGTCTGAGACTAGGAAACTGAACTCTGCTCCTCTGTGAGAACAGTGTGCTCTCCCAGCTGCTTGCTGTCGGGTCCTCTTTTCAGCAGCCCTGCCTCCCATCTTGCAGTAGGAGTGCTGGAATTACAGATGTGCACTGCATTCATCTTTTCCCGTGGGTTGAGGGCTGGAGCTGAGGCCAGCAGGCTTGAACAGCAAGTGCTTTCACCCACCGAGTCACCTCTGCCTCTCCTTCAATTTTTGACAAACCTGCTCTTATAGTTTCATAGAAAAAAAGCTTAAAAAATCTAATACATGATTTAAATGCTAAATCTAATTACAATGTTTCAATTTTCATCTAAAAAGATCCCTTTGATGTATTTTTAACAATTGAATTAAAATAATAGAATTAAAGTAATATTTGCATGTGATAATGGTTGTCACTATTCTTTTGTAGGTAGTCTATGTATTTTTCTTCAGCTTTCTTAAAAGTTTTCGATTATTAAATTCTAGAATTTGAGTTGAGTGTGGTCTAGCCTTAGGAAACGTTACTGGCAAGTTTTAGGAAAAGAAGAAACAGCATTTAAACGTGATACGTTGAATCTGTAGAAAATCAAAAGCAGAACAAATAAAAACCTTAAGTTTGTACTAGAAAAAGCTGAAGAAATATGAATTATTGACGGGTGTCTCTAATGTTTAGAGGGCGTTTCCGAATTAAATAATAAGTTACTATACTCAGCAGCCTTGCCTTGAAAAGATGCATTTAGGATGGGGAGTTCTGCAGTGAGCAAATGAAGTGTTCATAATATGGAGAGCAGAGTATTTGCATAGCATCAAGGAATCTTCTAGGCACCATTCAAAACAGCCAAAGGCATCTGCCCTTCAGAAACCCAAGGGTGCCATCACTTCTCTGGGTATTACTATGTGGCTGTATGAATTCATCAATGGTCTATAAATAATAGCACTTTCGATGGAATTGAAGTTGAGATTTACCATGGATACTACCATGAACAGTGCTTATGAGAGAATTGAAATTGATAGGCACCATAGAATCATGGCAAAACAAAACAACACTCTATAAGACTGAATTTATAGCTATCAAAGACACACAGAGAACCCTCACGCTGTTAGGACTGACTTGAGTGATCTAGGCAGGGCTGCTGGCTTGGAAAAGTGTGGTCAAAAGCAAGCAAGGGTAATTAAAGAGGAGAATCCACACTGACATTCCCAAATGCCTTTTGGAAACTCAGTGGAACTTTCTAGTTTTATCTCCCACTGCCGCCTTCACATGTTCTGCTGTTTCAGCCAAACTGGACACTCTTAAGGCTTCACTGCTGATGGGGAATCTGTAGCCTTCAGGTCCTTTTTTTTCCTGTTTAATACTTTAGTGTTTTTGTATCATCAGAAACTTGGTGGGTGGGTACTTGAAAGAAACTGTAGTTTTGTGTCTTTGTCATTTATATACATGATAATTTGCTTTGTCGACGAAATCTTCCTCGTGAAATGCAAGGCTCAGCCACTCACCCATTATTCTCATTGGCGTTTCCTGCGCTTTCATTTGTTTCTCTACCACTGACTGTTTCCTCAATCTCATTATTATCAAACAGCCCGTCTGTGATAGACTGCTGTTCCCCATCTTCATATTGATTAATTTCATTTTCACATGCATCATTCTGATTTCCAGCATCTTCAGAACAGTCTTCAGAAGATGAGTCATTTGCAAAGACAGATTTTCATTAGTGGAGTCATCCTTGGAGTCAGAATGTGATGGTCTGTTCGCAGGAATATTGTTTGCTCCTCTGTGCCTTTCATTATCTCTTGGAAGGGATGTGCCTGATGTACTTGCTTGGTCATTATCCAAGTAATTAAAATCAAATGTACTTATTTTGTAGATTAAACAAGAACATTCTTTATTATGATTGTTTGCCATTGAAGCTTCAGGGACACTTTAGGCTAGATATTACATTAAATATTATTTTCCTTTTAAATTAAAACATTTAATCAGAATTTCTGAAAAGCAAGATATGTAAGCTAATGTCTCATACATTAAAATCATGAAGCTTCAGTCTCAATATAATATTCTTTTGTGAAGTTAATGTCCAATGAACAAAGAGTTTAGGAGATTAGCAGAAGTGATTATGGATTATAGTCACTGGCCTGGTGAGTGTTCGTGTGTGAGTACATTTCCCAAGAGACTAGGGATTGTTTAACATTGATAGCCTTTAAAATTTTAATAAATGTGTCCCCCACCACATGTATATTTTTTGTAAGCAAGAGTATTTTGGATGATTAATTGATGAGAGTTCCTATGTAAAAGCCTTCCCGCTAGTTGATAGCTGATTAGGGGAAGGGACTAAGAAGAGAAATTATCTTGTGTATCTAAGATCCACGAATTTTACCATGTGTGCCTGTCCTCTAGCAACACAGACCAGAAAAGCTGGTCATGGGGTGTTCTTGGGTTCTTCGGAACATGTCTTTTATAAACAAAGAGAGTGTAGTGGCCCTCTGAAGAGTGCCAGATCATAAAATGGTGGAATTTGCATAGACAGATCTTGTTGGTGATCTTTGTATTGTTACTGAGGCATAGGATGGATGCATTTGGCCGAACTAGTATGGAATCTAGCTTTGTAAAGTGGATGGGGAAACCAGAGAACTGAGAGGGAGTCAGGAAAGTGCGAGACTTCACTGGGATCAGCCTAAGAAGCAAGAACCACAGAGATGTATCCACCCCTTGAACAAGGCACGGCAGAGGTTATGCCAGGAACTCTACAAGCATAGCGGCTGCACAGTGGGATAGCACAGTTACATCAGAGAAAGAGCCATGAGGTACAACAGTCTTTACTGCTCTGTGGTTTTATTTTTTTCATCCTTTCGGCTATCTGCTCTTCAAAATGATCAAATGGGGAATCTGAGAAAGGAACGAGCCCTGAGTTCTAAACTGCCCATCATTCTGTGTAGCATGGTGGAATTTCCCACCATCCCATCCCATCTAAGTCATGACTCATCCCTTTCTCCGATGTAGTCATGCTGCATGCTATCTGCCTGCTAGTTGTTTAGCAGGAAGAAATGGAGCGCAAGTCAATTGTGGTATTACCCAGAGTTCCAAGCATCGCTTTGCGCATGTGCATTGTCCTACCTTGTGAGGGTGTAACTTTGAGCGCAGCAAGCAGAAGGAAGATCATAAAGCTTTAGCTTACAGGACACACAAACACTCGATGCTCCTAGATAGTGTGAAGAGAGAGGTTCCAGCTATTTGTTTGAAGAGTGTTCCTAGGGGAAGATGCTGCAGTTAAATAAAAAGCTAGCCAACACTAACAAGTCAAATAGATAGCTTACTTTGGGCAACTAGAACAAAAACTAGGGCAGGGGAGACTTAAGCAACTTTCCTTTACTTCTTACACTTCTTTCTTGTTTAAATAACATAATTTTACATTTATTTTAAATTCTAACCAATGTCTCTGCCATCCTCTCCTCCTGTCCATCTACTTCCTTTTCCCATTCACCTCCTCCATCTCCATTCAGAAAGGGACAAACCTCCCATGAGCTTAGTGCATTAAGTTAAGGAGGGACTGAGCTCCTCCCTTATATTGAGGCCTGGCCAGGTAATCCCGCATGGGGAATAGGCTACCAAAAGTCGTCAGGGAGAGGTCCTGCTCTCATTGTTAGAAGCCTTATATTTCACACTTCTTGAGGCTGGGATGTAAATGAGAGTCCACAGGGAGGTTCTCAAGAGGACCTTTCTGTGTCTTCTTATGGGAGTAGAGTTGAGAGGAGGGAGGAGAAGAGAGGGAGAGAGAGAGAGGAAGGGAGAGAGAGAGTGCAAAAATCCCATCATGCATGTCTAGCTCCATGACCTAATTAATTCCCCCAAATCCCACCTTCAAATACCATCACCCTGAAATCAGAGTTTCAATATATGAATTTTGGAGGTATGTAGAACCAGGTAACACATCCACTGATGAGTGGTTTGAGAAGAGTCCTTTTAATAGAAAAAACTTTCCATAGCCAAAGAGGAAGCATATGCAGTCTGTTTTCCATCCTGGGATTGACTTAAATCTTGACTTACCCAAATTGTCATGCCTTTTATTCTACAGGTGGCTTCTGGCCTTGCCTGTGCTGGTGATAACTCAAGTAATAGGGGATATACGGCAACTTGAGACTAATGCAAGTTTGAGAGGCCCAGCTGGTATTTATGTCTCCTTCTTGATTTATATTTTGAATTTGTGCCTCTTTAAGAGACATTTTAGACTTTCTTTTGCTTTTCGGCAAATTCTTTATTTCAATTAATTTCCTTTTATCCATTTACTATATTTATCTCTCCTCTGTGTAGCATAACACATATTTTAAAATAAATTATTAGCTCAGAGAAGCAAGTTTCTCAGATTTACGTACTTTTGCAGATTGTGTTTAGATTTGAAACTGTAATTCTGCTGCATAATTGTCAAGCACACCATCGACCTCCGTCCAGTTCCGAGTTTACTCAACTGTTTGCTGCAATAAACACAATCACAAAAAAGTGTTTCAGCTGCTTCCTGAAACCTGATGGTTTTTATCAAAGAATAAGTGACACGTGCTAGCTGTAGGGGGATGGACTGCCTTCATGAGACACCCATGTTGTCGCGGCAAAACAGAAGATAGCGTACGAGAACCACAATAAAAGACAGTGTTGTAAGAAACCGCCCAAGTAAGCAGAGAAAGCACAGAAATATCCCAAAGAATTCCTCGATGCCCACATCCGGTTAATCCAAAAAGCAGCCTCTGATTCATTTCAAATTATAATGTTGGTGAAGCAGAAAGACAAACGCAAGGAATGTTGCAACAATGAACATTAGTCACTGGTGCGAAGATTTTCTCCCGGTCTCAGCCATTTTTCTCTTATAAAATAATTCCTGATACAATAAAGTCTCTGTTATTTTTTTCCCCTCACACACAGAACGGATAGTAAAATAGTCGTTAATAACCCATCGCTCCTCACCGTCTATTTAAGGGTTGTGTTCTTTGTTTCAAGGTCCTGTTGAAATAAAACAGAATGAAATTAGTGGCCTTCATACGGACTTCCTAACCAGCTCTTGGCAAGCGACCCAGCCATCAGTCTGTCAATAGCTGGTGGGGTTTCAGATTTCATTTGCAAAGAAGAAAAAAAAAAAGTAGAAGGGAAAAAAAAGGAAAAGAAAGAAAACTTATTCCCCTCCACAAACATCGTATTTCAATTGTTCCTTTTAAAAAGCTAATTACATTTACACATGTTGCATACAAATAAAGATGTGTTTTTGTTGGTAAGCTTTGTGCAGAAGCAAAGCTTGATTGGAAATGTTTTATTCCAGGCATATGGAGAAAGCTGCCATAGTGAAGCAAAATATTTATAATGCTCCCCAGTTCGGTTAGGATTTGTCAATCTTTTCCCTTCTTTACACAAAACAACATCTTGCATACAAACTGTTTTAAAGTTGAACTAAGCAGCATTCCAAATGGAGCCAGAGAAAGGAAAAGTGCAGTCAAACACAGAAAGAAAAGAAGTGAGCCAAGGAAGCAAAAAGTTTCTGACAAGATTTGAAAGAACTCCAGGCTCTTAAGTGATGGGGGTTTGCTGGTTTCTCTACGGTAGGGCTGTAGAGAGGTCTCATTCATACCGCTTCGGCCACAAGCCTTAATTTTTATTTCAAATTTAATTTATTTGGTACTTACTCATGTTTTTGTTTCTCAATAGTCTTACTATTTCTTGCTGTTTATTTATTCATTTGCTTATTCATTTATTTTTGGAAATCCAATCCTTGTGTCCTTTTTCTTGAATTATGTATTTACTTTCTTGCCTGGCTCTGGGAGTAGAACATTTGTATGTTTATCATTTTAAAAGGTATCCCGACTCATTCTTGAAGTTACGTTCTTTGTCCGTCTCCAGTGGCGTCGGAGCTGTTTGATTTCATCTGCACCACAAATAAATCCTTTGTTTCAGGGAAGCACTAGAGAACATTCCTCTGAGTGTGGACATTTGTTCCCTGTCAGATTCCTTGAAATCACAGACATTTTATTATTTTTGTTAATCTTTCTTGACTTTAAATTCAACCCCCTTTCTGTTTGGTTTCTCCAGGGTCCTGAGTGATTTCTTAACTGTGATCTTGAGATTTCTCACCAAGGTAGTTTCCTTGTTTTTCAGAACAGAGATCTGTTTCATTCAGGGCTGGAGTTTCACTTTTAGGAGTTTTTTTTTTTTTTTCCTCCAGCATCATTCATAATACTTCCTATAAGTTTACAGACTCCGTGTAGAAATTCTTCATGTTGCTCAATGCACGAGGAGGGAATGCTTTGTCTAACCAACCCGGTACGGTGGAACAGTTCAGCAAGTGTCTTTTAAAATGAAGGAAGCAGAACTTGGGGAGATGGCTCTAGAATTAAAATGCTTTGAGCACAGGTAAGAGGACCAGAGGATTCCCAGAGCTCACATAAATGGGGGCTGTGTAGTTCTAGGCTTCATGGCAAAGACAGGAGATCATAAAGCAAGGTGGTCATCGAGACTAGCTCTGGGTTTGATTGAGAGATCCTGCCTCAATGAATAAAGTGAAAAATAATCAAAGAAGATCTCTGCCACCAACCTCAGGCCTCCATAGGAACACATGAGCACTTATGCACACAGGTGTCTATACGTATGATCACTTTCACACACACATGTATACCTGTGTGCCGCGTGGACACGTGAACAAAACAAACCACCTGGGCCCAAACAAACCAAGAACCAGGTGTTGCATTGTAGGCAAGCAGGGCAGAAGCTATTTTGAGACACAATACAAGGAGAAAGAAAGATCGCATTTGCTTATTTCTCTATATTTGTTCTGTCTGTTTACTGTTTGCATTGCTCTTTTCTTCTTGATCTCTTCCTGCTATTTCTTTTTTAGTCTTTTAATATAAGCTATCATGAGGTCACCTTAGCCTATGTTTAAGGTTTTCTCCCAAGGCCCATAGTTTAAAAATTGTTTCCCGTGGGACAATCCTCCATTTTTGGTGGGAATGCAAACTGGTGCAGCCCCTTTGGATGTCAGTGTGGTGATTTCTCAGAAAATTGGGAAGCAACCTTCCTCAAGATCCAGCAGTACCACTTTTGGGTATATATCCAAAGGATGCTCAATCATGCCACAAGTACATGTGCTCAACTATGTTCATAGCAGCATTGTTTGTCATATCCAGAACCTGGAAACAACCTAAATGCCCCGCAACTGAAGAACGGATAAGGAAAATGTAGTACATTTACACAACGAAGTACTACACGGGGGAAAAAAGTAATGACATCTTGAATTTTGCAGGAAAATGGATGGAGCTAGAAAACATCATTTTGAGTGAGGTAGCCCAGACCCAGAAAGACAATTATCACATGTACTCACTCATAAGTGGCTTTTAGACATAAAGCAAAGAAAACCAGCCTACAAATCACAATCTCAGAGAACCTAGACAACAATGAGGACACGAAGAGAGACATACATAGGTCTATTCTACATGGGAAGAAGAAAAGACAAGATCTCCTGAGTAAACTGGCAGCATGGGGACCATGGGAGAAGGTAGAAGGGGAGAAAAAAGGAGGGGAAGAGAGCAGAGAAAAAATATATTGTTCAACAAAAACAATAAAAAAATTGTTACCCTGTACTCTGCAGTTTTCTCGAGTCACAGACATGTTCTTCAGTCTGTTAAGTCTATTTAGAAGTACCTCCCCCAAACAAATTGCGAGAGAAAGCTGTGTCAAGAAAGACCTTGTTAAGAGGCAGGGCAGTGTAAGGAGCTTTGGGAATTTCACAGCTCTGGACTCGGATTCTAGCTCGAGTTTGTTCATTTGAACAACTTACTAAACTTGTTTGAGCCTCAGTTTATTCATCCACCAAATGGGCTATTAATACCCCCTTCAGGGCTGGAAGAGCACATGATGGATGGAGAGCTCAGTAGATCTCAGTGAGTGGTCACTGGCAATATTGATTACATTGCTGCGATTTATTCGAGTCTTCTTAGCTGTCCCATCTAGCCACTCACATTCATGAAGTTTTCTGTTGCATGTGACTCCCACCACCTTTATTTGACACAGTCTCACCATGTGTCTGGGAGGGCCTTGAACTTGTAGCTCTCCAGCCTCATTTCAGCCCTCTGGGTGCTGGGGTTACAGCTTTCATGTTCTATTTTTTTTTTTAAACAGCTCTGCGGTGTGTGTGTGTGTGTGTGTGTGTGTGTGTTTGTGTGTGTGGCGTTAGTATTCTGAGCCATACTAGAAACAAGGGTATTTTCTGCCCCCTTTACTTTGTATTGGATGTGACCCGTCCCAGTTTACTCTATGGTAATGGGGACTGACTTACCATAGTGCTTCTTGGGCTTCTGAGGATTCCTTACACTACTTGGAATTGAGTTCCTGAAGGACCAGAAGTCACGTGACAAGCCGACTCAAAAGCTCAATGGAGGCAGCTGGTCCTGGGTTTCAAGTCTGATTCCACGTTCCCGTTCTTATCCCGGGAATGCCTTCAGCCTTGTTCCCCTGGCCTTTCATTATCGTAGGGTGGTGCCACTTCCGTTTCCAGGCTACCCCTGGCGGGAGCTGGGGATGTGCAATGTGTAGAGAGGTCGTTTTCTACTGTGAAGATGAAGAGTCTTGGTCACCATCACCACCAAGCTTTACGTTTTAATCTTATCTTTGCCCCTATCCTTTTAGGAGACCAGAGGAGTTTATTCCATCTCTAAACCAGTGTTCTAGAATAAATCCTTTTTTAACAAGTTGTATTTTATATGTACGAGTGCTTTGTGTTTGGACGTATATGTACCCTGTATCCTGTATCCTCAGAGATCAGGAGGTCTCAGGCTCCCTGGAACTAGCGCTCTGAAAGATTGTGGGTCACCGTGTGTGTGTGTGTGTGTGTGTGTGTGTGTGTGTGTGTGTGTGTGTGTGCGTGCGTGTGTGCGTGCGCGCTGCTGCCACAAATCACGGGTCCTCTGAAAGAACTGGCTCTGCAGCCCCTAGAATTAAATTCTTCCAAAGGAATCTTGGGTCTTCTTTTATTTTTCTGGTCCATGGAAAGCGAAGTAGGGTGTCGAGTAATTTTTTTCCCCCTAAATTATTTCTCTTCCCAAATCTTGAAGTAATGCAGATTTGCAGCACAAACTGTTGCATGCTGCTGTGTTTTCTGAAGAGTGGAGGATCTCAGGAAAAACATTAATGTCCGGGTTAGGCAGTCTCAGAAAGTGACTGACCCGGGAAGTTTACACTTCTCGTAAGGTTACACCGATTTCAAAAAGACAGACAGGGGTGTGCTTTTTAAAGTGGACTTTAACTCTTTCTCATCACTGAGAATGTTTGTTGTGTTTTGTTTGCTTTATGCCTTTGACACCAAAAGTTAGGCCTCCTGAGCAATTCGCAGCGTATTTAATTGTACGAGGAGTTTTCGTCTCTTAGGGCTATAGGAAATAATGAGCAAGTGATAAGGGTCCAGTGGCAGCCTCTACACTGAAATCTGTGACGCATTTTCTCCATAAAAATGCTCTCCTTATTTCTTAAGAGTCGCGAAGACAAATAAAGAAATGCTCTTGATTATGTGAAGAAGGAAATAATGGTGCCCCTTGAAGGACCTGGCCTGGACCTTCCTGGCCTGCAGGCTGAGACAGGACTGCTAAATGGCAGGCAGGAACTGCACCTCCGCTGTCACACTTCCAGCAATTGTCACTGTCAAAACGTAGCACATTCATTATTCAGGTACAAAACTATAATTAAGAACATTGGCCAAGAAAGGGGGAGGGGAATTGGACGGTTCAGGGAGTAGGAAGTGGGGATAAAGAGCAGTTCTCTCTAGGTCACCAGTTCAAACTTCGCCAATATTGGTAATGACTGACAGCCATTAATATATGATGGCTGTTTGATGGCCTATATGAGTAGGTGCCCATATCAGAAAAGTCACCATTGTAATTGGCATTAATTGGCACTTCTGTTGGCAGCGTCAGCCGAGAGGCTGAAGATTGAATGGGCTATAGCAAGTGAATTATCCTCTCATCCTGGAAAGCGGGCCTCCCAGGGCAGAGATGAAGCATCCGCAGTGCCTGGCGGGAAGGCGGCTGCTGTGCTGGCTCCTGCAGCTGGGTGAACCGAGGGCATCAGTGAGGAGTGGAGCTTGGGATGCGGTTAAAGGCACCGAACCTGCTTCCAGTCAGCCTCAGCGGAACGAACAACAGGCCACCAAGTGGAAAGCCCCGAGGGTGACAGAGTGTGGGTCCTAAGGCAACTGTCTTCTAGTGTATTCCTGTGGCTGGCGCAGGACGGAAGCCATGCTGCCCCGTCTGTGACTTGCAGAGAAGACCGATTTTGCAGTTGGCAAACTCACATCACAGCAGCCTTCTTTGGAAATGAAAAAGCCAAGGGCTTTGCTGGGCGACCTGCTGTAAAACAACGTTGAACTTGCCACCATGTTGACTTTTTCCAGTTGAAAATTAAAGATCTACCGCAATCATTTTCTGCTCTCCCATTGATTTAAGGACCCAGCCGAATAATAATTTAGATTCGACTTCTCATCTTTGCACAGGCTCATGATTTGTAAGCTGTTTCTGGCAACCGTCTCTGTAAAACCAATACGATTTCTTCTTATTCATCTCAGATTTTGGCTTGGCTCCCTCATAATTAGCCTTTAGGTCAAAGTAACAAGTATTTAAGTCTAAATTCCAGTGGAACCACGTCCTAAAGGACATTTCGCAGGAGCAATACTAGTCACTGGAGCTTCGGGCTTCTCCGTTTAAGTTTATGCTGTAATGAATTAACTGGATGGTAGCCTTTTGAAAAAACAAAAAGAGAAACAAAACAAAGCATGGTGAAGACACTTATTCGTGTGTGCTTTAAATAATTCTTGTTTTCAGGGCTTGGAAAATCAGATTGGTAGAATAAAAACATCAAGAAGAAAACTGGTGAGCGCCGAGAGGATGGCAATAAGTGCCACCGTTTTCTTTGAAATAGCATTTAAATTACAGGCGCTACAACTGTGGTTTGAATTATCTGTATGATGGGAGCGTTTTTCCTTAGCCAGAGAAGTTACGTCTCACAAAAATCATATTATTATTTTAGATAAGCGCCATAGGTTATACTTATGAATGAAACCATGCATCTCATTTATTGGATATTTTTATTTTCCTCAATCTCACTGCTTCAGAAACCTAGCCATTTTCTGGAGTTTTAGTGTTTTTAAGGTCAATGTGGGAGCTTTACTATAGGTGGCGCTCTTGCACACATTTTGTTGGTAGAAGCCTCCCTCTATATAGGAGTTTGGCAGGCAAGTTTAATGGAAGCTGCTTAATAGTATACATTATATATCATAAATTCTACTTAATGATTCTGCCCAGATAAAGAGCCATGAGCCCATTCCTCCGTGATTGATATGCTTGTTTCATCCAAATTACCACCATTTGGTAGATTATGACTTTTATTAGCAATCCAAGAATTTTAACAAGTAGATCACGGCTCACCCACATTAAAGTGCAAGAAAACCCTAGAGTTTCCCACTCTTTCC
Source organism: Microtus ochrogaster (assembly GCF_000317375.1). NCBI lineage: Eukaryota > Metazoa > Chordata > Mammalia > Rodentia > Cricetidae > Microtus > Microtus ochrogaster. The sequence continues at coordinate 6,101,482 of NW_004949100.1, read as the reverse complement.
CAACTGCAGAGATGGCACTACTGGTATTTTTCACTACAAAAATAAAAACATGGTGGCATCATTAAAGGGAGGTGGGCATTTGAGCTACTATAAGGACAGTTGACTTCCTTGCAAATGGATGAATACAGGAATGTCACATGGGCCTAAAGTTAGGGGACATTTACAATAAAGATTCTGTTCATGGCTTGATAAAATTCAGAGTGTGGTAGTAGGGGTTGTTATATATTATACTTTAGATGAAGAGATGACACCATGAAAATTTAAAATTCTGAAGAGATTACATAAAAAGGGAGTGGAAACAGGGGCCAAGGTGTGTACCTGAGAGAGATGAGCAGCGAGAGGAGGGTGAGCGGTGGAAGAGAAGGGAGGAGAGAGAAGACAGACTCCAGCTGAAGGGCCAGGCACTAGGACTCACTCAGTCCTCCATCGGGGGTGCGAAGAAAAGTCTTTTAATGGAGGAGGGTCAGGATGCTACTTCCTGGAGGTTGCTCTTGTCAAAGCCAAGGTAGTTTCTTGAGACAGGATCTTCTATAGCCCAGGCTGGCTTTGAAGTCTTCACGTAACCACTGAAGAATTTCCAAGTGCCAGCCCATTTGACCAAATTCGCTCAGCCTGCGCTGTGCCTTAGTTCCACACAGATACTGTGCACGCAGAGAATATGTTTTGGTGAGATTGTATCCACATGCCTTTGTGCCTATCTACATCTACACGTTTACTTATATAGCAGAACTAGTTGGAGGAAAAGAGACTATCACTGTGAGAGTGGGGGAGTCTGGGAGAATTTTGAGGGACAGTTGATGGGAGATGTGGAGGGAGAAAAGAAGGGAAAGAGATGGAGTTCTATTTTACTTAAGAACATTTTTAAAAAGTGAAAATGAAGAAAATGTTTTGGAAAGCAGGTGGTTCCCATTCTGTAAACTTTTTCATTTAATTTTAGGAAATAGTGACACAAATCAATGGCCCGTAGATCTGCCACCTTTGCCCAAAACTAATGGAGAAAACCTTTCTTCTGTTAGGTGTTAGGGGAAGGAACTACATGAAGGTTTTCTAAAACCATTACATAACAAGTTAAAAATAATCTTCCTTGATGATTTAGTGCTGTGAGTTGAGGTTAGAAGAGCAAAGATGATTGCAATTGGGTTGAGGCTATTGTTTTTGGAGGGGTTCTTTAAAATACTTGAAAACATTTAAAATGCCATTTCTACTGGTTTATTTCTTGCTCTATGCTCGATTCCTTTGTGTGGCAAGGCAACTTTTGATTGTTCCACTTGTGAGGCCTTCGTATTTCCTCTTGAACTAACAATTTCTAGTTCCACCAAAAAAAAAAAAAAATCAAAGTTTCTGCGTGGAGGGCAGAAGTTCACGTATCAAGGTCTCAAAAATCTTGTAGAAACAAAGTTAGCAGCTCCTATTAAGCCATAAATCAGGAAAGGATATTCACTTAGGAACCAATGAGGAATGCCCAGCACTTGAAATGATGCCGGAGCAGCTCCTTTTTTCAATGTGGGAACTAGATTAGATGTCTTCCTTTCTTCCTTCTTCCTATTGATAAGAACAAACGCAATCCCTTTTACTTTCTAAAAAAGCATTGCCATTTATTATCTGGGCTGCTTTACATCATTTGTCTCTCAGAAATAGCACTGTTAAGTGGACCGATTTGCTAAGACATCCAGTAAGATGTTTGCTGATGAATGAACTTTTCATACTAAGAAAATTGTTCATTAGCCAAATCTTTATTGGTTGTCTATGTGCTGGGCATTGTTTCATATGCTTTCTATATGTGAATATTTTTAACCGTCTCCAAACCTTATGATGCAGGCATTATTGACCCTGTTTTATAGATGAGAGCCGAGACAGGAAACTCTGATACCCAAGATCAAATCCTAGAGCTGGGGAAGAGTGCTTCCAGGACCTTGATGCCTGTCATTACCCCGACTTTGCAGCGCCCAGGCACCTGCAGAACACCTGAGAATTCCACTGTAATAAGGAGACGGGAGGTTAAGTCAGTCAGGGAAGTGTGAACCAGAGATGTCTGTTTTAAATTTTTTGTACCCTTGGAGGCAGGAAGAAATACTTAGCCATCCTAGAATCGCCGGTGAGGAAGCTGCCCTGCTCTGAATCAATATAGTGTTCCTGATTTTTAGCTCTGCTGAAGCTGGCTGTGGGTGTACTCCCACTGCTCTGTGCCTTGGGAGCTCGTTTGGCTAGCTGGGAGGTAACAGAAACTTCAAGAATTGGAGTCTGGTGAGAGAGTAGGGGCTGTGTGTGATGAAGATAGTTCTGTAGAAGCCTTGATCTCTCAGGAGATGAGACAAAAAAGTATGGCCAAAGCTAAATCCAACCCCCAAGTGTCTCCCTCTGCCTGCCTGTTTGGTGATGTGGTCTTCCTGTCTTGGCTCCGTGATTCCTGAACCAGAGGCTGAATCAGTGAGGCTGCTGATCTTGGACTGTCAGCATCTGAAACTGAGAGAGTTTTATAAAGCTGCCCTCTCTCAAGCATTTTGTGATTATTTGTTGTGAGACAGGTCTCTCACTGCATAGCACTGGCGGGTGTGGAACTTGCTATGTTGACCAGGCTAGACTTGAGCTCACAGAAATCTCCTGCCTCAGCCTCCTGGGTGCTGACTTTAGAGATGTGCACTGTCATGTGTGGCTGTACCTCGTGTTTTGTTATAGCAACAACAAGTCCTCATACAAGTTTTTAAGAATACCCTGAATATCAGACACCAGATAGTCAAATAAAATTGCAATATATGATTGGGATATTTTCTCTACACCTTTCTCCCTGTTTAGGAAAACACTGATAGCTTTTGTGCAGAACTCTCTTTTCAGGGGTGTGGCCACAGATAGCTGCATCAGGAATAGACTCGGGTATATTCCTCTGGAGAAAAGGGCAGAATGTTCAGTGCACATTACAATAAATGATTCAGGATCCTGGAGCTCAGCATTGTTCTCTCTAATGCAGCATTCTGCATATGCAAAGCTTCCCACCCCGATGCTCCTCTCGTTGGTGCTGGGAGAGAACCTATAGCTTTGTAAATGATAGATAAGTGTTCTACAGAGGTATAGAGATAGGATCTCAGCACTAAATTTATCCCCTTTGGGTCACCTTGTGGGAAAGGGGACTTGAGGAACAGATGAAGATGATACTCTGGTCATCGCTATCACTGACAACAAAATGTTGCTTTGACTCTGACCTAAAAGGTGGTCCCCACCCCATGTGCACATGCCACAGCATGTATGTTTAGGTCAGAAGAAAACTTCTGGAATGGTCACTTATCTCCTTTCACTATGTAGGTTCCTGGGACTGAACTTAGGTCATCTTGCTTGGTAGCAAGTGCTTTTATCTGCTGAGCCGTCTTGTTTAGTATTTTATCTTCTGCCAGCATTTATCAAACTGTGGCAGGCTAAAATCTCACATACATTATGGTCCTTAATAAATATTATTACTGAGAACCTTGTGGGTTATATTTGAAGTGATCATCTCATTATAGTTACTATTTCTCCATAGCAACACTGATTGCATGGATTATCTCTGAAAATTTTCCATTGTAAATTTAACTAGTAATTCCAAATTTTCTTGATTTTCCTCCTATTCTGTACCGTTCCACTTTAAAACTCCTATTTTTAATAAGTATATCAGAAAGGAGAAAATATGCATAAAGGTAAGTCAAAAAGAACCGAGAAAACGACCTGGAATAGTATATGGGCTGTAATTTGGAAATCATTGTTTTAAGTCATTACATCTTGGCAAGATGATCAAACTCTATTCCCACCCCCGTAGGAGCCCGGAATATTTTATTCATCAGATAATTTCCACTTAGTTTAGTAGCAGAGTGGTTTAGCAGAGTTCTTGATTAGGGTGAGGACACCTAACTTCCAGTCTTTACTTGGTCAAGGGTGCTGTGTCAGCAAAGTGTCTCATTGTCTCTTTTTTGTAAAAAATGGGGATAATAAACCTTGCCACCTGCCTGCCTCGCAGCAGTATTAAGAATCCTAATGAGAGTCTCCTGAGATACTCTGCATAGCACAGAAGGAATACACTCTATAAACACACAGCACCACATCCCTTTTCAGAACTCAGCCAGCTCCTAGAAGCAGCTTGGCTCATCCCTTCACTTATATGTGAAGAAACCGGGTGCAGAAAGGCTCATGGCTAGTCCAAGGTCATGCCTTGGCCACCGGGTTAGGAAGCACAGGTTGCTTAGACACCTGGTTTCTCTTTCCCAAAAATCTGTTTTTTTTTTAAATTGGCAATTATATATTTAGAAAAATCAAAAGAAAGGCTCTCGAATACTTTTATTGTAAGGAATTGATAAAGGTTTGTCATTTTAACCTGATCTAAATTTATAATACGTACATGTACTGAAACAATACTGAAATGCCACAAGCAAAATTTCTTCGCATTTTTATGTATCCGTTAAAAATAAATGTAATAAAAAGTTTGAACAATCTCAGCTGTATTTACAAGTATCATTGTGATATGCTTCCCTTGCTGTCTAGGCAGAAGACAGATTGCCCCCCAGGGGCAAGTCAATTTATTAATTACAGTTCATCAAGGATTTTTCTTGCATCAAAGGAGTATTTGATTTTTGGCAGTAAAACTGACCCTCTCTGGATGAATAGTATTCTTAAAGATCCTCCTGGAATGGCGGCTGCCTCGGTTGTGTGCAAAAGGGGCTGATTCACCTTGCAAGGGGCTGGAACAATAATAGAGACTTGGAGCACCCACTTCCGAGCCGTCACTGTTCCCCCCCCCCCTCCTTCCGCAATTTCTCTTCGGTGGTTTGTTCACTGGGATTGGACTCCTCCAACTGCACTGAATGTTTGCTAGTGTACACTTGCCAAGCAACCTCGGCACCTCTTTGGGCTCTATAGAGCCAATGACGGCTGAGAGTTGTCAGATAGCCAAGACTCACGAGAACTGTTCCCTCGTATCCAGGTATAAGCATGGGGCCAGAACCTGCGTCACTTGTCGAGTAGATGCTCCTAATTAGCTAATTAAAAATTGTGGCCGGAGACTTCCTCTTTCTGTGGTACAGAAGAATAGTTTGCAGGGAATGCTCCATGACCCAAACCAGACCGTTCTGTGTAAGTCATGAGGAATCTCCAGATGGTTTAAATGGAGAGATCCTTATCCAGTATTAGTATAGGCAGGTTGTACTAAAGTTTGTCAACAGAACTTTTGGAAACACGTCTTTGTTTTGGAGTTTGTCCATTCAGGGCACCAATTTTGTTATGTATTTGACTTAATTCAGAAATTTTGACTTTAAAAAGACCTTGGGATTTGCCAGTTTGCTGAGACTGATCGAAGCTCTATTTTGAATGACAGCCCATTTTGCTGAACCTACAGCATCCACTAAAAAAACAACAACACATGTTCAACTATTACTTTCCTGTCCTTGGCCCTAATCAACAGGTGACCAAGTACAGGGTATTGTTTGAGTGCTGTTCTCTTCCTTGTCTTCCCCACATTTTCTGAGTAGCCCTCTACCATAGTCTGAGGGGACAAGGCAAATGTGTTTTAGTAAATGGGACCCTCCATAATCCCCAATTTTCCTGTACCTCTTCCACACGGCACTGGGACACTAACAGGACACCTTAAATCTCAGCTGGCATGGCATCTCAGAGCCATCATGTTAACTCATTTCGGTGTTGATATCACATAAACATTTATTTATTATTTATTTAATAGAGCATTCATAATATCTTTTAGCCTCTGTGATCCTCTTGTCTTAATTTGGACCAAATAATAATAATTACTCATAATGATATCAACTCACTTTCCCCCACTTGCAAGGTATTAAGATGCTCTTTGAAATGATTTACAGATATTAATTCATTTAACCTTCAAAATATAAAGAATAGATACCCATCTATTTAAATTATTGGCATGCTGTCTTTCTGCGAGCAAGCGGGGCACAACATACAGAGAGAAATTCTTTTAGGTTTACGCTAAGTTTCCTGTGCATCCTTCATCAGATAGTGTCCAGGGCTATTTGCTGAACCTGTGGCTCAGATACGATTCACACCATGGAGAAGCCTGGATCTACCTCGAAGCATTTTCACGTGAGGGTGAAGACTAGAAACTCTTTGACTGAGTTTCTTCATGAAATAGCATCTTTAAAAACGCCAGCCACAGATGTGAGGTTTGGTGATTCAACAGGGTTACACCACTGACTTGTGTTCATATAGGCTTACATTGCTACCTGGTTGTTAAAGAAAAACTCCTTATGGGTGTTTTGGTTAACCTCATGGTCACTGTGATGGATTTAGAGACACTAGAAGATTGAGGCATACCCCTGTGCTCATCTGTAAAAGTTTCCTGAGGATTAACAGAGGCAGAAAAGACCTGCCCTGAATGTGTTGACACCACCTTGGCCTGGGGTCCTGGAATGACTACCTGGAAAAAGAGAAAGCCAGCAGAGAACATTCGTTACCCTTTCTCTGCCTACTGGCTCACCATCATGTGAGCTACTGTGCTGGGAGCCGATTTGAATAGCTGCCATTACAAGATGGCATTTGGCCCCAG
>NW_004949100.1:6086049-6094601 GCF_000317375.1 Microtus ochrogaster | reverse complement strand
TATAGTTCAGGGCTCAGGGCCCCTTGCTTTCTGCTCTCCCTACAACCAAGAGGCTTCAATAAAGTGTGATTTGAGAAGAATCCTCGTCTGGTGGCTGTTCCTTCCTGCTGGTCAGAAAGTTCGCCGCACTACTGGCTTCTACCCTGCTTTCCCCAACACACGGGGCTGAACCTTTAGAAACTGTGAGCCAAAATGACCCTTTCTTCCCTTGAATCTTTCTGTGTCTGGTGTTCTGAGGCAGCAAAAAAGGTCACCAACACAATGAGTATGCTGGTTTGAAGACCTGAAGAAACCAAGCTGTTCTGTTTCATTTTGCTTTTAAGCATCAGGTGTATAATTGATGTGGTATCAACAACCCATAATATCCTAAGAGTTTCAGTGTTCTAGTTAAAACATTAAAACACTTTTTAAGCTATTTTATAATTGAACTCAGGCCCACCGGAAGAGCTCCAAGCACTCTTAATAACTGAGTCCATTGTTTATCTCTTAAATATTTTAAGAACTAAAACATATCCATTACAATGGTACAGTCATCAGCTTTCATACTGTATTTGTACATCTCAGGTATGGTAAACTGGACAATTGAAATAAGGAATTACATTGAGCTAAGGCTCAAAGCTAGTTCTTCCCTGATATGACACTTGCACTCTTGATGATATTGGGATCTAACAGAAGAGTCAGTTATAGAATTGTTACATTTCCTTATTGACATATGACCATCATTGTTTGTATCACCACCAGAATATTAGCTATCACATCCTTAACTTAAACCAACCCTCATGCTTTACGTGCATGATGTAATTACTGCTCTACCACAGTAAAGATTGTGACGTAGAGGCTCCCGAGACAAAGGACTCCATCAGTGGATACAGGTTAAGAAGAAGCCAGACATGGTCAGAGTTGGTCTGCCTCCCAAATTCATGCTTCATGAACTCGTAATTCTGCCTCAAATTTAATTATTTGTTAAATAATTTCCATCTTACTTCTCAGCTCTCCTTACAGTACATAGTTTTCTTCTCCAGTGACTTGGAATTTGAAGACATAAGAAACAATTTTTTTTCTAGCTATTCAGGAAAAAAAATGATATTCAGTAGTTTTGAACATTTGACTCATGAAGATGTAAGATTCTCTGAGTTTAGAGGTCATGCAGTCACTCCACAGGATAAAGAATGTGATCTAGGTTCAGACAGTCGGACAATTTGTCTAAAATCATATAACTTCCCTCATGGAAAAATATTTATCCAACAGTTACTTAATGCCAAAAGTTTTCTAGCTGCTTTATACATATTAATATAACCTCAAAAATAATTCTACAGGTAAGGTGCAACTATTACTATCTCTGCTTCAGACGTGAGGAAAATGAGGCATAATGAAGTTGAACGTGAAAGCCACCTGTCTTAAAAGGGATGGTTCTCCAGTTGGAGTTAGGCATCTGGCTAAGGCTTTGTCCTTGATCGAGCTGTATGCTTCCTGGAACAGAAAGCCAGGGCTACTGATTTCTGTCTAGATTATTTCTACTGTGTGGGACTCTGGAATTTGATATTGAGAAATAATTTTATACATTTTAGAAAAAATAAGGAATACTCTCTACAGCAACACCCATCTCCATGAGAGCTTCTAAAACCACGCTTCTCTCAAGCTGCTTATTGTTGTGTGGGACTGTCTTATTGATGATGGCCTTTTCACCCAATACCTGCTGATCTTCCATAATGCTAATATTCTCTCCATGCTTAACACTTGCTAGACTGTCATTGCCAGCATAAATGTTAGAGACACAGACATTTGATTTCGGCTCATCGTTGACTTTGAATAAAGAGATCTAAAAATCAATCCTATAGCCCTGTTTCATTTTCTATGTATATAGGTCAAATAATTCAGGGCAAGGAGAATATAAAAAGTAATCTATGATGTCAAGGCAAACATATCAGGTAAGCAGTTTTAAAAAACTTTATTTACATATAATGCAAAACCTCGTGTTTTATGTGCTCTTTGATCATCTTGCAATGGACCTCTGAAATTTAGCATTGTTCCTAAAATAATATTAATTTTGTGTGTATGTGTGTATGTAATTTATTTCTATACAATTGGTAGGTTAGTGAAAAGAACCCAGTGTGCCAAAATTTGAGTTCAATTTAACATTCACTGTGTGACTTTTGGACAAGTTACTCTTCAAATAATCTTTTATTTCCTCATCTGCACCGAAGGAATCATTGCTTGGTGGATTGGATAAAATAATCTGTGGTCTATTTTGTTAACGGAAGATGTACTTTAATTGCAAAGTGTCATGAAGTCTTATTAATTTAACTGCTAATGAGTAGCCATTTGTGGGACAGGATGTGGTAGTGAGACACACACCAGATTAAGATGTACTTACTCCACTGAATTCTAATCCTGCCTGGTTACCACAGTCACTGTGTGGGCCAGGATAAATATCTGGGATTCTTTTCTTGCACAGTTAAAGTATTTAATGAGGAGAACACTGGAGCTCTTCTCAGTCCAGGATTTCAGTGGCCCTGGTACACACACTCAAGGGATCTGGGTACCAGTTTCAGAGCAGACGCGTTCCTGTTTGACACAGGTTGTGCTATAGATGAGTGTCACACCTTTGTAAGCGAGTCCATTCACCTTTGAAAAATGGAAATTGGAATCACTGCTCAAAGACCCTCATTTAAATTTGGAGTTAAAAATACTTTTGCAACAATTTAAATTTCTTCTCTCTGTTCTTAGGATGACTTACAGTTGTTGGTCAGTGAAACAGATTCTGCATTTTAGGTTTCTCCATGCTCAGTCTGTTCTCCCCTTGAGAATCTCAGTCTTTGTGATCATCTCTGTAGTTTCTCTGAACTTTCTGAACATTGGGCTTAACATTTGCTATCTTAAATTTTCTTTCTTTTAAGTCTAGTGCACTCAGAGGATATATTTGATGCCTTTTTCACTGAGCAAAAATGCCAAATACCACAACTGTTAACTCAATAGTGAGTTTGATCTTTTCCTCTAAATGTTTATCAGACTCCCAATGGATATGACTTAAAAAAAGCATACCTAAGCTCTTAAAAGTGTGGGGTTTTAGACATATGGTGTTAGTCCTTCTTTTCTCCTTTCCTTCCTCATAGAAACACTTGTTCTCACACGAAATGAGCTGAACTTTATCACGTGTATATATCCAGCTACATCACTGCTCTAAATAGCTCAATCTCAGTTACTCAGCATTGTCAGGAAATGAGCTCTTGAGGCAAGTAAATTTCCTGATGACATTATCTTTTCAAGGGTCAGGACAGGACTTTACATTTATTTTAGATTGACCGTCTCCCCAATTATATGCAGCACTGTATTTACTTTCCAGCCACAGCAGGCTAGAATCCTGACCAACTCCTGTTGGGGGATTTACTGAAGTGTGAATGAGGGTGAGAAGAAAGAGCATTGGGACCGAAACTACCACAGGTCCTCTAAATACCACTACAACACAACTGGGCTGGAATTCCTACTAAATGTCCCACTAAACTCAAACAATCCGAATTAAGAGAATATCAGTGATGTTTTAGAAATGTTAAGTAACTAGACGATTTGAGCTCATTTTTTATTTACTATTTCTTTATTACTAGAATCCTTTCCCCCTGAGTGACCAGATTAAATAGAATCTAATATAGATTCTAGGTTAAAAAAAAGAAACAAATTTTATTAAATATCATTATCAGAGGAATTGTCTTAGAGCAGTGCTCATGGTCAAAGAGGAAACTCCCCGTTCATTTACTCAGCAAGCAGATATTCAGCTTTTGACCTTTCTGGATCCTCTGTGGGTATGACAAGCCTGGGCATGATCTGGAGCTTAGCGATCGCTGGGTACTGATTGCAGTACGAGGATATACTTTCTAGGAGAAGACAGGCCCCATATTACTCTGCCTTTGGGTCGTTTGTTCCCTTCTCATGAGAAAGAGGCTCAAAGCTTCTGCCGCTGCAGGACCTCTTGGGCAGCTGACTTTCTCCAAATCTAATTAACGAATTGAAGGCAAGCGCTGCCTCTCCCAGGTGTTTTCTGCCCTCAGAATCACCTTCCTGACTGCTTTCTTCAGTGTCCTTTGACATACACGCGATAAACAAAGACGCCTGTATTCCTGCATCCAGGTGGGCAGACAGGAGTCTCCTCTCCTTCTTTGCTCTGCTTTGAGCGGGGCAAACCTGTGGCAGGAAAGGGACATTGTACCTCTGCCCTGTGGAGATTATACTTGCCTTGTGGCAGACACGGAACTAGGATCTTCAGGGTGGAAGCCCTGGAAATTTCCGTTTTAATAAACATGCTAGGTGATTTCTATAATGAGGCCTTTATAGAAAACTTGCCTTCTGAAGCAAGTCAAAGCAGATTCAAATTTTCTACATGTTAAAAACTGGGAAGGCAAGCAAACAATCTGAGTGAAGTAGTCCTGGGACTCAGGGGAAGATCCAGAAATTCTTAGTTTCAATACCTGCTTGCTAATGACCTAAGATGAGTCCTTTAACTTCTAAGTATCTTTTTTTTAAAAATATTTATTTATTATGTGTACACTATTCTGTCTGTGTATATGCCTGCAGGCCAGAAGAGGACACCAGACCCCATTACAGATGGTTGTGAGCCACCATGTGGTTGCTGGGAATTTAACGCAGGACCTCTGGAAGAGCAGGCAATGCTCTTAACCTCTGAGCCATCTCTCCAGCCCCACTTCTAAGTATCTTAAATGTGAAATGAAGAAGTTGAAAGACTTCTCACTTATTTAGTCATTTTCCAACAACTGCCAACAGCCTACCACACGTAAAATCTTTTTCCAGTCTCTGGGAAAACTGCAGAGAAGGGTCATTGCTGTGGGACAATGGTTTTGTACCCTGTAAAGATTTGCCACTTGTATTGGTTTTAACAAAATGCTGATTGGTCAGTAGCCAGGCAGGAAATATAGGCAGGGCAACCAGAACAGGAGAATTCTGGGAAGAGGAAAGGCTCAGTCTGCAGTCGTCACCCAGGTGCAGAGGATGCAAGTTGAGAGTGCCTCACTGATGAAAGGTACCAAGTCACGTGGCTAACACAGACAAGAATTATGGGTTAATGTAAGCTATAAGAGTTATTAAGAAGCCTGAGCCATTAGACCAACGAGTTTATAATTAATGTAAGCCTCTGTGTGCTTCTTTGAGATTGAATGGCTGTGGTACAGGTCAGGTCAGAAACCTACCTGCCCTGCTTCACAGGGTCCCATGAGTATATCCAGTGACACAAGGACCTGGTGGGAGAATGGAGCAAACCATTCCCTTATTGCATTGTTGTTACAGCTCATTTATTTATTTTTTCTGTAATTTGAATTTTTATAGTCCAGTTACACTCTAAGATTACTAAATAAAATCTTGAAAAGTATCCTAGCAAAACAAATAGCTTTCTAACATAAATGCCAACAACTTCCTCTTAATCCTCTGGACTAAGGAGAAATTGTCCCAACTCTAGGCACCTTCCACTTGGTTTTCAGAATGAAATGAGTTATCCATGTTGGATAAATTTGTTCTAAATTAAAGAAGGCTCTAATAGGGTTTGCCCTACAGTCCAGTCGCAAGATGAGAAATAAATATCTCTAATATCTTAGGTGAAGAGTTTCTTTTTTACCCCTCTTAGGTTAGGCCAAAAAGCCTCCGAAGAGCAATGTGTGTGTTACGGTTTCAGTGTGACATGACCTTAGCTGGCTTCAGTGCTAACTGGTAGTGCTAGTTTAGGAGTTCTGGAAACCTTAAGAAGTGAGACCTTGTTGGAGGAAAGAGATAAAAGTACATCTCTGGGGGTTATACACCATCCACAGCCTTCTCTTTACTCTCAGCATCCTGTCTACTGTAAAGAAGCCCCTACCCTCACCATAATGATCTGCCCAGGCACATGGGGTCAAGCAACCATGGACTCGGTGAACTAAGTAAACGCTTCTCCCCACTTTAAGTTCTTCAGCAAGGTTTTTGGTCAAAGCTTTACAAAAGTAGCAATACAGTGCTATGTCTTAGCTGAGCATGATGGGAGGGCACTGGGTTGTCTTTCTCACTTTGGCATTTGTTTTTCCTGACACATGAAGACCGGCACTGAATCTCATTAAAAGTTTGAACCATGTTGTCTTTAAGATAAAAAGAACAGCAGGATCATACTGAGGGACTCCTCTGTTGCAGGGAACCACTTGTTCATTCCGGCCCCCTGACTAGCTTAGCCCCGAAATAACCACACAGAAATTGTATTAATTAAAACACTGCTTGGCCCATTAGCTCTAGCTTCTTATTGTCTAACCCTTATATTAATTTAACCCATTTCTATTAATTTGTATATAGCCACATGGCAGTAGCTTACTGGCAAAGATTCTAACCAGCATCTGCCTCAGGTGGAGGATCCATGGCATCTCTCTGACTCTGCTCTTCTTCTTCCCAGCATTCAGTTCCATCTCCCCCTCTACCTAATTTCTGCCCTATCTACAGGCCAAGGCAGTTTCTTTATTCATTAACCAAGAAAAGCAACACACAGACAGAAGGACCTCCCACACCACTCTTCCGGTCTGTGTTTTCTTTGATGTTTTCTTGGGTTATAGTACAGGTGTTTTGAGATAGTTGGTTACTTTTAGGGTCCTATGAATACAATCCCCCCTGGCTTGAAGCAGTTAAATTCTTTAAGGTTGAGAAGTCCCTGGAATAAGGAGGCAACATTTTCTCTGTAACTTCTTAAAACTGTATTTGGATCTGGGTTTTCTACTATGTGGGAAACTTTAAATTTATTGCGCAGTAGTTATAAAGCAATGTGATTGTAGGCTTCTCATTCTCACAGAGGAGTGTCTGGAAGGTTAAGAAGATAATTTAAAATTAAATCAGAATCCTCTTCGATGAAGTCAGATTCTGTGTTGGGGTTTGTTGTCTTTTGTTGGAGGTACTGGTTTACTCTTAAGCCTTTCAGTCATATGTTATTATTTCATTTGCTGAAGACCAAGAAAAGGCAAACTTGGAGGTTGTGAAATATAGCAAAAAGGTGAAGTTTAAAAGATAATTAAGTGTCTTTTAAAAGACAAAATTATTGTTTAAAATTAAAAGGGAGAAGAACTGCCCAAAGCTGACTTGTTTGGCTTCAAACTTCTTGGATGAGATCCTTACCCAGATCCAGGTCTGGGGTGGGGGGCTGGGGGGAAAAAGAGCTTGCTGTAGGATGTTCCACCTCTGAGGAAGGTAGGTACATATTAGCGGTGAAGTCCTTCAATGTCGCAGGTGCAGTATCTTATTACATTAAGAAGGAAAATCATTATTAAAAATAAAAAAGACTCCCTGTAAAAGTCATTTAGTATGTCTCTTAAATTTTCACCAATTTAGAAGGTACAACAGAGCATGACTAAAAACTGAGTGGGAAGTCAGAGGAGAACAGTTTTTTGCCCAATCTTGGAACAGAGTAGGTGGTCAAATAATTTTCCTCCGGACTATAGATGTGTACTATCACAGAACCTGTAAGGACATATATCTTAACCATAGAAAATAAGGCTTGAATTTACAGGTTATTTAGACTTAAGATGTGTCTTGTTAGAAAAACCAAGGAAATATGGTTGAAAATATGTTGGGTGTTTCTCTGACGATACAGGAGTATGTCAATGGATTTCTGGCAGGCTGGGATTAGAGGCGTTCAGAAGCTAACCCACAGAATGATTTGAGGCTCCCACCTGTAGAAATGAAAATGCATAAATGTCATAACTCTTCTTGTGTGTCGCTGGGCAGGCTTCTCCTGTTCCATGCCTCACTCTGCCACCCGAGATCTGATGTGTTGTCACCTTCTCAATTATCTCATCCCTGGCTTTGATTCATTTCCTTCCAATGTGTTTGTCCTCCTGTAAAAGTGACCCATCTTGCACTGGGTTGGTAGCAGGCTTCATATCAGATTTCTAGGACTGCAAGGTCTGCTTCCTCCCTTCTCCCTAGTATTTTATGATGATTTGACATTGGTGAAAGCACAGGCTTCTGTTGCTTTAGTACAGAGGCTGCTCTGCCGCCATCGCTCTTTGGAGGTAACACAGCAAACAATTATCCTTTTGTCTTCATGGCGTTTCCATCTTTGATATATGTTTTGGTTCCTGAGATGGAGAAAGAAAAACCAAGAAAAACTAAATAAGAGTTGCTATGAGGACTATCGGGCTTTGAACAGGTTTCCTTGCATCTTAGCTATGTTGCATGTATATGACAAATCTGTGAAAATAAATAAATCAAAAACAAAGACAAATAGTTGGAATAGAATTTTATTCCAATAGCTGTCAACTTAAGAGTTTTCGTATTTATAAATTTTGATAATTTATAACTCCATTTATATGTACTTTGATTCCTTTATCTATCATAACAATAACCAAAATTATATTTGCCAGATTTCGTTTGAATCCCAATTCATGTCTGTGTTTTCTTTTATGTATGCTAGTGTCATAACTTCTTTATATCGAGAAAAATTTACCAATGAGGATGGAAAATAGCATTTCTTAAACACCTACTATTTTACAGGTACTTTGTTTGAATAATGAATAATTCTTTGATCTTCGTGGCAGCCTCTAGTT
>NW_004949100.1:6047717-6085894 GCF_000317375.1 Microtus ochrogaster | reverse complement strand
ATTAAAGGCCTCTAGTTCTTATCTTTATTTCACAGCTGAGAAAAAGCAGGCTCACAGAAGTAGAAATTGTTTCCAGTACTGTCCAATGCGGAATAGCAGAGTAAGCAGTGAGCTCTGGGGGGTATGAGTGTTTTTTCCATTACACCAGGTGGCTCTCTGATTCTAAGCTCTATGTGGTACCTGACTGTATAACAGGAGGAGCAGGCCTACTTTTTGTCCCAGGCACCCAGCTAGCTTACACCCGAAATAATTACACAGAAACTGTATTTATTTAAACACTGCCTGGCCCATTATCTCTAGCTTATTATTGGCTAACTCTTACATCTTGATTTAACCCATTTCTACCAGTCTGTATAACATCACGAGGTCGTGGCTTACCGGGAAAGATTTTAATTAGTGTCAGTCTCAGGCAGGAGCTTCATGGTGTCTGCCTGTCTCTGCTTTCTTTCTTCCAGAATTTATTTTGGTCTATTCCACCTATCTAAGTTTTGCCCTATCAAAAGGCCAAGGCAGTTTCTTTATTCAACCAGTGAAAGCAACACATAGACAAAAGAACCTCCTACATCAGAATGGAACATTAGCAGGAAGCTGCTTGAGCTTGACAAGACCCTCTTAACGCAACTCCCAAATGTCTGTTTTCTGGTATTTAAAGGTTGAGGACAGAAGAACCTGTCTCTAAGAGAGTAACCTATAGAAAAAGCAAACACATGTGAAAAGTTTACTACCCTCCCATACCCAATACCTTGTACCCCATAACCTAGTGTGGGATAGTGGTATTCAGATGTGCAGAGAGAATGCAGGGACTTTTATTTATATAAGAGAGATGAATGGATATTGATATTTTTTGGCCAAAGTTGGCCAACAAGGAAGAAAACTGTGGATGCCTTTTTTCACTCTTGACACAACTTTATTTTTTTTTTAATTGTGGAATATTTTTATTCCTGTATCTGTGGTTTCACTTTTCATTTTGTCATTGTTTTTAAGAAGGCAACACTACATTAATAGAATTTCCAATGTTGTGTATTGCTATAGTAGTTCTATAATATAATATAGTCTATTGTTATTAATTTCTTCAATGTTTATTTGGTAACTAAACTTTATTTTACTTATGTATGCACCAGGTTAAACATAGCACATCCAGGATTTGATACATATGCTTTGAAACTTGACACATCCACTGAAGATCAAGAAATGTGTGCCCAGGATAAGGGTTTTAAGTGGCTGTATTATTAGTCTAATTCCTGCTTACTCAATGAGATTTAGAGTGCTTTAACCCATACAAACAAACAATATCATTGATAACACCATTTCTCTTTCAACAACTGATCTGTCAGTTGGTTAAAATAGATAATACGGGCATTTGCTGTGGTGAGTTCAACCTCCACTCCAGGACCAGGACCCACAAAGCTAAACTTCATAATAAGATATTCCTTAAGACCTCAAAAATCTAAAGACAGGTAAAAAGCAGAGGAGCCCAAGAAAGAGGAGAGAGGGAGAGAACACAAATGACAGATAACAAAACCAATGACAAAAACAGATGACAAAATGGGGGACGGATGATAAAGCCAGAAAAGGGAAGAGGCACACTCCACATTTAAATGCAAGGCCACCTCAGAAGATGAGGTGGGATGAGGCATCTAGGAGAACACATTCTGTATGGGGGGGAGACATCAGCACTGAAGGTAGGAAGGCTGAAGCTAAGTGGGGAGAAGCAAAGAGAGAGACTTTTAAAGGAATTTACAGGAGATAGAAAGGGATAAAGTGGCATGGGAGTGAGAGAAGAGGAGAGAGGGAGATGGGAGAGAGGACATTCAGAGAGGAGAGAGAAGGGAAAAGAACAGAGAGGGGAGGGAGGAGGAGGCAAACAGACCGTCAGACATACATACATACAGATAGACAGAGGCAGGAGAGAATAGCTATCTGTGCATATAAAACTGATGGTTTATGCCATTACTTTGTCGTCTGGACGCCCTTCTGGTGGTTCTGGTGAGATCCTGTTGATTTCAGCCCTGCAGTCTGGTCAGAGGGCATCAATAAAATCTTGGGGTATGTACTCACTGTCCTGAGTGAGTACCTACTCACAGACCTGTTAGCCACTTATGTGTCTGTCTGTCTGGTGGACCTTAAGGCAGTTAAATGAAGGCATTCATTTCAAAGTGTCCTTATGTTTAAATGCCCAGCCCCTACCAGAGAGCCGTGTGCATTTGTATGTGTGTGTGTTATGTGCGTTGTGTATGGTTTTTTTTTTTTTTGAGTGTGTTTGTGTGTGAAAAGCCCCTTCAATGAGTAAATGAACAAAGAGAGCAAGGCAGGAAGGAAGGAGTCCTGCAAGAGAGGTAGTCTGGAGGCAATGTCTAGCACCTATGGGAGACTGCTGGGTCAGTCTGGAGGCAGAAGCCCACTTGGGACTAGCAACTAGGCCACCCCCTCAGGTTTAGTTCCCTAAACCAGAATTGGAAAAAAAAAAAGATGTTTTAAGGAACACTTTCATGGGAAATGTGCCAAATTAGGATAAAAAAGAATACAGAATGAGAGATAATAACTTATGTCTAATCTTTCAAGCAAGGGGAGTAACAAGGAAAAGAAAGTTAAATCTTGATCACAGCAGCTGGAAAGGGACGGAGCACAGTGGCAGGAGGGAGGGGCTCTGATTTGGGGCCTATTGGGTGGTCTTCCGGGTAATATTCTATTTTTGTGTGCGTCCTGTTTTTGGACGCACCCCAGGCGCATGCTAGCTTTCTTTCTTTCTTTTCTTTTTTTGTGTGTGTGTCAAGTAGCTTTCCCCTTTTCATCATTTTCTTTTAGAAGCTTGTTCCATGAAGACTTTCAGGAATGAGCCTCCCTTCCAGAAAAACATGTCAGATGAAAGAGAAACATCCTGCTACCAAGATTTAACAAGCAGTTGCACAATTCAGACTGGAGTATCGGCCTCACAGCTTCATGGTGTTTGCTGAAAACCCATACTCAGTTCGGATGAAAGAGGTCCAACTTTTACATATTTAGTTTTACGTATATTTTCACATTTGAATCTTTGCCACTAACCAGTAGCAGTTTTAAATAAAATGAGCCTTTCCTTTTCAGATCATATTGACTTCTCTCTGTCTCTCTCGGTCTCCCTTTGTGTCTCTCTGTCTCTTTCTCTCTCTTCCCCTCATACATATAAGCGGGAATGCTAACTGATTTGATCTACAGGCAACCACAAGGGCTGTGAGTTCATGAGGCTGTGTTCCTGCCAAATCCAGAAGACATTATTTTAGCTCTGTCCTCCCTACCTTTGGCTCTAATTATTTCAGCCTCCTTCTGCCACAATGGTCCTTGAGTTTTCATGGGAGGGGGTGTGATACAGATGTGCCACTTATAGCTGAGCATGTCACAGACACTTATTTTATATACTTTGACCAGCTGTAACTTTCTATATTAACCATTGTCCACTGTTCAAAGAAACTTCTCTGGTGAGGTCTGAGGGCTACAACGATCGATGGGTAGAGAAATACAAACTTAAAAGCTCTCTATTTTGCAAAATAAAACAACAGAGTAGGTTCAGTGCTGGAGCTTAGGCGTGTCCCATAAATTCTTGTCCACATTTACAATATCAGGCATGCTTGTCCTCGGGTGGATGGGGGTCTCAGTTCAAAGCAGAAAGTGGTTACTCCTATAACATCCAAGCCATTGTTGCACAAATGAGCATATGTTGTCGCGTTGTTCATTATCGTGACTCATGGTTTCACAAAGAGACAAGGCAACTTTGCTCTTGTTATGAAGTCTTAAATTAGTAGACATTGTTAAGGATTGGGAACTGTTGTGAGGCATGTGGTAATTTTATTTATTTATTTGCTTATGTGTGTGTGGCATGTGTGTTTCTCTGTGTGTGTTCATGTGTATATGCATGTACACCTGAGTGTATGCGCACACGTGATGACCAAAGAACAACCTGAGTGTCATTCTCAATCCACTGGTCACAATCTCTTTGATTATCTTTGTTCCTTCCTTCCTTTCTTTCTTGACAGGGGTTCTTTTACTGGTCAGCACTCTGACAGGCTAGGGTGGCTAGCCAGCAGGCCCCTAAAGTCTTCCCGCCTACCCTGCCTAGCCTTGGGAGTGCAAGCAGAGGCACTGTGGCCTGAATTTTTATTTCAATATGAGTGCTGGAGATTGATCTCTGGTCCTGATGCTGGCAAGGCAAGCACTTTACGGATGCCGGCTGCCTCCCCAGCCTGCTCCTGGCAACTGTAAAAATAAGACAGCGGTAAGGAGGACTTCAAAAAGAAGAAAGCAGATAGCTCTTAGGAGGAAACATTAGCTATTGTTCCCATTCAGTGCCATCTGCTCCCTGAACCTGCTCCGTCTGAATCCTTTGAAGGCCACTTCACTTTTTTTTTTCCTTTCCTTACTATACCAATAAAATCAGTCATCCACTCTGCAATACACATGTAAAATGCCTTCTTTTGTAGAACAAACCCTTTGTGTGTAAATAATGTGTAAGCCCCTTCCTGCCTTAAAGCATTGTGTTGGGGGAAAAAAAATCCAACCTAAATTGATTGTATAGATAGCCTGATTGTAAAGCAAGATTAATATGAAGACGCAAGGAGTCTGCAATAAAACCCACTAACTTAAATCCCTTGCATTTGTGTACAGCATTCATATTTAGCAACAGTCCCAAGGCTGAGATTAAAGCTCTTTGGTAGGTTACTTCAAGGCCTTTTTATTGCTAAATCTTATTATGTCTCTAAAATGTAGAAATTAATCACCTGTCATCAAAGCTGCAGTGGATTATTGACTTCTAAATGTCTCTACAAATTGATTCATGACAGAATGAAACAGGAGACTGAACTAGCATTGAAATTCTTCTGCATGTGATAAAAAAGGTCTATTAAAAGCGTTTCAACAAATGCTGTCTATTAGGTAATCATCACAAAGTACTTTCCTATCAAAATGAGGTGCTTCTGGAATGGTTTTGATGAGATATATATTTTTTCCAGCACTGATGTGGTAACATGAAATTATTCTGAAGCCCCAGGAAGCTGATTTGGAAATCCATTTAATTCTTATATTACAGAGCACACAATTTTTTCAAGTATTCACAGAATATAAAGAAGACAAAGAATTTACTTAGTGTGTGTGTGTGTGTGTGTGTGTGTGTATGCTCATGCCCATGTGTGAGTTCTTGAGTATAGCAGACTCTACAGATTCCTCTGGTGAAAACATTGGTGTGCACTTATCCACAATGGGGGAATTGCAATAACTTTTTTCTAAAGAAGGTTCCTTTCATGGTCTCAGTATATTTTTTGATTGAATTCTGATTTCTTATTCCTGTTATTCAGAATTAGTTGCTTTTAATATTCCTGGCACCCCTGCCCTGCCATGGGACATTAGGCAATATTTGGAAACAATTTTGTCTGCCTAACTAATGCTTGTGGCATCTGGTGAAAGGGACAAAAGTTACCTTTAAATACCTAAAACACAGTCACATAGTCCAAAGTGTCAGTAGGGCCAAGGGCAAGAACTCGCCACGATATCTAAGGAAGACATTATTTGATTTAGGGCAGTGGGAGTTAAAGTAGAACACATATTAATTTTTCTGTGTTTGTGGTTTATTTTTTTGTTTTTACATTTCTTTACTTACTTATGGGTGCTCGTGTGTTTGCTTACACGTGGGCACAGGAATACTACAATACAGTGGTTCTCAACCTGTGGGTCTCCAACCCCTGGGGGGCTGCATGTCAGATAGCCTGCAAATCAGATTACAGTTCATAAAAGTAGCAAGATTACAGTTATGAAGTAGCAACAAAAATAATTTTATGGTTGGGGCTCACCACAACATGAGACCTGTATTAAAGGGCGCAGCATTAGGAAGGCTGAGAGCTACTGCTGTGGTGGATGTGTGGAGGTCAGGGGACAACCGGAAGGGGTCAGTTTTCTTCTCCTACCTTGTGGTTGCCTGGGATTCGAACTTGGGTCTCCAGGAGCACCTTCACTCACCGAGCCTTTCTTTCCTTTGGCCAGAAACCATGTTTATTTAATCAATAAATTTTTCCATTCTTATTTTAGTCCTCTATTTCCTTTCTTCTTTCCCTCATTTAATTCTCAGAGATGGTTCGTTTTTACTCCAGAATTTTCTCTTTGGGCCTCTCATGCTCCATGTCTGCATTGCTGGCATGCTCCACGCTGGTATTCTGTGCCTTTAGACCCCCCGTGACTAGTTCAAGTCTTTATCTGTCTTTCTCTGTGGATGCTCTCAGAGATCAATATAAGGAGTAGCCATTGAGCTAACCGCTGATCAAAATGCATTTCGATTTTCAGTTAGCGCCCCAGGACAGTAATGGCCATCTCTGCTAAACAGGAGATTAAGGGTACCAAGGCAGCAAACTTCTATTTTGAGTTTCTGTCCCCAAAAGATGACTCAATCCAGTTAGGAAAAAAAAAATACAACCTTTACACCTTCAACCCAAGTAGCCAGTGTTCCCTTATTACTTCATAACGTCAACATGTAAATTAAGCAAGCAAGCAAGCAAAGAAACAAAAACCAATAATGAAACTAAGTGTTGAGTTCCACAGTGTCAAGAATAGCTGTTTTTTTTTTAAATCTTTGTATTTTAGTAATTAGATCTCTGAATATGAGAGTAACTCTTATTCAAGTCGAGCTTAAAGGGTAACACACTCAGAAAATCTTTTCTACAGACCATACTATATACACAGGGCAGTCTTGTAGATGGGACAGAGTCCCAGGATGTGGGCAAACATCTAACATATACAGCTCTCCCGGGCTCTGTGAAGACCCCTGACTCCATTCCTCTGCTTGTCCCCCTTCCTCCCCGACTGCTCCGCTCCATTGTCAGTGCTCCACGATGGTCTTTGATTCAGTGGAGGCTTTACTGTGAGATTCCGGGACCCTGATCATGAGCGATGACACCTGTGGTTGATTCGCTTAGCGGTTGCTCTAGGCAGCCATCTTCTCCAGGGCAGGGCTGTGTCTTAGTTACAGACTTGGCCCCAAGCAGAGCTGACACGAAATTGGCACTCACCAGGTGACGTGGAGTGCAGACAGCGTCACGTGGAAGCCATCATGGGTGCTTCCATTTCCTCTTTGAGTTATAATTGTTGCCGCTGCTGAGTACATCAAAGATCAAAGCAGCGGAGACTTGCCAGGGAATTAATGTATGGATACAAACAGTTGTTGGACAACTTAAACCTGGAACAATGGAGACGATTATGAGACGTAAGGAGAGTTTTAAACATTGTGCCCGATTTTTGAGAGACTGAGAAAAAAGCTCGTTCAGGCAGAATAGCTGCAGGTAGAGATTTATCCGCCCAATGCTGAGCGCTTATAATTGCTTCACACTTGATTATTCTATTACTCTCCCCCTTCAAGTCTTCGGTTGGGCAAGTGGGGCCAATAACCTTCAGCTCCCAGCCTCTTACAGTCTGATTGCCACTAACCATCTCACTGTGTAGTTTGCTCCCCCCTTCCAACACTCTGAGGCCATTTCTGGCACTTGTATAACATTTACAGGCAATAGTTAAAATTTAACTGATATTTGGGGAAAACTCTTGTTAGCAAGGATTGTTTATGCAAAAAAACTATATCTCAGAAAGCATCTCCAGCCTTTTGGAAGACCGAGAACTTAAAAGGCGGCTTTTGAGCTGAATTCATATATCTCTGTCTTTATTTTAGTTGATCTTGGCAAAACCTTCACATATAACCCAGGACCAAAACGAAGTTCCACTCGGAAGGCAGTCACGACTCAGCGATCTTATCCTGGGAATGCCTGCTCTTGGCGTCTACACCACATAATTTGGGAACGAGTTTACACATTTACTCCTGTGCTTTTCAAGGGACTTTTATGATCTGCCAAGTGGACAAATGTCAACAGGCTTTAAGGATTGATTTACCAGGATTTCTGTCTCCTGTGACCAGATTACTGTAACTTCCAATAAAGCACGTGTAAAGAAGCTGCGCAGACTTGGGAGGAAATGTAGTACCCACCAGACTGGCTTCATCACGAGCTCTAGCGCTGTTGCCTCTTATCATTAGAAACTCCTGGAAAGGTAACAATTTCTTGTCACTCAAACCTTCTGGAACAGTCCCCATAGCTGTACTGGCTGTGTGTGGGCAGGTAAGAAGGGGGGCTAGGTAATTTTGGTACAGAGGTCCCTACTTGCTCCTGCTATGCTTTCTGGTGAAACTTCTAAGTGGCTCTGACTCTGGAGACCCTGATCTCGTCAGTCAATTTCCCCAGAGCCGATGCCCTCCTGAAGGGCAGCACACCTCAGGACCACACAGAGGAAATGGAGTTATCAAGCACCAGTGGGAATTGGGATGAACACTTCTTCAAAGTTGCTGGAATTTCCAGCTTGCTATTTGTGGTAAAAAGAAAAACAACGTCACATCGTGACATTTGTGTCATTTAGTTTCCACGTTGTGAAAGCCTTTGAAATCTGAGTTTGGTCCTCTCAGATTTTACTCTTCATGTGACGAGAGAGGATATGAGATCCCTTGTTTCCCCTGACTCTTTCCCCACAGTTTTCCTGATTCTGTTACTGAAGTGGGGACCGAACCCCGATCCTTGCTCATCCTATGTGGAAGAAAAGACAAAGAAGAAATTCAGGCTCACCCTGACTCTTCACAGAGCTATCCTTAGAACTAGCAGGTGGGTTATTCCCACTTCTGGTTTATCATCCCTGTAATATGGGAAACACCAGGTTAGCTAACTAACCCTCCTCTCCCCAGCACAGAGGACTGGATTAAATTCCACACAAAAGCCCCCAGTCCTCAGAGCAGGACTCAGCCTCACCCGGCTATTTAATGTGTTTTGTCTTCATATACATGCACATCTTCCACTTACTTGTGTTTTAATTTTAGAGAAATGACTCAATTTCTGTTTAGAAATGGAATATGAAAATAAAAATAGTTTGTTATAAAGGTGAATAAAAAAAAGCCTCACCAAGAACCTAGAGCATAAGATGCTCTTTTCCCATCTGAGGGAACCCGAGATAGCAGCTCCTGCCTGTGTGGGCCTCTGACAACTCCCACGGACTCTTTCAATTCATATTCTAAGCCTGGCTGGACTTGCCCCAGACATATGACATGGGCTCATTGCACTGAATTGTAGCTTTCAGTTCTGCCTTCAATTGGTCCCCCTGTGTAGACATTCTGTGTGATATCAACCCTCTACTTCAGGGAGGAAGAGGCTGTTTGGGCATGGGTATTATTTTCTTAAATGCAGAATAAAGCAGGACCAGCAGGGCATTTTAGTGAAATACCTCCTTTGAACTGTCCTATTCATTTGCTCTTTTATGAATTCACAGCTACGGCTTTCCAACTGCTCCATTTGATTGCTCTCATGTACAGAGTGTAGAGACAGCAAAGAGGGGATTCCTGGAGATTCTTAACTTGTTAACAAAGGCTGTGATGACTGTGGCAACCCCCAGAACTGACAGCCAGTTTCAGCCCTTTGTAGGGGTTAAGAGAGGTAGACAGGCTGGGGGAGAGGAGTAGGAAGCTTTAATAGAGATACTGAGTCTTCAGAGCCTTGGGATAGAGAAGTGCCAGCCGGGAAAAGAAGCATCACTCTCGCACTGGAAGACCATAGCTCATCCTTCCTTCAGTTTTAAGTCAGAGTAGATGTTCTGAGCTCTGAAAATCAGCCGCTCCCCTTGTGACTGGACTCCAAGCTTCAGGAGACCTCAGACTTGGGACTGGCAACTGTGCACTTGTTTAGCAAACCTCATGCCTTACTTGTGGTTATTTTAATTTAAAAAACAAGGCACCCATGGCACATGGTTGTCTGTTGTACAATATTACTTTAAGATGTGTTACATTTGTTTATGCTGTGGAATATTTGTTTAATGATGTAAAGATGCGTTGCATTTGTTTACTTCTGGGAAGATGTAAAGACACCTGATTGGTCTAATAAAGAGCAGAATGGCAAGGCAGGAGAAAGTATAGGCAGGGCTGGCAGGCAGAGAGAATACATAGGAGGAGAAATCTGGAAGGAGTAAGATCAAGGAGCAAGAAAAGAAGGGGCCAGTCACCCAGTCACACAGTCAGACATGGCATAAGAAGGAAAAAAAAGATATGCAGAAATAGAGAAACGTAAAAGCCCTGAGGCAAAAGATAGAGGGGGTAATTTAAGTTAAGAAAAACTGGCAAAAAACAAGACAAGCTAGTCTGGTTTTATCCCATGCTTTTTCAGACCCAGGCCAGCTGGCCTTGGTGAGTTCCCAATAGAACACCCCCATTGTCTCAGTGTGTGGGTGCACCCCTTGCGATCCTGAGTTCCTTGCTCGTGCTCTCTCTCCTTCTGCTTCTGATTTGGACCTTGAGATTTCTGTCTGGTGCTCCAATGTGGGTCTCTGTCTCTGTCTCCTTGCTGAACATAGCAGACAATGAGGACTACTGAGAACTCAAGAACAATGGCAATGGGGTTTTGATCCTACTGCACGTACTGGCTTTGTGGGAGCCTAGGCAGTTTGCATGCTCATCTTACTAGACCTGGATGGAGGTGGGTGGTCCTTGGACTTCCCACAGGGCAGGGATCCCTGATTGCTCTTTGGGCTGAGGAGGGAAGGGGACTTGGTTGGGGGAGGGGGAGGGAAATGGGAGGCGGTAGCGAGGAGGCAGAAATCTTTACTAAATAAATAAATAAACAAACAAACAAACAAGTCAAGCTAAATCTAGGCACTCATAAGCAATAATAAGCCTCTGTTTTTGTGTATTTATTTGGGAACTGGGTGGTGGACTCCCCAAAAGCAAAGAGGTAAAGTGTCAAAGAGTAAAAACAACCCACAACAGATGTCTATCCATCAGCTGAGGCTGTTATGTTCTCAACAAAGGACTGTAAGGTAAACGATGCCTTTAGCAACACTTGTTTTCAGTGGGAATCCCTAATGGGAATATTCTTCACTTCATTTGGGGAGACTCTGTATACTGGAGATATAAATGGAAAATGTTTTGTGTGTGGATGTGTTTATGTGGGCGTGTGGAACCTAGAGGCTGACATTTGATGGTTTCCATAATCATCTCTTGCCACTTATTTATGTTAGAGTTTGTATTTCTGTGTGTTTATCCTCATGCGAGCAGGTGCCTCTGGAGTCCAGGAGAGGGCACCAGACACTGTCAAGTAGCTGTCATGCTCTCGAGTGCTTGGAACCGTCTTCTGGTCCTCTATAAGAGATGTATGCGCTCTGATTCCCTCAGCCACTTCCAGCTCCTCTCCATGTAGTTTTCGAGGTAGCCTCTCTCCTTGAACCTGGTGTTCTCCAATTTTTGTTAGACTCACTGGCCAGCAAGCCCTGCGGTTCTTCCTGTCTTTGTTTCCATAGTGCTGAGATTAGAGGTAACATGTCACTGTGCCTGATTGTTGCTTTTTAAATGTGGGTTCTGGCAATTCAAACTCAAGTCCTCAGGCTTGTATGAGAAGCACTTTACTGACTGAGACATCTCCCATCCCTAAATTTCTTCATTTAAATTGCTGTGCAGTATTGAGAGCCGTGAGAGTAGCTGACTTGAGTATGACCATTGTGTGGCAAACTGGAAATTCTTTTGTAAGGTGCACACAGTTAAATGTGTTCTAGTCTATCTTTCTTTATAAGAACAGGTCTCTCAGCCAGGCATGGTGGTCCACATCTTTAACCCCAGCCCTTGGGAGGCAGACAGAGTCAGATCTCTGTGAGTTAGAGGCTAGCCTGGTGTACAAAGTGAGTTCCAGGACAGCCAGAGCTACACACAGAGAGACCCAGAAACTCTGCCTTGA
The DNA here is from genome assembly GCF_000317375.1 of Microtus ochrogaster. Classification (NCBI taxonomy): domain Eukaryota; kingdom Metazoa; phylum Chordata; class Mammalia; order Rodentia; family Cricetidae; genus Microtus; species Microtus ochrogaster. The sequence continues at coordinate 6,074,141 of NW_004949100.1, read as the reverse complement.
AAACACACACCACCACCACCACCATAAAAACATGTCTCTGAGATTAACTGGGCCAAAGATGGAAACCTGGATTCTGGTTGCTTCCTGAGTGTCTGAGCCTGCTTTTAGCTGCAGCCCAGGGCTAGTTTTGCTCCTGAGTCTGAAAGGTCCTCACTCAGACCAGTGTATGGGGTTTTGACAGACAATCTGACAGTTGTAGAAACCACCGGTGGCCTTTGGGTCATACCCTAGTTCTTGGAAGTCACGGAAGGTGACTGATGCTGGCTTTTCTATTTACCACAAAGCATCTACTCTTAGCATTTCCCTCTCCCATCTCCAAACCCAAGAGTGGAACCTTTGGGCTAATGGATAACTGTGAAGGTGACAGGCAGACAGGAAAATGTATAAATTCTCAAAACGCACCTCTTTGGTATGCCTGCAAGACTCCCTGTGGGCCATCTCTAGTCTGGTTTATAGTGTGCTTTAATTTATCTAACTAATGACACGAAAGATATAAAATTGGTAAAAAAAAAAAACTATAGTGTTTGGCTTGCTTAAATTAAGTTTATGAGTTTTGCTTAAGCCTGCCAAACAAGTTAAATATTTCATGGCTTTCACAGGCTACAGTTCTAATATTTATAACTCTTGTGTACAGATTTCAAAAAATTATAATTACAACTCCCAGGATCCCAGATATAGCAGATGTTCAATATTTCTACAATGTTGGCAGAGATGCCTCTCATGCTCTTTTTGATCTTCTAGCCATGTATTGTATCTGTTGGAACAAGCTGTTGATAAGAAAGCCCACTGCCATTCTTTCATCTTCACGACCTTGGGAAAAACTAATTTGGAACAGGAAGAGAGATGGAAAAGGTGATTTTTGCCCTCCTAAAAATACATTATTGCACAAAACAATGTTTTCTCCCGGAGAATGGCATGAAAATACATTTTGGCACCAGCCATGTCTTATTTACTTTATGACCATAATCTCTTCTGTACAATTTCCATCTTTTCAAAATTAAAAATGCAATTTTTCTTTTTTGTCCTTAGCTTCTTTAACCAAACATCTACATACATTATTTGCCCTTCAGAAAATTTGGAAACTCTTTTAAGGTAATGGGTTAAGCCTGAAGGGTTTTCTTTGTAGGACTTACCCTGCAGCTCTGGGAAGTATTGTCTCCAACACAAACGTATTAGCTCCCTCCTCCCCTAATTTTTGGTTGTATTTGCTGAAGTCAGGATCACAGACGTGCCTAAGACAAATTAAATTGACGTTAAGAAGTTTCTAGTTTCCGGGTCCGAGAAGGAGTCGGCAGTGGTCTGAAAACTTTCAACTTTCTCTACTTCTCCGTTCGCCGCAGACCTGTAGTGGATTGAAGGAAGACCTGCAAACTCTAATGTGAAATAGTTTATGCGCATACTCAATAGCAAAAGAGACACAAACACTTGTTAGTTTTCGCAGAGCATAAGTATTTGAAAGGCGCCGGCATTCAAACTCTTCTAGTATCGTTATCTGTACCAATAACCCACCATAGAGATCTAGATCTGTAAAAGTTTTTCAGAAAAGTTAATGGACCTCAAATTCAGTTTCATGGACTTCACTTCCCACATCACAGCAGACTTTTCTATCTTCTGTCTCAGATTCACATTTAAAAAAATTATCTGGGTTGAAATGAAATGTGCCTTCTGGGAGAGCCTCTAGCCTGAGGAGATGCCGGAGGAGCGTGCCTGAGAGAGGCATCGCTCCCAGAAATAGATGTCTGAGCAGTCCGGCTTTTAAGTAGGCAGGCACTATGACATGTACCCAATACCGACTCTCTGATGTTCAGGAATGACAGCTGGCTCTCGTAGGGCTCCAGGGTGAGAAGGCCTCTGGTAAGTAGCAAGTGTCCTCTGTATGATGTAATAATGCAATGGTGTCATGTATCTCAGCCTGCAAATGAGCAGAGATTTGCATCATAGGCAAGGTAGGGCCACCCAGATACATGGCGATGCCGTGACCTGTTTGTGGAGTGCATGTTGGAACATTTGAGGTGGATGATATCAGCTTAGCTTTCAGGGGAGGCTCATCTGTTTTTCCTATTTCTTCCCATTTTACAGGGGTGGGCTCTTAGGGGTCTTTCCACTTTCCTTCATGGGCTGCCTAAGTTACAGTATAAGCACTGTATGAAAGAATGACTATTGTCAATCATCTCTGTCACTGTTGACAACGGGGAAACTGGAGGAAACTCTTTGAAGATGCTTAGAATTGTCCTCAAGACTTCTATGAGTAATACTTGAGCTAAGCTGAGGCCATGTGTAAAAGCTGAAGCTTCTTTGTAGGTATGAAAATACAGGATAAGCTCAGCCTTGATACAGGGGAAGAGGCTTGGTCATGCCTCAAGTTGATATGCCAGACTTTGTTGACTTCCTAAGGAAGGTCTTACCCCCTCTGAGGAGTGGATAAGGGGTGGGAAGGGGGGCTGTGGGGAGTGAGAAAAGGGGAGGGGCTATTGGGGCTGGTATGTAAAATGAAAAGTATTTTTTTTCATGAAATATTTTAATTACAAAAAATTAAGTGGAAAAGATAGGTTCCAACTATCAACTAGATAATACAGTATTTGTCCTTTGTCTGGATGGGTTTCCTTAGCATGTTCTCAAGACTCATCTCTGTTGTTACAATAGGATTTCCTTCTCAAAGGCTGAGTTGCATTTCACGGTGTTTGCAAACAGTGCATTTTCTTCATCCACTCCTAGGCTGTGGAACACTGAGTGCTTCAGTGGACTTAGGATTGCATTAAAAATGTTATCATTTTATGAATTGAGAGCACTATTTCAAAACCTTTACCCTAGGTATTAATGTCACTGAATTTCAAAAGCCATTGTAAGTTAGGATGCATCAATATAACATTCCGTTTACAGACAAAGAAACTGTGGTTCCCAGATCATTAAAATCCAAAATTTCTGTCCTGTAGGGTGGAGCTTCTGCTGCGGTGGAGAAATTCCTCCTTGACAATCCTGAATCAGAATCCTGCTCAACAAAATGGAAGCTTCTGTACTTTCCACTGGTATGCTTTGCCCTATACAATGTATGGTTACCTGAAGGACAACATGCTGTATTATTGTCTCTTATTTTCTTGGAGTTATGCTCTGAGCAAAGTATAAGCCCTGGAGAGAGGAGTGCTGAAACCCTTAAATGCATTTTCCCCCAGGTACCATACAGTATTTATAATCACTAGCCCATTTCTGAGAATGCAGCAACCTTCATCCTCAGTAGGCACGCCTTGCATGGAGTTTCCATAACAAAATTTACTTAAAACCTACAGAGATTTGTGACATTGACTTTACCTCACTACCAGTTTCCTGAACTATATAAATACCCCTCTCTCCCTTTATCCTCTTTTGAATATAATCTGATTCACTGTTTTAAGTTGACATACTCCATCAAATGTTTTAGAGGTAGCAAACGTGAAGCAAAAGCATTGCTCTTGGGAAGAGGAAGAGTGGATACTGGATAGAATGCCCTTGGGAAGGTTGAGGGCTGTCCTTCCTCCAGTAGACATGAACATCACTGCTTACGCCGGGAATTCTACCTCAGGCCCGGACACTTGATTTTTATGTAGCACTTCCTACCAGCTGCTCAGAGAACAGAACACGACCTTGAGCTACGGAACTGATGTGCAAGCTTTCGATACCTTGGAAAATCTACTTGTACTATTTTCTTATTTACTTGAGCACGGGTATTACCCAAGAAATCTCAGGTCTTCAGGTGTTGTACAGAGACAATTTAAAGCTCACCCGTGTCTAGAAACCTAGAAACTTCTCATGTTTGGTCAAGGCCAGTGTCACTGGGTGATAAGAGACTGCAGACAAAGCATGAAATGTTTCATAAATATTCAGAGAGGGTATATTTGTCATTGTCTCAAAAAATACGGTTTTAATGCTAGCTTCTTCTCCTTCTAGTTTTATTTGAAAAAATCACTTTGAGAGCAAAGTTGAACACATGCAAATGGCACTTTCCTGTAGTCCCTAAAACCCAGAGTCAAATCCCAAATGGTGACTTCAGTGTCTATGTGTCTTCTTAGGGTTGTGATGCAGAATTTTTATCTGTTTTTATTCGCACAGAACAGAACAGACACTTGCTCCCAATATATGTACTGTGTGTGTGTCTCCATGAGCCAAACAATATTTAACACATGCCTCAACCAGATTCCATTTCCATAACCAGGGTGTGGATTATACAATGAGATTGGTTAAGAAATTCTGCTTTTCTGTGTAACTACATGATAGGAGGGCTTGGCATGAGAAAAATATGGACTCTTGAGTTTTTTTGAAGCCTGGAGAAATTTAAAACACAATGGCAAACTAGCATGAAAGAAAAAAAAATGTATATAGAGAAATATCTGGCTATGAGGGCAGAACTCTGAGAAGAGGGCTTGCTTCTACCAGGTAGACAGCATTTGGCATTTAAATTTGTTTGTTAGAGATGTCTTTTTGTAATGTTGGTAAGAAAACCCCATAGATTATGAGGCTGAAAACTCATCTAGTACCAAACACCTCTTAGATTCTAATGGTTACTGATGTTTTTCACCATTTCTTAATATCTAGGAAATAAACTATAAACACAAAAATAAAGCAGAAAAACCTAGGTATTTACATGTTTATACTGTTAATGTGATCCATAGGTTATCGCCATGATACTTACATTATTCATACCACTTAGGGAGTAGCTATAAAGTATTTTCTTATTTATTTTTACTGTAAAACTTATTGTGGAAATAATATCTGTTGCCTTCCTTAGTTGCGGACCGAAATAAAGCCATAATTCTAAGTCTCCAGCAAGGTTAGCCCTTATATGGCAGGACAGACAAATTGAATCTTAAGAGATTTAATCTTCACGGCTTCTTTCTTCTTGTAGCCATTCTTTCCCAAAAGCTAATATAAAGCTTTTGGAGCTTGAATTGTTTTATGTTGCGTATTTGTCTTTGTTTTTTTTTTATAAATTTAATAGTCTCTCAGTTCGTCTTCAAACACTAAACCACTACATCGTACAGATGAGATCTGATGTGAGCCATTCAGCTTTGTATTGCCGGCGATGGTTATCAGAGAAGCAACAAGAGGAATTTCTCTAAATGGTCATATAAATCTCACAAATGTGAAGCTGGGACTCTGATTTGTATGCCAAGCAATGGAAGCCTTGTTTGAATGAAGGGGTTGGTGGTGATGCTAGATTGATATTAGACCATTGACACTTAACCTAGTGATGCTTTAGCCTTCAGGAATTCCCTGATGGAAATAAACTTGGTGTTTTCATATAACTTGGCTGCTGCTCCTTCTTATCACCGGATCCCTCATTATGTACAAAACCGATCTGCAGATAGGAAATACAAAGAGCGTTTGATTTCTAAGACGTAAGAAAAAGGACAGAAAAGGAAGAGTACAACTATAAAATTATTTTAAAAGGAGAATGGTCTTCAAATACTGCTTGAATCTGCCCTTACCACTCACATGGGCACTCTGCAACCTGGCACCTACTGCAGTGGGTGTCAGCTTTTTTCACGACAGAGTAGCTGTTTAGAATTAGTCCATTTTGTTAATTTCACAAAAGGGACCTGGATTTTTTTTTTTTTTTGCTGTTCCGATGAGAGGTTTTCTTACAAATAACGTAAATTGAATTTTCAGAAAATTTCACAGCCTTCAGAGATCTCCTAGACCATTGAGTCTCAAACTTTAGTGTGCACAGAGACCAGTGAGCAATCTTGCTAAATGCGGCTTCTCCTTTGGCTGAGTGGGTCAACAAAGTCTGAGGGTCTGGATGACTAGCTAAAAGTCGAAGCTTTGACTAGAAGTCTGACTGTGATCCCCAAGAGCATTGAAATGACCTGTGAACATGTTGGAAACTGTAGCTTCTTGCATATTGGAGGGCTCAGGAGTCTCTGTTTTGCCCCCCTCCCCCCGTCCCATATTGGAGATCATAACCAGGATTTTTACTCATGCCTGGTGAGTGTCCCAATAATGAGCCACACCCCCAGCCCATCCCAGTTCTAAGGCACTCTTCTGCGTGATTTAGACATACTCCGAGATCTAAACCGATGGTTATGAGCCAGGCCTGTGCAGCACAAGAAGCTGAGACTTCTAAAACCGCCAAGACTTGGGCCTCACCCCAAATTAGGAAGGTCAGACAGCATTATCTTTATGGTCTCCACCCTACAAATTGGGAAAAGATGAGTTAAAAAAATACTTTCACATTTGGGCAGTTATTGAGTGGTGGGGCTTGGACTAAAATGAAGTACCTGTTCCTTCAAGTGCAAGTCCCTGTTCATCCCCTCCCCAGCCTGTCAGCTGGGAGCATTTGCAGGGTGGAATCTGAAAGCAGAGCCTGATACTGTTTGCACTGCTATGCCTCCAGTCTGGGCAGAAACGCCCATCAATCTTTCAAGAGAACTCTATTCTTCGAGGTCCTACGCACCGCTTGGCATCTCTCCCAATCAGTCACTGAGTATACACTTAATTTCTTCTTAAAAGCCACCTGGTTTTGTTTTTTGCTCATGCGTATGCCTTTTTGTTAAGTGGGTGAAAGATGTGTAATCTATCTCATGCATAATTTGTTTAAGATGAGTCATTAAAAATACACTAACGTTTAATATGCTGTATATGCTCCTGCAAGGGCTCCTCCCCCCATGTAAATGATTTTGAAAGTTTTAAAAATAGTTTTCAAGGTTTTTATTGCATGCCATTGTTTGCAATACCTCATTTTAAAGCTCTAAAATTAACATTTATTTCCTATCAATTTTGTTTTCTGTTTGTCTGTTATTGATTTCTTTCTTTCTATTTTTTTTTTTTTTTTTTTTTTTGCATGTCTTCTAATGGAAACGGAGCTAATGGGTCTTTGCTTTGTTTATTCCCTTGCTTATGCAGCAGCACGGTTTTGATGTGGTCAGCACAGCTCTGGAATGGGGATTTGAGCAGCGACAGCAGTGGGGCGAGTTTACATGTACATTCCTTTGGATTTCTGGAGGTTCCGAACAGTTTTCTCCGTTGGCCCCTTTCCCTGTCACTGGTCCCTTTTGTTTGTCTCACTTAGCCGTGTTTTGGTGAGGCAGTCTCATTTTCCTTCAAGGATATCCCTGAGAGTGATAATCACAAAAGATAAATATCCTCCTTGACTGACCGGGAAGATCAGCCTAACTGCCACCTGTGAGCGGCTTCTCCCTGATTCATGAAGCAATCACAACTTCTCACCAATCCGACACTGCCGGGCAGACTCCGAAGAACTGAGCATCCTTGAGGAGTAGGGCATGTGGACCAGCACCCTGATTGCTGTATTTTATGTACCAACCAACAAATAACTTGGGAGAACATATCTTTCATTCATCTCTTAATAGATGCAAGATGTATTTATTGAGAATTTAGGGGTGGGGAAAGAAGGGTTTAAAAATGTTCTTGAGCCCTATTAGACAGGTATCTGTATCTTTTGCCAAATCCCAGTGATCTGTTGGTCAAGTTTCAAATTAGGACGTCAGTGGGGTGAAAGGCGAAAAGGAGTGGTGTCTCTCTACCAAAAAACAACATTGCTGTCTGTTATTTACTTAAACTATTCTGGCCGGATGTGACCCCAAGATGACCACAGCATTCACGCATTCAATACTTCCTATCTTGTCCACCCGTGTATTATTATCAGGCCCACCAGTTAAGCAGAAGATCTGGCCTCTGTTGCAAATATTAACGAACAGTGAAATGCCCCAAAGGCAGAAAGCAAGAGGGCTTGATAACCACAAATGGATAATTATTCTCTAAATAGTTAAGAGCTGATTCTATGCAATCGAGGACATGGCTCAGAATAAATACTGACATGACAGAAAACAGTCGAGTTTCTTCCTGCTCGTGGAATCCTCCTGAGGGCTCTAGAAATTTCATTTGCAAAATTCGCTTCTTTATTCCCTAGAATGTCCAGAATGACTCCCATCTGTCTTAAAATTTATTTTTAAATAAGTAGACATATTTATTGCAGAACTGAGTATTAGACTTAGGGCCCTGCATTTGCCAGGGCAAGCACTTTGCCACTGAGCGATACCCTTCCTCTTCAGAAATCAAGTGATTTAATTTAAAACAACCATGCACACTTCTTCATTCACTTACTTCTTTAGCTTCTCCTTTCTCTTTGGTAGTACTAGGGACCAAACCCACGGCTTCGCACAGACCCAGCAAGCCCCCTACCACTAAGTACATCCCCAGCAGAATGCTATACAACAGGCAAGCAGCAGGCTCTCCCTTTGCATGGGAATATGAACCTATGGAGATGCCTAGGGCTGGGAGCAGAAGTGAGAACTTGCCTGCAGCTCTGTCTTTGATTTGTTATATAGCTTTAAACAAGTCACCTTATCACCAGCTCTCTATTTTCTTATCTGTTTAAGCCAGGATTATGTTGGCTGCTCACCCAGCAAATATATTTTAAAGATTAATGGAAGAGTGCTTACATCGTAACTTTGAACTCCTTCTGTCAAAATGATACACCATCCTTGTTACACCATTAAAATTAATAAAAAAATATTGAACTCACTTTTATCTAAATGCCCAAAGGCTGTATCTAAAAGACTCAAACATTTGGTTTCAATAGTTGCTACAGGTATGGAACAGGGGAGGTTAGGCCCAGCTCAGGGCTAGTACTTGCTTTAAGCTGCCTGTCCACAGCACACCCAGAAGATGCTTTCTTGTTCAGTGGTTTGGATGCTAGAAGCATTTCTTTCATTCCATTTTTTCCCCTCATAGGAACCTCCTGCCCTCGTTCCCAGCTGAGTAGAGCAGAGAGGACTTGCCTTTTGCCTAAGAGCTGTCTCAAGCTATCTTGGCAGTTTTTTTTTGGTTATGTTCAGTCATCTGTGATGGGCGGAGATGGTCGCTTTTCTTTCTCTCCCTGAAGGTGTTTGAGGAATTAATACAAAACAGGAAATGAAAGGCTTTGAAAAAAGATTAACTAGTTGTGATCATGGATGACTAATGTTTGTTAGGGCTAAAAATAATGTGACCTTGGGGGTGGTTTTTCAGAATTCTTGAAGTATAAAATACATAGCTATATGTTAATAAAAAATATCGGAGATTTACAAAGTGAGCACGTTGACTAGGTCTCAGAAGGCAAGTAAAACGGTTAGAGACGTGCTTTCCAAAAGAGTGCTTACCACCTAAAATTAGTAGTTCGTATATGTATGTATGTATATTTGACTTTCTGAACAGAAGGAAATACCTCAAATTTAGAAAACATTCCAAAATTAACACTATTCTCTTCAGCAATTAATATCTTGACAAAAGCTGTGGCTAAAGGGGATTTAAGGTTGATAGCTACTTAACGTGTAAATCAGAGCTCATTAATGCTGTTTTTTTTCATATTTAAAATATTCCAAATTCATTCCAAATGTTGTATAAACCTCACTAATTATATGAACATACAGGATAAGAAACTGTATTGAAAGTTAGCTTGGGAGTTCAGCGACTTCACAAAGGGAATGAGACAAGTATTTAAAAGCTCCCATAATCCGAAAGTGCCTTTTAGGTCAGGAAATGAGGACTATAACATCTGTGTAAAACTAAGGGAATTTTAACTAATGGTTCAGGTTGGACAATAGCCAAAACCCTGGAGTTAGCACACCTGGGTAATATCTACATAATGTTTCCAGAGGAATATATTCCCATAAGGAAGAAAACAGTAAAACTGTAAAAAGACTAATGAGGGAAGGAGACATTTTAGGAAACACATTTAGGGATTGGTGTTGCTGAATCTCACCCGAAGTGTTGGGAAGGGAAACAAATTCATCCCCAGAAATAAAGGAGAGAGGCATGAGGAGATCTGTGTTGTTTCCCAGGGGACTCTCCTGTCCGGTTCCCACAGAACTGGTTTAATTTTCCAGTTCCTTCACAATGTGGCACACAGCTGTCATCCAGTGGGGAGAGGCTCAGACTTTACCTTGCTTCTGTTTCACTTCAGACAACTGTTTCGCTTCTCCTCAAACAAGTTCACTTGTGTTATCTCAGGGATGAGTCCTGGTTACTGGAGACAAAGGAGAACCGGAATCGTGAGGCTGTAGACCCAAAGCAGAAAGTATGAGGGCTTTGGAAAATGTGTTCAGTGACTTAGCGTGCACACACGGGTGCACACACATGTGTGCACATGCATACAAAAGTGGGAGAGTTATTGAGGCAGATACCTGATGCCTCTGGCTTCCACATGCATGCACTTGCCCTTCGCAATGCAAACTTGTAGACCACATGCACCAGGCACACGAATAAGTAAATAAATAAGTATAAGTTATGGCCTTCTTGAAAAGACCATGTCTGCTTCACCTGATTTTCATGATTTCATTTAATCTGTTCAGACTGAATATTTTACTTTCATATTGGAAGTTTAGGAATGTAATTGGTATTTTGGTATACAGCTGCAAACTAGAAGAGATGAAATACTACAAAGAGTTAATGAAAGATTACAGCTGTCAGCAGTGCAATTATACTATTATAACTAGGGTGTTAATAAAGGTATAGTTTAGCGCAAGTAGAATCATGAACTTGGCCATACATAGGTATAGGGTGCCCAACCAGCAAGAATTTTGACCAGTTATTAAATAGAGTTTAAAAACCAGCATGAAGCTTTAGATAGCGAACGATAAGTTAAATGTAATATCTCCTGGATTTAAAGAGGAAAGATTCAGGTAATTTTAGAAACTAGGTCTAATTAGTTTAATCTCAATTTAAACATTAAAGTAAATAACTAATCAATCTTTGTAGAACAACAGGATGAGCCATAAGTATTTTTAAAAGAATAAATAATGATAAGAAAATCTAATTACTTTCTTGATAGAATTCTGGAAGATTAAGTCAATGAAATTGCTATATTATACTTTGATTTTGGTTTTACAGATCATGAAATTATATTTGCAAATTTTATGCAAATTTACTAAGAGATTAATGTTGTCATGTTCTGTAGACCTAGGACAAAGAAAATGCTGTTAACATCATTGCTTAAAAAGTGCACAAAGAGATTCCAAGGTCATGGGTTCTGTGCCTAGAATAGCTAGATGGTTTCATTTCCTCTCTTTCTCATTATCTCCCTTTTGCTCTCTCATCCTTTTCTCTTTTCTTCAACAAGTCAAGAAGCAGGTTAGTGCCCTGCTCAGGTGACAGGATCTCCTCAGTGATGAGGGGAGGAAGATGAGACCATAGAAGTGACAGCTCTCCCTGCTGGTGAGAGTCCAGGGCTCAAACTGGGAGAGAGGCAGCATGAGCTTTTCATCATGTCCTCTGCCAGGCACAGCTTTATCCTTGTGCCGTAGCCATATTTCTCACGCTTTGCTGATACACACGTCTTAAAAGGCTTATGACTAATATAGGAACAGGAGATTCTGCACAAAGATGTATGACAAACATGTATGCAGATTGTCATGATCGCATTGATTCCTTATTGCTGTTATTATTATTATTGTATGTCTGTGTGAGTGTGGATGCGTGAATCCTAAAGTGTGCGCAGAGATATCAGAAGATAGCTGTTAGGATATACCTGGAAAAAACAAGACATCCTTTCTCTTATGGGAGTTGCATTATTGTGGATAGAGTGAAATTATAAACGTTATCAGTGTGTAAATTATACAGAGAGGTAGAAGGCAGTAGGGATCTACTGCACAACAAAGAAGAAAATCAAAGCAGCATTTGGAGGAAGAGTGCTCTTTTAAGTGAGATCATCAGGGAAGGTCTAGTCAGCAGGAAGATGACATTTTAACAAACAAAAGGATGCCAAAAATGACAGCCGTGTTGGGAGAAGTGTCCCAGGCAGAGAAAAGAGACAGCCCAAATGCCCTAAGGTGAATTGTGGATCTGGGGAGCTTAATCCAAGATGGGGGTCAGAGAGATGACAGGTGACCCACACGTGGTAAGTCCTTCTGCTCACTGTAAGATCTTTAGCTATTACTCTGTCAGGAAGAGGCATGAGATAATTTTGAACAGGAGTGTAAAATGATCTGACTTGTTTAAAAGGATCATTCTGGCAGCTGTTGAAAATCAACTCTGTGTCATCAAGAATAGATATGGCATGAACTTACAGAAGACTTCGAGTAAAACAGGGTCAATTTCATAGAATTAGGATATAATTTTACAAACCACAGCCTCGAGTTTTATAGCTTATATTCCATGAATGCAAATATTTTCATTTCAATATATCTCTAAACTGAAATTATTTCCAGGAGTCACTTATGAAAACAATATTTGATCCTCAAAAGTTCAAGACCATAAATCAAATATATAATTTAATTAGTGCAATGATTTATGTGCACAATTCTTTATAGTATTCTCTATGCATCTGTAGGAAAGATCTTATTTAAAGTATACAAAAACCCTGTGGTGTTGAGAATTGGTGATTACCATCTTACCAAAGGTAAAGGACCTTACTTAACTAGATAGTGACTGAACCAGGGTGAGTCACTAATCCGAGCCTAAAGCTCTCTCTATCACTTTGCCTCAGATATGACCCACATTAAAATTGCTGTTAATGACCCACAAATGAAGGGAATTTTCAGAAGATATTAAATTGAATGGGAGGGGGTAGTGCATGGGCAATTAATGAGAGGGAAATAATAAAAATCAATCGTGATAACTTTGCTACTTCATCTCCTGACCCCCTATTTTCACCTAAAAGTCACTTATTCAAATACTGTTGGAAATTGGAGCTCATTCAAGGTCAAAACTTATGGCGAAGTGGCTACTAGCCAAAGCTAACTTTCTGTCAAAATTATCTTTAAAAGACGGTAGGTAGGAGGTTCCCTTGAGGTCAGAAATAAAGCTATTTCAAGAACCTTGGGGCAAGCATGCCTCTTAAAAAATTAAATGATGTGAAATTCGTCAAAAATTAGTAAGGTCTGTGAAACTCCATTTAAGAAGTTAAACTGCCGTAGATCATGATGCTTGCCAGCTTTTAAAGTTTAAAACTCTTTTACCAAATCAGATCAAAAACCAGTCAAATTGTTAAGTTTCTATTTTATTGCCAATGTCCTTTCTGTATTCTATTTCCACTTGAAAGCCTCTGAACAGCTCTAGTTCAAAACAGTTTTGGGCTGTTTCAAAATATATCATCTTATGCTCCCCAACCAACTTGACCTTGAGTCCGGAGTTGGACTTGGCTCTGTGTCTCTGAGAGTCTAAGGCCGTTGCACCACGGATACTCGGTCTGGGTAGCCACACTTCCTAGGCTGACCAGTGAGCCTGCTCTGTTGGATCAGCTCTGTCTCGAGAGAACTCGCCAGTCTGCATGTTTCTTCTGTGTGAGAGAGAAGAGCCAAGTGAATGTCAAAGCTGGAGAAGTTGAGTGTGGCTGGAAGTCTCTTCTCTGTCCTAGCTGGTCCCACTGGATCCGTTTCTTTCTCGCTCACCGGTCCCCACAGTCACTTATGAAATAATCATTCAGAGACTTAATATTAATTGTAATTGTTTGGCCGGTGGCTCAGGCTTCTTACTGGCTAGCTCTACATATAAATTAACCCATTTCTAATAATCTATGTATCACCACGTGCCCTGTGGCTTACTGGTAATGTTCCAGCATCTTCCTCCTCCGGTGGCTGCTGGCGTCTCCCCCACTCCATCTTCTTTCTCCCTGACTTTCTGTTTAGATTTCCTGCCTAGCTATATTCTGCCCTGCCATAGGCCAAAGCAGCTTCTTTGATTAACCAATGGCAATAAAACATATTTACAGCATACAGAGGGGCATCCCACATCGGTTGAGGTGTTCGAACAGCTGAAGTTCTTCACCGATGAGCAGGAGAATGAAGCTAGCCTGAGGGTGGGAGGTGCTATTTACTGGTTACTTGCAGTATCTCAAGTTTTACGATTTTTTTCACATACATTATTTTATTTCTCCTCAATGCAACAAAAGTTTGTATTTACTAATACTGAAGCTGAGTTTCAGTAGTCACTTTAAAAAATAGTCTAACAAAAGGTTCCAGCCAAGATTGCTTGACTCCAAATCCCACAGTGTTGTTTCTCCCTCTAATTCTGTACTCCCTCTTAAAGCGAATCTATCCCTGAATTGTATCTGTACTCCTAAGCCCTGTTGATGCTGCATCCTTCACACTGTAATAGGGATAATAATGCCTCTGGGTACCCGTGTATGCCACATCTGCACACATTGAGGCTATACCTTTTAAATTCATTTACACTTTGGGGAAAATATTGATTGTACTGAGAATAGTTAAACCAAATAAATTACCATACAAGCTGAAGTTAGTTTGCTGCGATAGATACACATCTTAAAGCCAAGCATTCAAGTCACTTTCTCTACGTAAGTGTTCTTTATGGAAACCGGAAGATGCTGCTGGTTCCGGAGTGATGACATAGCTAAAAGTCAGAGCCCAACTTTGGAGAATTTCTCTTTTCCGTTTCTAACTTGGTTAAACACAATCACCCAAGCAGACGACGACTACTAAAACAGGGAAAAGCCAGAAGAAAAGTAAAAAGATTTCACATCAAAGTGAAATATTGATGATTATTTCTGAACGTTATGCTGACAGACCCTAGCTAAAATCTGATTAGAAGATTAATGTCAGATATATTAGCCAGAGATGATCTCTCTCTATCAATTTAAATCACATCACTCATCCTTCCCCAGTCTGGGTGTGCTCTCAGCTCTAATGACCTGAATTCAGAGCAAGAGCTGACACCCCACTCCATCTCCTCTTCACGGTCCCCAGGAAGGCATCCCGAGCCCTATTCATCTTTCGAACCCTGAGGTCCAAAAGGGTGATCTCTCAAGATCATTATGCTCTCTTCAAATTACAAAGACAAAGACAATTTTTCCTTTGATAGAAAATATGTCCCGCTCTGTGTCGCTTCATTGTTTTGGGAGCACCTAGCAGGATTTTGACATTGGTCACTAAGTTGACTGAGATTTTCCTCTGTAGAAGCTAAACAAAATGGATTCATGGAATTATTAAGACAAAGATCCATTTCCCTATGTTTAATATTCAATATCAGTTGCTTAAATGAGTAAAGTTATACCTTGGCCACACGTTGCCACCTGGGAAACTTTTTCCTAGGTTCAGGTGTTAAAATTTGGAAGTGTAACGAGGATGGACATAAGAAATGAGACCAAATTATGCTGAATCCGCTTCTTCCCTTCCTTCCTTTTCATTCTTCACTTCCCCTTGCTTCTTCTCTATTGCTCTCCTCTTTGTTTTATTTCTTAACCCTTAGGTGAAAAGGCAATAATTTTTATATTATTTAATAGACTAAATGGGTCCCTTAGCATCTTAATGTTAAAAATCATATCAGTACTGCCAAGTGCTTGTCTGTGCAAACACCCAGACAGCGCTTGTCAGCTCACACACCCAGACAGCGCCCGTCCGTTCACACACCCAGACGGTACTCATCCCTCACACGCCTGGACAGTGCTTGTCTGCTCACACACCCAGACAGCGCTGTTCACTTACACACCCAGACAGCGCTCGTTCATTTACACACCCAGACAGTGCTGTCTGCTCACACACCCAGATGGTGCTCGTACCTCACACACCCAGACGGTACTCGTCCCTCACACACCCGGACAGTGCTTGTCTGCTCACACACCCAGACAGCGCTGTTCACTTACACACCCAGACAGTGCTGTTCACTTACACACCCAGACAGCGTTGTCCACTTACATACCCAGACAGTGCTGTTCACTTACACACCCAAACAGTGCTGTTCACTTACACACCCAGACAGCACCCATGACAACTGTGCTGACACTTGAAAAACTGTATGTTGCTTATCTTTCCAAAAGAAAGATATTTAAACTAAATGCAAATTAGTGTTCATCATTGGTTGTTTTTGTCCAATTAGTTTGTGTAAGAAAGGATTGCTTTATGTTCAATTAAACAACGTGTTCCGGCAACGAGGCCTTTTTGTTTTAATGTGTGATGGGTTAGGGTTGGGTAAGTGATATCTCATTTGGTTATTTTGCCAGAAAGAACAGTGGCAAATCATTTCCCAACATTTCAGGAAACATTAGATTTCATGTTTTCTGTACTGGTACTTTAAAAATTCACATTAGGATGCAATAACTATTCAAGTTATTCCTCAAGTTCACATAACTATTAACTTTGTTTTCACACTTGAGAGTTTTCAAATTTGTTTCCTCAGGAAAGCATCTCATTCAGGCTTCAGAAGGTGACCACACCCCAGTGTGAACAGTTAATACCAGTATGGATGGATAACTAGGAACTTAAACTCTCTCTCTAGAGAATCACGTCTAAGTTTTTAAGCCTGAAGATCATTGACAAAGTGGTAAGAATTTGGTGTCTCAAGAAGGCAGCTTACCAGGTTTTATACCCAGGATGACTTAGAGTCAACTTGCATGTACCAAATGGAAAACGAACAAGGAGAAAGGTTCTCAACAGATGGGGAGCTGCCTCAGAAGAGATTTAGGAGGCGTGGTCTTGTCAGCTTTCCTTCTCTTTTGTGTCGTGCTCATGAGTGCCGTGAAGTGTCTAAGCGAACAGGCATGCCACCAGACGGTAACCTTCTCAGTTACACTAAACCACTAGTACGCTATGAGGAGGTTTCGGCTTCCCCAGAGCTTCCCAACTTTCTTCATGGTTATTAAGTCCGTGTATCCCAAAAATTATGTTTATTTTTTTGTTCGCTTGAACTAACTCATCAAAATTTGACTAACAAGACCACATTAAAATACAAGAAGACTTGTGTGTTCTTTTTCTCAACACAAATAAAATATCTCAGTGTCTGAAACACAACATTTCCCCCCAAGAAATTATTTCCACATTTAGAAGTTTCTACTAAAAACAAGCCGTGGCTTTAATTAGGACCCAGAAATTCAATGACATGGGAATGTTCCCTTACAAGCATGGCTTTCATTCATTAGGTGTGTCCCTGAGTTTCCTGTTTAATGTCAGGTTAATGAAATAAATACTTTAATACAGCTCTATTTTTTTTTCATATCCTAATGCTCTATGAATGAACAGGGCAGCATTCCAAATTCCAGGCTCAGTGTCTGCCTCTCACCCAGGGTCAGACATTTGAACATACTTAGCAAACCATCGGTCCTAGTCTAAGAACAAAGAAGTTCTATTAAGTCTTTTGTTGCAATTGAAGGATTCTTGTAAGATCAATGCAGGTGGTTCTTTCTTTCTTTCTTTCTTTCTTTCTTTCTTTCTTTCTTTCTTTCTTTCTTTCTTTCTTTCTTTCTTTCTTGTGATGGGGCACTCCACCGCAAAATTGAAGAGGCTAGAAAGGGGTACAGCATCCTCTTTGGGGAATCCAGGAATAGGTGGTCTCCCTAAGCTATGAGGGCAAAATGTAATGACCCCTTTGCCGTTTGCCACTGCTCAGAAAACTCCACTGTGACATTTCATTTTACCTTGGCAAACAACTGCCATGAAAAATAGCCAGGTACATTGCAGGATATGCCCTTACGCATGATATTTTGTATCAGATATATCAGTCACATTGCAAAGGACTTAGATCAACTTAAAAAAATAAAGCCCAATAGAATGATTACAGCCGCTGCCTAGAATGACAAGTATTATCAACAAAAATTAATCAGGCGCATCTTTTAGTGAACTCAATTAATAATGTGCAACAACAGGGTCTCTTTTCTTAAGATGAAAATTAATTAGTGGAGGGAAGGTCACTCGGAGATGCTGACATCACTCATCAGAATGCTCTGGCAGCTCTAATTATTTGTCTTCCAGGCTTGGGTGATCAGAAATTATTGCAATACCTGAGCAACATTTTGAAAAAGCTTTGTGCATGGCTCTTTTAATTAGACCTGGTATTTGATTAATGCAGTGGGAGCCTTTAGATCAGGTTCTTATCATTGAGTGACTTAGAAGTTTTAGGGAATTATACTGTGGAAGACAGGGTCACTGAAGGGGTTTCGAATCTATACATTTTTATTATTAAGAGAGTTATAATGTTAAACTTGATTTATCTTTTTCTCTTTCAAAGCCCTTCCTTCATTGCCAAGCATGATAATATATGGGATAGAATTTCATTAATTTTTCTTTTAAACTTTTTTTTTTTTGCCTCTCAATTACAATAACTTGCTTGGAGTTTTAGAATTGAGCGTTCAATCTGAAAATATTTAGGATTTATAGGACAGCATCTAAAAAGCGAATTCACACACTAGGTCAAAACTCAACATTAGCAGTAAATACACGAGGCTCTTTTATGCTCTGACATTGTGGGCTTATAACGTGATAGAGAAGTAGACCAGCAAAAATATGCAAAACTGACAGTTAACTTAAGCGTAGTTATTTCATGTGTTCAATAAATAAATTTCCAAACTCAAGAGGCTAACATTTTTAGCCATGTGGTAAACTTGTTCATATTAAATATGTAACAGCTTAAACGTAATTGGTGTTTTTAAGGCAATTTTACGTGGAATTCATTGCAGCACATTTTTGGCTGCTGTTCACATAATGTAGTATTAGCTAAGTCTTCAAGGATCACAAGATAGATTAAAAAAGGGTGACTTTCAAAACGCATTTAAAAACTTCTGGTAAGTCTATGCTACATGTGTGTGCTGGACACACACGTGTGTACCTGCATGTGTCCTTCATCACCCTCCACTCGTTCCCTTGAGACTCAGATCTAGGCTGACAGCAGACAGGCCCCGGTGAGTCCTCTTGTCCCTGACTCCACGACTGCTCAGGTTATAGCTGTGCACACGGCCCCTCCTAGCGTTTTACATGGGTGCTTGGGATTTGAACTCAGGTCTTCAGGCTTTCACAGTAACTACTCTTACCCAGCCTCATAGTGGTGTTTTTATCTGCTGGAGTTAAGTCTTTAGAACTAGGAGCTATAAAACACGTCTGACCTTTCACTGTAAGATGGGTCATTTAGGATCAGCTGTGTTGCATCTATGAGGAAAGTGGCTCCTCCATTTTACTCAAAGGCCAGTGAACCCCCTCTGGCTGGAGAGCACAGCTTCCGATGAGGAAAATGAAGTACAGGCATGTCCTTACTGATTTTTTCCACTCTGGAGTTCAGTGGTCCTAATTTTTCTCTTTATTTTGTAACATTATGTATGTTGTCTACAAGAGTGTATTCCTTTAGATGTCTGATTGCAATAGAGAATCGAATTCAAAACCAAAGCTCTGCAACCCAACCCATTCTGGTCACTATCTTATTTACTCGTGAAAGTGAAGGTCTTCTGGCTTCAGGGCAGAACTGCAAAGCAACAAATTTTTTAAGGGGCTGAGGAGCAATACTAGCTTAACAAAGAAGGGATATACAGTTAATTGAGCCCAATTTTCTCATCTCTCTCTCTCTCTCTCTCTCTCTCTCTCTCTCTCCCTCTCTCTCTTCCTCCTTTCCCCCTCTATACACACACTCAAATTTATTTATTTTTTTCTTGTGAGTAATTGCAGTCGTAATTACATTACCAGGATGTAGATAGTAAAATGAGTTTGGTTTAAGGACGAAGAAGCCTGGGATCACAACTTGAGTCTGCTGTTTTGTATTTGTGGACCCATAGGCAAGCCATTCACTCCCTTTGGATCTTAATCCCTTTCATATAAACAAATATAGCCCCCGATCTCACCAAGGGTGAGGTTCAGGAAAAGTAAATGAGATAATGTTGATCTCATTGATCGAACGTTTGGAGATGCTTGAGAAATCTTGATTTTATTCAGAATTTTAGACACACTGTTTTGATTCTCTCTCAGCCATTTGTAGAAGCATTTAACTCCTTTGTATTGCTTTCAGGAAATGCATTCTTAAAACAAGTTGATATACATCTTAAATAGTTAGCAAATGTAGTTCAAACAATGTGTTTTGGAGTTGTCTGGGATGCCGATATGACTTAGATGTTAATGAAAAATAAAGTTACTTATACTCCATTCACTAGTAAAGCATTTTAGGTACTTATTTCTCCTGATGAATTATGCATGCAAAGGCTGAATGGCACCCATTGATTTATTTTCTCTCTTTGCCTTGATTCTCAGGCTGTGTGCAAAGCAGTGTATATTTTTTTTTCCTCTTCTGCACTCCCACTGACTATATTACGCTCCTGGGGCCCTTCAAGTGGAGGAGACACGCAGCTCTGCTCACGGATGGCAGGTCGGCCTATAAAGCCAAGGTAGTGAGCGGGCACTGGGGAGAAAGGATGTGAAAATTAGTGTCAGATGTGGCATAGTTACAGTGAAGTACAATATCTCCACTTAGACGTCAACTAGACTTGCTCTCCTAGCATACGTTTTGAAAACCTGCCATTTAAAAGTCTTGAAATTCTAAGGTTTTTGAGCGCAAACAAGATAATGATACTGGATCTTTTTTTAAATTTAAAATTTAGCAAATGTTTATGCAGCATTTACAGGGTATCACAACATATACAGATCATCGGAAATTTCAATAGAAAAGAAAAATCTCAAACTGGGGAAAAGTCCACACTTTCCAGAAGGCAGCAGAGACAATAAAAATGACAAGAGACCTTAACTCGTATTCGATATTTCCCTGTTAATTGGTGTCACACAGCGAGTCTTGCCTATCCTGAATCCTAGATGCAGTGGGTCATGAGTTGCTGGTTAGATTTTCCTTTGCAGCCCCTTTCAGATTTCCTGATTCCTGCTACCCCCGTGGCTTGGAAAGGGAGTAAGTATAGGCAGACAGACATGCAGAAAAGCTTGCTCAGGTGAGTTGCGGGAACTCTGATGGACCAGGGAGCTTCTAAAGGTTAACGATATATAGCAGAGGGAGAGGCATTGGCTAGATCCAGAGAGAGGTTTCTGTAGGTTAGCAGTCTGAGGGAGGAGGAGGCTGAAGCTACTAGGTTGTATGAACACTGGTTGATCAACTGTTCATAAACACTTCTACTTGCACCACAGTCAGTCTTAGTGCTTGAAGCAGAGGAAGGATTTTTCCATTTCTCTAAGCCTCATCTCAATGGCTATTCATGGGAGGGAGGCAATGGGTAGTTGACATGGCCATGGCCATGTCAACGGTCTCACTGGGGACTTCATTCTCCCTTTACATATTCGCTCAGGGCTTCCTTGATTCCCCACAGCTGGCTAGGGGATGGATGGCATTCTCTTGTGAAAACCCAATGGTGATGGCTGACTGAAGACAGAACGGATGCTGTTTTGTAGGTCCACAGAGTCCCTAAATAACATAGGGATCCGCTCTGGTCTGTCTCCTCTCTGTTCTGAGTCACTGTAGATTTGAGGATAAGGGCAATGGGGCAACTGTCCTTTGATTCCTTGGTCGCCCGACGAGACTGTCTGGAGATTCCATTTCTATTCCTGTTTCTGCCGTGAGTCATGGAAGAACTCTGAGATGGTGCCTATGGCTCTGTAGTTCTAGGACCCTTCCTCTCCCTTCCACCGTGAGTTCACAACATTAGTACCTGTGTCTCATTCATATTTGTAAATGCAGTGGTAAAGCAAGACACGATGGGAGGTAAAATTCTCCCCACTAGGTCCCCTTCTGCATCATCTCTTGATGAAGGACTAGTTTTCTATTGACAGGGTTTAAATTCACTGTCCAAGTATCACTAGCTAGTGGTCCCATCACCAAGGCTCTATTACAAGGTAGTAATTGAAACTTTCCTCTTGCATTTCTTAGCAATTGTCCTAAAATATGTCCTCCCTCACTGGGTGTGCTGCCTGGTTCCAACACACTGATGGTCCGTAGGCATGCCTGGCAGGACTCCTTTGATTGGCAACACTTGATTACTAGTGAGGCTACCATCTGTAAGATCTATGTCTGAGTGATTTTGGAGAATGTTTGACACTGCGCTTGAAGAAGCAGGTAGTGTCTAAGAGATAATAAACTTTTCATACAAGGATCTAAGGGGAGCATTTCCAAGGCTGCACTTGAGAGAAGCCCAGGTCCACTGTTTTCCTTTAGATAGCAGAGGTCTGGCTGGCTGTGGGAATTGAACCACTACTGCCCAGGAGGCTTAGCTACTGCATATGGAAAGTGAGTGCGGACTAAGGCAGACTGCCTGTGCTTTGCTCCTTGCAGGGCCAAGAAACTAAAATTGCCATTTGAATAACCCAAAGGCTTACGGAAGTCACCAGCTGTCTCCAGAAAGGAAGAACCTAAGACGTCAGATCCCAGCAGTCAGTTGATCTGCTCTACAACTCCCACCGTGTGGTGCAGATAAACTAAACTGTGAAGCC
The DNA here is from genome assembly GCF_000317375.1 of Microtus ochrogaster. Lineage (NCBI taxonomy): Eukaryota > Metazoa > Chordata > Mammalia > Rodentia > Cricetidae > Microtus > Microtus ochrogaster. Next base: position 6,052,038 of record NW_004949100.1, on the reverse strand, counting down.
ATGAAGAATTCCCCCAAGAATGCCCTTCTTTATGTACAGGCCTTTTCCTCCAGGTGAGCAATTAGGTCAAGATCCCCTCTCCCCATCCCCACCCACCATCACTACAGAGAGAGACCTAACTTGCCAGGAGTTTTGAACACAATGTTGTAAGTGGGGCAGACCCGAGGTGCTTTCAGATTTGAAGTAAAATATGGTACTTTTGGAAGGATGCTATTATCAGTCCCCTGCTGGAATTTCTATTAATTTATAGCATTTGAAGCAAATTATAATAAACAAGCGCTTTCCGTCTTAGCATCATACATCTTATTGTCTACATGAGCTGATGAGTAACCGATTAAATTAGCACAACCTTTCTCCGTGTTGAGACGCGGTGCTTTATTGGCAATAGTATATATCATTGTACAACAAATTCTGCTGTGATTTTTCTTAAGCCTGTTAGTTTGATTCTATCCAATCAATAGAGAATGTTCCCGAGACAAGAATTGCTAGTAAATTCTTACTCTTTCTCCAGGACACAGTAGAATTTAACTTGTCAGAAATATTTCCATGCACACAATAAAACTTAGCTCTGTCAAATATGAGACTGCTAAAGAGACCCTCATCAAACACACGGGGCTCCAGTCAGTGGAATATTCTAGATCACTTTGCCAACTCTTTTCTATTTGAGAAACAAAGGGAACTACACGTGTATATTAGAACTGATTAGTACTGTACCCTAAAGCAATTAAATAAATATTAGAAGAAACTCCCACAGCCCTTTGTTTTGCTATAAGGGGCTCAGCTGTGCTCCCTCTAACCCTAACTACATCACTTCAAATTACCAGTAAATTAACAGAGGAACACTTTCAACCTCGGAGCAGATTTGATCCAAATAGTCTTTAAATGCCATTTCTGTTCCTATTAACCTAAAGATCGGCATAGCAGATATTTTCTCGGGGCTGCCCAGCAGTCCAGGGCATTAATGGTGAAGTTGTGACAGCCCTTTTCATGATGATTTATGATTCTGTGTTTAACTTGATTACGCCAATGCTGACTCTGAATACTATTTCAATTAGTGCACAGAAGGTCACATCACAAATATTCCTCTATAATCTATTCCTATTAACACTAATACACAGAGTAACCAAATCTGTTCACCCTTGTTGATTCACATCATCCATAGCCCTAACTGCAGGCTTGTTTACCAGCTTCCTGCACCGGACACTTCCGAAATGGTAATTTTCGCTCCTTTGAGTATCATTAATAGCCGCGCCATGACATGAAGAATCGAGCATCTCTGGGCTGGCATTTGTGTATTAATAATTATCAAAGCCTCAGATTTATTAAACAGGAGATATGCTTTCTAAAATGCCTGTCCAAAGCACTATTTCATGACCAATTACTAAATAAATATACAAAAGATTTTTCGGGAAATGAAAGCAGCTTACACACCTACAGCCAATTTTAGCAGTAACTAACTCTCGTCTCATTATTCCCTTAAGGACTCTAGGGAATTGCTCTCATTTATATGTAACCAATCATAATCTTGTTTTCTTTTCCTTCCTTTCTTTCCCCCCCTCATTTTTTTTTTTTTGGACCGATTTCTACGTTTAACCGTTGGGGAAAACCGAGAATACTGGGTCATCAAGTCTTTCTTTCCTTCCTGTGAACTGTTTAGAAAACGGTCCCCGTGGTACAGAATTAAGACTACAAAGAAGGAAGGAGTTTTATTGAAAAGAAGAAAAAAAAACTTTTCAATTTGTCCAAAGGTTAAAGCGAAACCAACTGCTAAAGACAAAATCCACACATCATTTAAACAATTAGTGAGGAATGTTCAAAGGCTTTATGTTCAAAGTGCGCCCAGTCTGGATTTTCAGTCATATGTGGAGGCAATCTAGATGGCGAGTTAATTAACAATAAACCAAGAGGGCTTCGTCACAGCCTTTAACTATGTGGGGAGAGGCTGGCGTCCAGCGGAGAGCTTGGTGGCAAGGAGTGGGATTAAAGGCGACTGTCTCTGCGGTTTGCTTTTATTCCTTTCTTATTTTTTTTTGTGATCTGAATTTCTTCATACAAATTTTAAAAACTAAGTATTTACATGAGAAAAGAAAAATATCAATCATATTTTTTCCACAACTCATAATTGACAACCTCTTGAAAACTGGGCTTTTAAGGATTCTCTGGCGTTCAAAAATCCTATTGAAATTCCTCTCACCACCAGGTTTTCTGGTTGTTCATGAGCTATTTGATGTAAGCCAAGTGTTTATTGGAGCAAGAAAAGGATGAAACACCCCCTGCTTTTTTTTTGGAGGGAGGGACTGTATTTGTATAATTAACATGCTTCTTAAAATTCTGGACAGTCAAGAGAATTCATTAAAATACTACTTTTGGTAAATAATAATTTATTTAAAAATTGAAATTTTTAAAAGTCTTCTCATATTCCCACATACTTATTTCTCTCCAGTAGTATTCCCCCCCCCACCCCCAAGATCAGTTTCTCTCAAGATTAGCTTCCTGGGTCATCTTTCAGACCCATGTTTCATAATTCAAAGGATGCTTTCACCTCCCTCCAAACGTAGGTGGACAATTAGCCGACATAACAGAGTACCGGATGCTGAGCAAGCATGTCACTGTCCCCTGGCCATCTGCTAAAAATGAGTCTTTGACTCTACCCAGTGAAATGGCGTACACTAGTGCTCCAGTGTATGGATGATAGTTCTGTGAAGGAACTTTTGAGGTTAGCACCTAAGTTCGATAATCAATTTGCAAAATTTCCCCTCTGAGTGTTGACAACTCTGAGCCTTGGCTCGGGCTCTTCTGAAGGGAGGCGCATCGATTTTCTAGAAAGGTACCATTCCTGATTCTGAGATAGGTAGATCTGGTTCCAAATGCAAAAGAATACGCAAAGCTGAAGGAAAATCGCCTCTACCCTCACTGATTATTTTAGCTTACTTTCCCCCACCTAGGTTGCAAAGTCAACTCCCAAATCCAAGAAATGGGGACACTCTTTCTTAATCCCTTTCAGGGACACGTTAAAGCACAGTAAGGACCAAGCACAGTAAGGACCAAGCACAGTAAGGACCAAGCACTGTACCTTTGGCCTTTAACGGTGTTCAAGGAAAATCTGTTTTTTCCTCTTAGCCTCTCCAACACTTTCTCTTTTCCATTTCTCGCTCTCCTCCTCTTGAGCTGAACTTTTAAAGATGAATTGGTCATAAGATGGGAGCCACTGATGCCGTGTCTGTGTCTATGGCTCACGTCAAATGCGATTGAGCCAACAAGTTGTTTGCAAGATCTTTCCTCCTCACAACCAAGGATTAATTTTCTGCCCTAACACCGGTGTTCTGGTTGAAAGTTTATTTTTAAGTAAAAGTAAAGCACAGAAGGGAGATGGGGGAAGAATTTCATGCCGGGTTAGCAAAGTAGGAGAGAGAATCATCTAATTCCTCTTAGCTGCCTACAGACACACTTAAGAGGGCTTAAGTACGGACTGACAGAGATGAGCGAACCTCCTTATTGTTGCGTTAATAGGATAGTTGGAGTTAAGGATCAGTGAACATTTATTCTTCTAATAAAAGCTTTCTTTAGTTTTCCATATAAATGTACTTCTTTGTATAATAGTATCTGTGTGGTAATCGTAAGTGATGCTTAGTCTACACGTCTGAGTGATTAGGGAATAGTTATAAATTTTTATATGCATATACCTATATCTCCATGCGGAGAGAGCCTTCATTTCACAGGTGGTTCATAAAAGGGTTGTAATAGAAAAGATCCACTTCAAATGAAAGGCTGAGCTGTTACATCTAGATTGAGAGCGATCACAGAGATTAGCCCCGTGCCCTGAGTAATTTATAAAAAGCAAATGAGGGGCTGGTGGCCATGAAAATAAATATAATTAACCCACTTAGGAAAACCTTCACCCTTGCTACAGATAGTTTCTGCTTGATCAGATTGACTAGTGCAAAGCACAAATAAATTTAAGAAAAAGATCCCCTGATTTTAAAGTTTTCTTCTAATTTCTCCATAAATAATTGGACTGGAGAAGAATAGGCCCATTTTTCAAACTCTGAATAAGCACTGCATGTATATGAGTCAGTTCATAATTTCTGCACAGATGTCACACTCCACGGGATATAAAAACAAACTAAAGATAGCTGGCCATATAATGTGTAGATATATCATTGTTACAGATGCTCAGTAGAGCCCCTGAATTTTTTTCCCCAAACAAATCTCAAATCTACATATTTTGAAGATATAAAATTGTCATTTGTTATTCTTGGACAGGCGCTCTCTCTCTCTCTCTCTCTCTCTCTCTCTCTCTCTCTCTCTCTCTCTCTCTCTC
>NW_004949100.1:6021924-6047617 GCF_000317375.1 Microtus ochrogaster | reverse complement strand
TCTCTCTCTCTCTCTCTCTCTCATTTAGTTTTAAAAGGGTCCAGGCTGAAAAATCTGGCATGCAACAGGAAAAGCATCTCTACACAAAGAGACCCAACAAAGCAGCCACTGTGGGTTTCTGACATGCTGCAAGAGCCTGCGTGACTGGGACGGCAGCATCCTCTCCAGTTCATCCCAGCTGGGGCCCCACCATTTGGAATCCTGAACCTTGCCAAGGTCAGAGCTGTGAGAAATCTCCCTTTCTGGGCTGTAACCTGCAGCAGAGCACACACCAAATGCATTCCTGAAACAGGTGGAAGACAGAAGTCTTTCCTAGAGGACTCCTCCAGGCGTCCACCTCTGCCCTCATCAGCAGGCTGATGAAATACTGTGTCTGCTGCTCAATTGTCTTTCTCTAACACCTCAAATATGGGGCTGGCTGGCTAAACTTTGGTTCTCTGGGGAGTGCGGGACCAGCTGTTTTAAAGCAAGGAGAATGTCGAATATCTTGCGTTTTCCCATAGGAACCCCCCCTTAAAGAGACCCGCCTTTGTAGAGGTTTCATATCAGTATTGCCCTTCAGTGATGCCGATAGTCTAGGTTTAAATCCTGACTGCTGCTGCTTGGGAGGTAAGCCCTGATGTTGCTTAATTTCACAGACCTCGGTTTCACACTTGTAAAAATGGGACAATAATGTCTACCTTTATGATATGAAGACTGAATAAAAATGTATATGAGATTCTTGGCACGGAGAGCTTGACCCTTGTGGCAATATTCTAGTTTCTGTTTGGCATGTTACATGGAAAAAACCTTTTCTTTCAAGTTCCACGAGGAAGGCAAGGAGCAGGCACTGCTTAAGATGGAAGGGCGTAAACCAAAGAGTTCATTATTTCCAGAGGTACAAAGTGCTTACTAAGTTCTCTGTCAATGTATTAAAAATTTGAAAGAGAGTCTGTAGAAGGAAGGAACCAAGAAGGGAGGTATAGTGGAAACAGGAGGATAGCAGGAGAGGCACTAAAGTTTGAGAGACAGTAAAAGGCAGGATATGAAAGTAGGGAAGCAGATACTAGCAACAAAACAGGGTAAGTGAGGCTGGAGCAGAATGGGTGGGGGAAAATGTGTAAGTGGGGGCAAAGAAAAAAACTGAGAATGCATGAAATAGCCATATAGAAGTCAACTTCATTATATATATATATAAAATTTGAAAAAGAGCTTGGGATGGAAGCACTTTTAGTGGGTAGATAGTGTTGCTCTCATGAGTCAGAGATGTCTCAGACACCCCCCAAGACGCAGGTTTTTGTCATTGCTCTTAGCTGTTCCCAAGCACTGGATGATAAAAGGCCTATTGGTGGAGACAGCTAGGAAGTTTCATTACAGAGCACAGACACCTGGATGGAGCTGAGTGGGGACCTCTCTTTTAGCTGGCTAGTGCTTACAGAGTCATTCTTGTTCTTTGGGCTGCTGGGGGAGAAAGCTCATTGGGGTTCTCACCCAGTACAGTCCGTGTGTCTATAATACCGGCCGCCTAGGCAATTTGCCCTCTGCGGTAGTAGAGAATTGACTATTTAGGGGATGACCAACTGCTTCGTCATTAGATTTGAGGCTTATTCCACAGAAGGGACTGTATACATGATACTATAAACATGGTCAAAGGCACATAGTTGAGAAGGCCCTGGGCCCAAGGACCCACCATTGTTTCCCTAAATGAGCCTGTTGTCCAATGGCCTTATCAATATGTGTGTTCACCATAGGCTGCTGTGGACCCCAGCCTGGGCAGGGCAGCTCTGTGTTTTAGAGGGTGTTGGTTAATGCAGTGATTTCCAGATGGACAAAGCTCTGGAAATAAGCAGCTGATGAGCGATCAGCCTCATGTGGGAAGTCTACATGGCTCCTTCCCTCAAAGCCCAGGGAATATCAGTATGGTATGAAGACATGAACTAAGGCTTACCACATTACTGTAAATAAAAAGTAACAGGACAAGTCTTGGCAATTTTTTGAGTTTATTCATTTTTTCTTTTTATACTTTCCCAATTTCCTCTGTTGTCTGTAATTGAAAACGAGATGAAATCCACTACAAGATAGAAGTTCGTGTTTAAAACCTAAAATTCCCCTAATCTGAGCCAAATACTTTCCCCAACTATTTTTGTCTGCGTTGGGTTAAGCACAGTTTTCTGCAAGTGTAATGTAAGTGGCATGGTCACCTACTGAATTAAACCTGCACTTAGCTTACTCTTCATGTTAAACCTTGAATTGAGAACGGTAACGCTGGATTTCTTTGACATAAACTTCCTTTCCTTCACTGAACCCTTCCTGGAAACGTGACAAGCCTACTGTGCCAGCGGATTGAGAGTGTCTCAGGGCTGCGCCTCTCTGCAATAGCTGAAAAGCTCTTTTCAGACTGGGTTTTAGTTGTGTATTGTTATTTGTCTTTGAACCCATTTATTAGTCCGGAGATAATGTGACAGTTGACTCTTACAGTAACACAGCTCTCGTTAGCTGGCTTGACAGGGAGGTGCCAACATGAACTGGAGACTGTATTTTATTAATCTTCATGGCTCATTTGGAAGCCTGGCTGGCTATCTTGTAATGTGCCCCTAGTGCTGACTGGGACAGAGATGTGTAGCCATGCTTACGGCCGAAGAATATGCTTACGGCCGAAGAATATAAACTTGAGTGATAAGATCTTTCCCCTTCCTTGACCTGAAATGAATGGAGAAATTTAGCAAAAAATATCCTGGTAGAAAGAGGAACTATGTAGTGAAACTATCCATCCTAGGAATCTTCTGGAATCTAAGGAATCTTTGAATTTAAAACTGCTCTGTGCTTTGTCATTACATAATGTAAAACAAAGAGGAATATTTAATTAAATTGACATAGGTTTGGAAATGACTTGAAAAATAGTAGCTTTCCATCACTGCTCTCTTAATTTTCTCTTTCAGTGGTGATAAACATAGCCTTCTCTGTGGATCCAGATTTTCTTAAAACTTAGCAAATTTGAATAAATCCATCTTCTTGTTTTTGAATGATGCTTAGCTTGTATTTGAACAAATTCAGTGAAACATCCTGACTTGGCTTTCTAATCTAAGGTCTTACTCAGTTAAGTTTTGGTTCCCAAATGGGTTTTAAATTGTGACTATGTTTATTGTGTTTCTGACAATAATAAAGGGATCGCGTATAAAGAAGCTGTTTATTTTCAAAAGGAGGAAGAAGGTTGAGCAACCTTGAAACCATCATGGCCTGTTGATTTTCTGGGCACACCAGCTATGGTTTGGTCTTCACACCTTTAGTTAGAATGTTCTATCAGTACTGCTGTGCTTCTTTTATTTCTTACCAATTCAAATGAGTTTTACTCAATATTAACTGAAAATAGATACGATTTGGATGTTTTCTTTGGCACTACACTAATAAGGCTAATCAAGATGAGATTCCAAGGCTTAAAAAAAAAATGAAATCAACATGTGGTTTAATTCTCACTACTAATACTACCCTGAAAGACTGTTAAGCTTCTGATAGAAAACAATAAAAAACAAGGAAATTCACTGTTAAAACTGCAGCATACCATATGTCCTTTAGTACCTAATTGCAACAGGGGCACAGTAAGAAAGTCATTAAAGATGCACCCTATTGTGCATAGGTAGCCGAGCGCATATGGCACATTTCAGCCATTAGGAGAAATTTGATTGCTTCTGTGATTTTCTGCTACAACTTTGAACTGTATTTTGAAGAAGAAAATGTTGGTAGGCATATTGGTCATTGAGAAGAATTGCCAACAATGAGAAATGGGACCATTTTTACCCCTCTAGAGACAGGTTATTATAAATTGCCTAAAAGCTGGCTAATAATCCCTGTTCTCTCTTCTGAGTTTCAGTGCTTTTTGACGGAATATTTTCCTCACTGACGACTTCCCACTCAGATTATTTTCATAATTTGTCAGGTAAGGGAATTTGATTAGAGGACAGCAAAATATGCAATTCTCACTAAATATTGCTGACGCATAAATTGTGTAAGCAATGGGAGTGAGTGTCGTGTCTATACTTTATCTTATGGAAATGGGATAGTGCCACATAAATGGGATATTCAGAACTGGTGTTTTCTTTGTATAGCTGCTTTCCCAATATCTCTTTCTCTCTCTGCCTGTCTCCACCTCACATCTACTTATCCACCTGTTTATCTTTTCAAAGTAACTCAACAGGAATCAAGAGCCAAAGATCAGCAGAACAGGGGCTCTGAGTCACTCATCTCCATACCCATAGTGCTGTACACATAGCAGACACCCAGTCACCCAGGCACATTGAGATATAAAATAAAAATAACTTGTTTGGATAAAATACATGTAATTTATTTATATTTTGTTCATTCCTCTATTTGCTGTTAAAAATCGTTAATCACCTGCTGTTAGTTGTAAGCTCCTTTAAATGTTTGAATCCCAGTTGTCATCAATTTATGAAGAAAATCTGCAAATAAAGAAGATACGCAGCTCTTCAGCTGACGAGCAATGCTATAAAGAAAAGCAACACGTGAAGGGAGAAAGTCACACGGGCCAGGGGCTATGAGTAGAGGTTTTGTTGCTTCTCTGCCTGCAAGCTGGATGACAACTGATGCTCGGGAGGTGAGAGACTAGGCGAGAGTCTAGACTTCATAGGATGAATGTAAGCATGACTAAAGAGCACACAGGACTCATTCTGATAGCCTCAAGGGAGATAGTAACTGGGGAACATGGTGTATTTGTTAGAAGACAGAGGTCTTTCTATGGAATCCTACGGTTCTGTGCCCCATTTTTAGTCTTGGGAGAACAATGTGGAGGCTAGGAGAGACATGACCTAAGTTGGAGCCCTTGGAACCTCTGGCAAAGCTCAGGCAAGGCTGTTGGGTGGGAGGCCTGGCTTGGGGCTCTTTTGCTTGGCACAGTACCTGAGATGGTAGAGATTCACTATAGATGACAAAAGTTCTGACATATTCCTTGCTGTTTAGGTTTGTTGCCAAACACATGTTTCTTACAGCTTGTGTCTTATCGATTTGAAAAGTTTGAATATTTTTAAAAAGCCAAGATTCACATCGTATGACTTCTATGAAGTTGAGAATGTTCTGGATTGAAAATTTATTGTGGAATGTACTACATTAACTTGCTTTGTCTATGATCTATGTTTATGACTATTATATATAGTCACTGATATAAAATGATAATTTCATCATATAGGTGTTGTTCTCGTTAGGGCGCATATCCTCGCCAAAGTTCCTCTGTTTAGATTAAGGGACTTTACCCCTGCAGCTACATGCATGCTGAGAACTGGACTCACTTGAGGCCCTATAGCCAGAATAATCAGAATACAACTCCTCCCTGTTTAGGAAATGCTACAATAAATGCCATGCAAAACACTGAATCCATGAACATAAGCCTTTGAAAGATGAACATGTGACTGTTATACAGTTAGGATGGTCTTCTAACTTAAGTTTAAATGGGTTTATGAAATTTTTGTAACAGGATTTAAAAAGAAATGTTTTATGTAAGGGTATTTATCTACATGTGTGTCTGTGTATCATGTGTGTGAATCACTGTGTCTATGGAGGACAGAAGAGGCTGTTGAGTCCCCCGGGAGTTATGTGCAGTTGTGAATAGCCATGTAGGTACTAGAGATCAAACCTGGCTCCTCTCGAAGAGCAGTCAGTACTCTTAAGCACAGAACCTTTGCTCTAGTCCCCAAACTTGAAAGTTTTGGTGGCGCATTGTAGGGGATGGAGGATGTTCCTTAAAATTCCTTTTATTCCTCTGTAGTGAGAAAACTACAAACTTTCTTCTGGCTTTGGAGTGTGCAGCAGGCTGCTATCTGCACAATCAGCCTCTGCACAGCAGAGCACTTGGAATTGTTCCCTCATCTGCTTGTTCACTTTGTTCCCCTTGGCCAACCTCTCAACCCCTATCTCCTTCCAGTTTCTGATAACTATGTTTCTACTTTCTTCTTCTCTGTGTTCAACTTTCTTAGATTACACTTATGAATGAGTCCTATGATATTTGGACTATGGCTTATTTTAGTACAAAGGCAAGAGAAATGCACAAGATGATGCTTATGCTCCCCATTCTGATGCATCATTGCATAATGTATAAAATGTATTGAACCATCATGTTATATCCCATACATATGCCCAGTTGTTTTTTACCAATTAAAGCAAAAAAAAAAAAAAAAGCTGGCTTCAGTCAGATGTGGTGGCATATGCCTGTAATCTCAGCACTCTGGAAGCTGAGAGAAAAAGACCATAAATTTAGCCTGGGCTACATAGTGAGAACATGTTCAAGTGAACAACAACAAAATAAATCAGTTAAACAAAAACCAAACACAAACAAACCAAACCAAACCAAACCAAAATGAGACTTCCACAACCAAGAAGAGATGAGCATACAGTGATGAGACCATACTACACTCTAATGGATTCTTAACTTAGCAACCTAATTGGTGATGTTTAAATATCATTAAATGTTTAAATATCATTTCACTTCCCTTGATCCTCATCTTACTAAAAACATTAAAAACTAATCCAATGGGATATAGCTGCAAGTTAAAAACTATTTGAAACCAACTACTGACAAAGTCACTAAAATAGAGTGAAATTGGTATTTTGAGATTTTTTTTTAAGTTACTTACATTTTGATGTGTGTGGAAGGGGTGTATTTTACTAAATTTTGCCTTCATTCAGAAGACTTCTGTGGACATATCTCCACATGTAGCTCCTCTTCTGTCACAGTTCTTAATTTTAGGTGAATTTCCAAAATCAGGGAGGGGCCAGTCACACCAAGGTGTCACTTATTAGCACAAACACACTGACTTTCTTGTTTCCAGAGTCTGAGTTTTCTGCTCAAGAGTCTCTCCCTTTCCCACTTTCTCCCAGTGACAACTGCCAGTCCATAGCATTGCAAATGCAACTATTCTATGCACTTCCTATCCTGGTTGGCAAACCGCACCCACTGATCTAAGATTTAGAATGTGAACATAAACAGAGGGTCAAGGCTCATTCCTGTAATCTCAGCACTTGAACATCTGTGAAATTAAATGCCAATTTGGGCTATGCAGTGAGTGTCAAACCAGCCTGAGGCTATATATAGAGATCCTGGCTCCTCTGTGACCAAATACCAACCAACCAACCAACCAACCAACCAACCAACCAACCAACCAACCAACTAACCAATCAACCAACCAACCAACCAACCAACCAACCAACCAACCAACCAACCAACCAACCAACAAAACAACCAACCAAACAAACCTAATGAGTTCAAACTGTGCTTTATATGATCATTTAACCTGCAGGATTGCTTAATCTCGTGAGCTATCCCTGTGCCATTTAACTATGGTAGGTAGTCTCTCAGGCCCTGACCTCACCCCTTGCTTAAAGCCTATGCATAATTTGATGTAAGTATCTCAGTGTTCAACTCTATCTACCATATAAAAGTTGGCCCAAACTATTTCTGATCAATAATGCATAGAGACAAGGACACAGCAAGAGCTCAGTTAATACTGTTGTTATTGACTGGCTTGGTAGGATAATTATTTGTTGAGAAATAGAAATCTTAATCATTTCTCCAATTCATTCAAAAAATAGTCAGAACTTTTTTGTCCCCTTGCCCTAAGCTCAGAATCTTCTTGAGAATACGTGTATTTCTTATCTCCAAATGTCCTTCTCTACAGAGTCTAGTTATACTATTTTCATTAAATTTAAGGTCTGGATATGTATGTCAGACAGGCTATGAGCTATCTATGTAACTCTGCGTGGCATCAAAGTCAATATGCCCCTGCCTCTATCTGTGGGGTACTGAAATTACAGGTGCGTACAACACAGTCATTTCTGGTTTTGGATTTTGTAAGGCAAGGTGAGTTCTCTGGAGATGTGATTGGAGTCACGGGAAACCAGGAACTATAAAGTGACTTTGAGACAGGAGAAAGGAAGTGGTAGCATTTGGCCTAGGGAAGTTAAGGCCTTAGCACCAAGTAGGAGTATACCACATTTGGCCCATTGATGAGATAAAGTCAGGACTTGTTGGGGTGCATCATAGCCTCCTTTGGAGCTGTGCTTTTGACATTCTGGCTGCAGGAAACCCTGTGCCCCAGAATTGAGTATGCATCACTCGTATCCAGGTCAGACAACAGTAAGGCTGAGACAATAGGAAAAAATGAATATTTGGTCACTTGACCAGAAGCACTCTTTACCATGGTATTGTGGAAGATCCCCAGGATACCCTGAAGAGGGAAGAAGAAAATGGGGGCTGGGAGAGTGGGGAAGGATAAAAATTTATTTTTTATTTTTTTATCTTATTTTTATTTTTGGTTTTTCGAGACAGGGTTTCTCTGTGGTTTTGGAGCCTGTCCTGGAACTAGCTCTTGTAGACCAGGCTGGCCTCGAACTCCCAGAGATCCGCCTGCCTCTTCCTCCCGAGTGCTGGGATTAAAGGCATACGCCACCACCTCCCAGCTATTTTTTATTTTTATTGAGCGCTCCATTTTTCTCTGCTCCCTTCCTTATCTCCCCCTTCCTCTTCAACCCTCTCCCAAGGTCCCCATGATCCCAATTTACTCAGAAGATCTTGCCTTTTCTTACTTCTCATGTAGATTAGATCTATGTATGTCTCTCTTAGGATCCTCATTGTTGTCTAAGTTCTCTGGGATTGTGATTTGTAGGCTGATTTTCTTTGCTTTATGTTTAAAAACCACTTATGAGTGAGTACATGTACAATTTTCTTTCTGTATCTGGGTTACCACACTCAATATGATGTTTTCTGGCTCAATCCATTTTCCTGCAAAATTCAAGTTGCCATTATTTTTTTCTGCTGTGTAGTACTCCACGGTGTAAATGTACCACAGTTTCCTTATCCACTCTTTGGTCAAGGGGCATTTAGGTTGTTTCCAGGTTCTGGCTATGACAAAAGCTGCTATGAACATAGTTGAACACATGTCCTTGTGGCATGATTGAGCATAAAGCAAAGGATATGGGCAACAAGAAAAAAAATGACAGCCTACAGAATGGGAAAAGATCTTCATTACCCCCAGATCAGACAGAGGTCTGATCTCCAAAATACACAAAGAACTCAAGATATTGGTCATCAAAAGAATAAATAATTCAATAAAAAAATGGAGAACAGACCTAAACAGAGAACTCTCAACAGAGAAATCTAAAATTGCTTTATGCATTTTTTTAATTTATTTAATTTATTTATTTATTAAAGATTTCTGTCTTCCCTGCCACCGCCTCCCATTTCCCTCCCCCTCCCCCAATTAAGTCCCCTCCCCCTCAGCCCAAAAAGCAATCAGGGTTCCCTGTCCTGTGGGAAGTCCAAGGAACCCCCACCTCCATCCAGGTCTAGCAAGTTGAGCATCCAAACTGCCTAGGCTGCTTTATGCATTTTTTAAAAAAAAAAACTTTGGTTAGACTAAGCAAGGAAAACATGTACATTTCCTGTGGTTTAGCTCCTTGAATTATGTTTGCTTAGGTCAAGGAAGAACTTCTAAATATTATTTTTGCTACCCCAAAGCCAACACAGTTTCATGTGAACTTATTGCCGATCTTGTTTGAAGCTTGCTTGTAAACCATCGTTTAATACAGAACAAAACCAGGTCAATGATGATGTAGAGGAATATAAAACCATGGAATCAGAAACTTGCTCTGCAGATATAAAAATACACTGCCATGTTTTACTTCAATTAATAGAGCATTTCAAGGAAGAATGACTGGAATCCAGGGGCATGTTATTTTATTCTCCACATCCAAACAACAGCTGCGGCTATATATGTACACGGATATATATGTATGTATTATATATCCTGGATCGATATATGTAACTTCTTGAATCCTTAGTTTCCTTTTTTTGGGAATTAATAAAATTATTATGAATAATCCATTCAGTTTAGTTGCTTATAAAACTAATTTCAGTTGTAAGGCTTAATGCCATGTTGCTAATATGATCAATGCTTTGAGGCCAAAGTGTTATTTTTGAGGAAACTGATTTGGCATAGCTGAACTATAGTTGACATTTTAATATAATATCATTTAGAATGTTAAACTTTATCTTTTCCTAAGAGAAAGCATAATTATTGAAGGCTACAGACTTTTTTTTGTCAAATTGAAAAGGCAAATGACACACACTTTAATTATTTCTTTTCCAAATTTGTAATCTATCTGTATAACAAAGGGTCATATAGAGCCATCTAGCTTGTATAAAGTAAAATGAGCACACACATACAAGATACATACCACACAGAACAGTTTGTGGTTCTGAAAGTTTTGTGTTTTGTCAACTCTACAATGACAGAGGTTAAAGCAGTGTAGGTATTCCTGGCCACTTTCCTTCTTTGTGTCATTTGCTTGTGGTGCTAGCCAAGTCGAAAGGTGTTATTCTATTAATGAACTTAACAGTGGAACCCCACAGAAACATGAGATAAATAAATACAATGTCAAGTTAGAAAAAATGTTGTAGTTTCATGTTGTTGGTTTGCAAATTGAATTTTTACATAAAATTTACACTAAATGGAAGCTCATTATCTAGTGACGAGGTCCAGTATGATCCAAATCATTAAAATCACTGTGCTGCTTAATGGCTCACTAAGTGGTACCGCAGCACCATAAATTTAGCTCTAGTTTCATGATTCAAAACACCAGACTGAGACACCAGCAAATCGTATGTGGATCATTAAATTTACAATGAATGTCAGAGATGAAATAAGGGGAAAAAACACTTTGAGAGATAGGGATAATATGTGCTCTAAGGTGACATACATCAAGATAAATGATCTTACACCACTTGTGCTTGGATAATAATGGGGGGTAGTTTTTTTTTGTTATTCCTCATTTCATAATTTCCAGAGGGGCTGGAAGTCTAAACTCCTATGAATTAAAGCAGCTGTCACTTTTGGACTATTCCACTATCTGTTTCATTTATATTTATAATATATGCATTTATATATGCCATTATATTTTAAACTTAGCTGATTTGGTCTAGACATTATAGTGCATCTAATTTCCTTTCATATTAGTTCAAAATGATTTTTTTTATGGTTGGATGGATTTTGGGCTGGAATTATACAAAACTTACCATGAATATCAGGTTTAATTATGAAATCTTTAATGATTTAAAAATTATGTTATTATTGAATTTTTAACATAATTTTAGTATTTATTTTCTGGGATTGGCCAATGTAGAAATTTATATACTGCAACTTCTGAGAAAGAAAATTAAGTAGGTTAAATATCTACCAGACCTTCATAATCAGTAAGCTTTGCTGCTAGAGAAAGGAAGGACTCTCATTTGGGAGTGCGTTTCTCGCATGTGATTTGTGATTTGACAAATGGAAGGTATGCATTTCTTTGAGCCATTAGGAAATCTGCTTCCAAGCAATTGTACTGAGTAGGGTTTGTAAGATACTGGTGATTGTTTATGGTCTAATTAACAATAGAAAGCAAAAACCAGCAAGAATTCGTTACAGTTTATATCGATTACATTAGTCAACAGTGTTCCCTACAGCATGGGTTACTTGTAAGAAAAAATTCAATAGCTGTCACACGATGGAGATGCTGGCTTCATTCATGGTGTACTAACTTCTGGTTCTGGTGCAGTATGGTATGTTTGGGGATGATACAACCCTTTCGGGTCAAGTGTGTCCCTCCAACACTTGAGGACCTGCAGAGTGGAATTCTGTCCACATGTTGTCTTCCGGAAATAAGACACATTGATAGCCTCTATGGGGAGGGTAGGCTTGACCATTGTGTGTATAAGAAGGATAATCATGAAGAGCAATTTAAAGAAAGCACAAAATAGATTTATAATCTTAGCAGAATTATGGCACTAATAAGACATTTGCAATGGCTTATTTATTTAAATGTATTGGTGAAAGTTAGAGCTGAATGCTAGTGATGATAATTCAGGGCAATCATACAGAGAAAACAAAAAAACTTCTGCTTTTTCTTACTGGCACAAAATGGAAAAGGCTTCATACTTTTCTCCCAGGACAAGGATAGTTTGATTCTAGCTAATTCAGATTCAAGCTCTGAAGTGGACCAGTAATAAAGTTTAGTTATTCCTTCTTATAAGAATAAAAATATGTTTACACTATCCTTTTGTTTGGAAGATTAGTTCAATTGATATCTGAGGAAAAAGAAAAATAAATTAATGCAAGAATTTAATACTTTTAGTTTACTTAATGTTGTAGGTATTCTCTACTTACCTCAGTTATATGATTTTTTTTCTTTTAAATTGGCCAAACACTCAGGACAACTTCTCCTTTTGAAAAAGGTATTATTAGTAGTAACCATAAAATGAGTTTGTATGGCCTTCCCTTTCCCCCAACATTTATGAAGTTCTTGGACTATCCAAGTCAAACACAGGACAACAAACAAATAAAACTTCAAAAGACCAAAGGGAATGATAAAAAAAAGAAACGTATTCACATTGTCCTTAAAACTATGAAAACAACTTCTAAAATAAACAGGTTATGAAAACAGGGTAGGATATTGTGTCAGCCCGTTCAGGACACAATGTTCAGGAGTTGGTTATAGCAGATGGGTATGGATAGACAGGAGAGAGGCCAAAAAGTGCTGCTGATGCCGTCCTCAAGAGCCTTTGGACAAGACTTGTGGTAAGATTCTGAGACAAACACTCCACAGCATTTCAATGGGAAAGCCTCATCTGGTCAGTACTGGGCTATGAAAGGATTCTCCCTCTTTCTTCTCTGTATTTGAGATACCTCTAAATCTCACCAGAAGTACAAAATTTCCTAATTTAGGTGTGCTTAGTAAGAAACCAATTTCCCTCTGCTAGTATTGGGTCCAGTTAAGAGGGAAAAGATGAAACCATTTTGGGTTGGAAAACAAAGGCATAAAAGAATATTCTATTCCAAAAAAAAAAAAAAACACAAAAAACAGAACCCCAGATTTTGCTGTGCATGTTTTGGGTTTAGCGAGGAGATGATGTATGGGCAGTAAGAAAAGAGTTTTCAGAATTGTATCTTATCATTTTCATTTGGACTCCTCAAACATCGGAGTGGACTGGGGAGGGAAATTTGCTAGGTTGAGGTTAAAACAGAAGATAGAGATGCTTTTGTTCCGCTCTTTTTCTGTTTTTGCTTTGACTCTGCTGGGATACTGAACAGTGTGTCCTTGCACAATATGGTCCATCCCATGAATTACTAGTCAGTGGTGTAGAGGGCTCAGGCAGCTGGAGGATCCATTTTGTACTCTAGAACTTTTATTGCTAGCATGCACAAAGTTCCAGTGGGCCACCACGGCAAAGACTTAGGGGGCAATGGAGGGCAAGCATGAAAGAATATGACAGTCGTAGCAGGGTCTGTAATAAGAATAAAAGAGTAGGGGAAAGATCAGGCCTATGGAGTGAACCACCAAGCAATGCTCAGCTCAAGATAGAATCCACCAGAAATTGGTCAAGTGCAGTGATGAGCTGTGTTGTATAATTGTCTGCTGAAGCACACTTAATAAAAACTCAGAGACTGAAATTGGGGTTCAACCCGAAGGACAGAAAACAAACAGTCAGTCACTGGCTCTTACCTCAACCTCAGTCTGAAAATGGCGATCCTGCCTCCAAGAATCTCAGAATGAGACTGTGACTGAGAGCTGTCTCCTCCATTTTATTTTCCTCTCTAGTTCCGGGATTAAAGGTATGCACCACTGGAATTAAAGGTATATATCACCCAGTTTCTATGGCAACTAGGGTGGCTACTGAGACTCTGTAAGGCTGACCAGTGAGATTGTTTTACTTTCTGATTGTCAGGCAAATTTTATTTATTAAAGTAAATGTGAAATGCTGCTACAGTCTACTCTGTGAGGAGACAGGAATTACTAAGAAGATTCCAGAAGCCAATGAATGACCAAAGAATCTCTTTCCCAACCATGATGTTTTAGAGGTCACTGACCTAGACCTATCAAGGCACTATTTTAGACTAGATCCAGAGGAAAGAGATACTTTTGATTATTATCTCGTACTAGCCTTAATTTTTTAATGATTCATTTTAATTAATTAATCAAACATTTTTACATGCATTAGTGTTTTGTCTGTATTTAATATCTGTGTGAGGGTGTTGGATTCCCTGGAACTGTAGTTATAGACAGTTGTGAGCTGTCATGTGAGTGCTGGGAATTGAACCAACGTCTTCTGGAGGAACAGCCAGTGTTCTCAATTGCTGAGACAACATCTCTCCATCCCCTCATATTACCTTTTAATGTAGATTGAATTAAATTTAATTTATACTTTATTCATTTGTTGATATTCCTTCATTAGGAGTATCAGCCCTAAAAGATCAATTTTTTTCTATACTTTTTTGGTAATGTCATAACCATAAATAATAGAACAATTGTTTTTGTGGAATTTAAAAACATTAAATATGTTGTGGGATATTTGGATGCACTGTGAAGCCCTTAGACTGTGTTAATGCAATCAACCTTGGATCAGGAGGTGGAGCCAGCAACTAGTTGATAGGAATCAGCTCTACAGAGTATGGAGGAGCCAGGGATATGGATAGAGAGACACACAGGACGAGTCAGAAGGGAAGAACTCAGAGTTTTGCAGTGTTTTGGTTGGGCATGGCTGGAAAGGGACTCTGTAGGTGGGTCTCTGGTCTAAAAGAAAGGTCAGATGTTAGCTGCTGAGCCTCTCTGAACTATAGGTATTCATCCCAACATTTGACTCCTGAGTCTTTATTGGTAGATAGAAAGATAGAGACTTAGTTAAAAACATGAATAGGTAAAAAAATGTTGGAGAATTTCATATATGAGTACTGTGTCCAGATCATTTCTACCCCCTTCTCTCTCCTCTCCAATTCCCATTGTGTCCATCCCAATTCCTTTTCAAATTCACAATCTCTTCTTGAATTATTATTATACATATATGTATGAATATTTAAATACAGCCAGCTACGTCCATTTTGTGTTGCTTTCAAGTATATGGGTTTAGGGTTGACTGCTTGGGATTGGATAACCTATCAGGAACTTGTCCCTGGAGAAGACTGTTTCTCTTCGATAGCCATGAATTGCCTAGACCTTTTTGTTGGGGTTGGGCCTTGTGAGAGTTCCTTGATCCATGTTTTCATGTCATCTAGTGCTGTCACTGTGTAGGATTTGTTTAGGCAGCCAAGAGCCCAAAATTTATTCTCCTCTATGGCTGTTGGCTCTCTCTGGTTTGAAAGTAGGAGGAGCTGTGTGTCTCTGAACATGAACAGAGCTGGAGAATCTAATAACATGGGGCGTTGACAGCAACATCATTAGGCTATAGGCCAACTGACTGTGCCTCGGACAAGGCCTAGAGGTCTCATAAAGGAACACATATGTCTGGCTTGCAGTGTGTAAGCAACAGTGCAATTATTGAGCCACTGGTGGAACATTTCAGAATAAAAATGAGAGCATCTGGGATGTGCAACTTCTGTGTAAATGCCTGGCTTGTGTTTGAACGATCTGTTTCTCTAACACTGTGAGCATCAACTAGCCATAAAAAGCTCATCGCTGTCAGTGGCCGTGTTCATTCGGCTGTCGGTCAACAATATAAACAACCTTTTTTGGATCAGGTCTTCCATCTCTTTAGTACAGCTCCAGAACTCAGTGTAGTTTGCGGATGAATTCTCTTTGACTGGACAAGTACCTTTCTCGTTTGTGATCTCTTCTGAATCGTGAGCGGCTTCGTTTGCTCAGCAGAACATGTTGCTGCTTATTTAGAAAGAAGAGGGTGCCTTTCATTAACTCTTGGAGAATCCTAATTTAATTGCGTGTGGCTCGGTTCCCTGTCTTTGGTGAGCAGAGATGAAGAGTAAAGAAGAGAAAAAGATAGAATAGAGAAAAAGGGGGAAAAAGTCAAGTCATTTCCCCTTCTAAGCACAGGAGCTATTACGTAGGTGTCTGTTTTCCACCCATATCGTTCTGTTTCCAAACCTATAGAACTTTGAAATCTTGTCTAAGCTAGGACGTAGAACATTTCCCTTTAGAATAGCAGCTAAATAGCAGCTTTCAGTTTTAATTTCTCTTTTAGGTGGCGTCTCTGAAAATACCTGTATTTTCAGATACCCTTTCTGATGACTGTATTTAGTATGTTCAAAATATCCGTGACATCCTAATTGTTACAGAGGTTTTATCTTCTACTTCTTGGAAATTCTAGACAACAATATTTTAAAGGTTTTTTGAAGGTGAGCCTGGGCTCAGGGATGCTAGAGGGCGTGTGTCAGGAAATGGGAAGAAGTTGAGCATGGGAAACATTCCTTTTCACACGTACATATAAACCAGCAATGGAGCAAGCAGGGTATCCTTGGCTCCGTACTTCCTCTGTCTCTACTCCAACACGTGACTTCGCCCTTAGTGTATTTCCTACCTCTCTAAACCGATTATTGATTTTATAGAAGTGGGGTAAGAAGATAGCCGAAAACTCCTTATGTCATTACAAAACACTACAATCTCATGAGGTAATAACCGTTATATCTCCTGGAATTATGCATTTTGCTCTCAGATGAGATGAAAAGCATGATGACCCTTCCTACTCCCACTCTGTTTAAGCTCAGAGAACCGTTAGGGCTCAGTCCTCACCATGGTTTGAGGAACCTTCTGTTTCCCCATCTTCTGTAAGTACAGGGAAACCCAAATCCTTGCTGAGCCCATGACAGCTTATTGACTGTTAATAACCTTGACAATGTTATTTTTCTTAGAGAAAAAGGAGACCCGATGACTTCTTTGTTCAATTGTCTGGTGCACACAGTTAGTGTCATTGGTAGGGAATTGTCCAGGAGGCATTCGGTATGTAAATGCTCTAATTAGATCAATGTAGAAGAGCAGTCGTACATTCTGTTAGAGCAGTGTGTCTGGTTCCATTAATAAAACCTCCCGAAGGCATGCGCTACTAGTTTTCGCAATTAGTTTGTCCCAGATCATTTCATCCTAGGGTGAGGAGGGGAGAAGGTGAGGGAGGCGGCAAACTTACAGGTGCTTTCTCCAGTCCCCAAATTCATCCCTTATTTACTCTTTCGTCCTCTATTGGTGTTTGGAAAACCATAATTCCTGCACAGTGTTTGTAAGTCTAAAGAGTTAAAACATAACTTGCCCCATGATTTTTCTCCAAGGAAACATGCAAACTGTTTCAATGGCCTGGCTGCCACCATCTTCTCTTCCCGCTTCTCCTCTGGTTTCTGTATCTGCGTGTACTTATCACCATTATTTGGAAACCCTGACACGGTTCCTGGAATTCACCTGTTTAGTTATGATTTTGTCCCTTTCTCTTTCTCAGAGCTGCAGCAGATCCCAGAGCTTTGGAAATGCAGAGACACCAGTGGAAACACAAAACAAAGACAGACAGCCTTAATGGTTAGGAAGACTACAATCCTCTTTCTTACCAGTCGTTTTGACGTTACTAGTTTATCAAGTTGTTTACTTAAAAAAAAACAAAACAAACTGGGACTTCTAGGGAATACAAGTACTAAGTTTGTGACTGACTTCTACCCTGCCCTCCAGCCCACCGCCCACCTCCATTCTTCCCCAGTTCTTTCTCCTGTTTTAGAGGTAAGCCTTGGGGGGGGGGTCAATGCAATATTCAAATCCTTCCTTTAAAACCACCCCCTCAAAAGTTAAAAATCCTTGGGGAATTTGAAAATAGAATGAAATCAGAGCAGGAGCTCTATTGAAAAGCTTAGTAGCTGGGGACCAGTGTGCCCTGCTACTGACTCTGGTCTGTCCTAGGTTACTGAGCTAACTATCTCCAGAAGGAATTCCAGAGAATTTGATCTACAACATGTCCTGCCTCGCTTAGATGGTTCCTCTCCTGCCCCAAAGGCTTAGAAGTGACTTACAAAGACCTCAGAATGAGAAGGAAAAGTGATCACTCACCGGCCTTTCCTGCTTCCCTACTGCTTGCTGTTACTGCTGCCCATCGCTGGGGCTCAGTATTAGCACCTGTGAGTACCGGAAGTCGGAAGTCAAGTGCCGTAACTTTCCCACATGCCTCGCATGCATCCCCTCAGCTTGCATTCTTTCCTTGGTTTGTGCAGAAGTCATAATTGCAGTATGAGCTGAGCAAGCAGAACTACCCCAGAGTGGCCATTTCAAGGAAAATGACCAACGAACAGTTTATTCGCTGTCTGTACATATATTACACATACATGCACACACATTTATAAAGAAATAGATGGTATTAGGTTAAACATGAAAATGATTGGTTTTGATTATGTAGTAGGACATAAATGACTATTTTTGGCGACATTTTTCGATTTTCTTATTTGAAAGTTTTTTTATTATAATGAAGATTATAAAAATTATAGAAATCTAGCTATGGATTCAAGGCGCAGTAAATGTAGATGATTGTAAAGCATTGTTATGATTTGGGGAAAATTGGGTTGCAGGGAGCGCTAGTCTCCGCTCTGCTTTGTGCCTCCCTTTCCACATGGCTTATAGATGCTCACCTTCCAGGTCCTGACTCAGGAAACCTTTTCTGTACCAACAGAATTAGTGCTCTCTCTGCCTCTGTTTCTGTCTCTCTCTTTCTCTCTCCATTTCTGTCTCATCACCTAATCTGGATTCTGGAGCTCAATAGGTGGGAACTGTGTTCATCTTTCTTAGGGCCCTCTCTCGAGTGTTTGGAGCCAGAAACTTCAAACGTCAAAGAGTTTGAAGGTGACGATTTGAGAAAAGGCGCCTTTTCCCTAGTGCTGTCTTTCTTGAGCTAGTAACCAGGAGAAGAGAGCACCTGGAAGATGCAGGAACCTCAAGAGGAACCTCAAGGTGTCAAGTTCGTGAAGGAACAAACATGCAGGGCAGGGTGAGGAAGGTTAAATGCTAAGGAGCAAGTTTAGCGATGAGTGTGACTTCCAAGAGCAGGAGACCGGTGCGGAGTGGGTGCTGGGAGTGGCAGGGGAAGAATCTAGGGAGGTAAGCTTTCAGGGGAGAGCACAATGAGAATAATTGACTTGGAGCAATGAATAAGAAAAGCAGACCTACTGGCTAAGCATGGAAGGTGTCCTGTGAGGGAGTCCCTGGAGAAAACAGTTGGATAAAGCAGAGGAGAAACGTCTTCTGGGAAGAGCGAGGCTGTTGAAAGCTAAACCTTCCATGTCTGGGTCTCCCTAAAATTCCTCGATCGAAGTCTAATCCCAGGATGATAACGTGTAGAGATGCCGTCTCTGTGAGCCAGCCACTTAGCTCATGCTAGCGGAGCCCTAATGAACGAGTCTAGTACTCTTAAATGAAGAAGCCAGCAAAGTGGCTTGCTCCTTTTCTGCCCTGTGAGTGTACAAAGAGAAGCTGGCCGTTAGTAACCTGGAAGAGGGCCATGGATCAGATCGTGAAAGCGCTAACCATGCTGGCACCAGATTTTGGACCTCCAGCCTTCAATACTGTTGAGAAATGAATGCTTGTTGTATGAGCCACATAGTCTGAAGTAATTTGTTATAGCAAACCAAACGAAGACAGTGAATAATAGACTGTTCCTTGAAGTCTCTGCTGGTTAGCAGAACCAGATTGCCGATAAGATGGCTGGCCTGCCAGGCTTTCTACGCTCTCTTCTTCCGGCTAATTTAAGAACTTACAAAAGGTAGGGGGTGAGGTCTCTGCCCTAAAGCTTAGGCTCAAACTAAGAGCACAAGAACATTTCTCTCTAATTATTCAAGTAGTTTAATGATATGCTTTAACAGTTATTTTGCTGCATGGCAATTAGATTCAAATGGTAAGTCAGTCACACAAATGAATATAATTAGTAGTGTTTTTGCATAGTTAAATCAAGCATTTAGACACTGGTTAGGGGAATGGTGGTCCAGAGAGAAGGAACATTTATGGCTTCTAGCATTTCTTTTGATAAAGGGAAGGATTGCAGGTGGCACAAAAATTCCCTCATGGAGGACAAGGTTGCCAGCGATATTGCCAAATGGTTCTATGTCTGGCTTTTATTTGTCTATAAGCCCCCTTTCCAGGCCAAGACGAAGGGGAGAAAAGGTGAAGGAGATGGCTGAGTGTGTCCAAGTCCTTGTGCAGGAGAATCTCAAAATTTTCTGAATTTGGGATAATATCTTACCATCTCTCGCTTGAGTTAATTTTAAAATTAGTAATACATTTCCTAACCTTTTCATATTTCAAGCAGAGAAAGAGCAGGATGCAGAATGTGAATCACCAAAAGCCTGATGAGATTTTAACATATGGTATATTTGCTTCAGGACTTCTTGAGAAGGAAATAAGTAAACGTCGCATTGTAGGTACAGAAGTCCATCTTTGTTCTTCTGACTCTTCTAATCCCCGCTCCCACTTAGAGAAACTGCTGCAGCATGGTCCGCATGCATCCATTTATATGGGTTGATGTACTTCAACTGCATGCAAGTTTTCTAAAATGCACACATATGCTTTATTAAATGAATGTAACAGGGCCACGTGTTTTTAAATAGAAATAAATGGCATACGGTCTGTCCTTAATGAGACTGAAAGGATCTCTTTGAAGTATGACACTCCAACCATGTGACTTTGGCTCTTGGTCCTGATTAACCTTGGTCGTCAACTTGACACAGCTGGGAAAGGGTACTCTCAGGTGAAGAGTTGCCTCCATCAGATTGGCTTGTGGGCATATCTGTGGGGCCTTCTCTTGATTGCTAATTGACATAATATGTCCTCACCTCTTATGGGTGGTACCATCCCTACGCAAGTGGACCTGGGCTCTATAAGAACGGTCACTGAATATAGCCTAGGAGAAAGCGAGTTAGCAATGTTCCTTCATGATTTCTGCTTCTTTTCCTACTTGAGTTTCTGCCCCGAGCTCTCTCAATGATGTACTGTGAACTATAAGAGGCTATGAACCTCCTTTACCCCCACGTTGGTTTTGGTGGGTATTTTATTACAAAAACAGAAAGTGAACAAGGTAACCTTGAGAACATGTATCTTATAGGTAAGCTAGGACACCCTGGGAACATGTATCTTTCATGTAAACTAGGGCACCTTGAGAATGTGTATCTTACAGGTAAAGAACCCCGGGAGGCAAAGATGCCAGGAACCGTACAGACATCATTAAATCATGAGAATTCTTACAACTCCTTGTCTTGTCAAGTCCAGGAAGAGACATTATTTTCTTTGGGCTGGTTGGCTCAGAGCTGTGGCATGGCCACACCCAGGAATTATTATTACCTAACTGCATCCAAGGCAGGAAGAGCAGCAAAGGAGGAAATATCTGTCCTATGCGCGTGGTTCCCTCCCATGAGCCCATTCTGAGAACATAATGGATTTGTTTATTTAAGTATTCATTTTATCTTTTATCCAAATATTTACTTTTAATTGAAAAATAAAAATGGTAATTATCTATGGTATACAAGATGATGTTTTAAAGTATATACATGTTGTGGATGACTAGTTCAAGCCAATTACAAATGTATTACTCAGCACACATTTCTCTGGCATGAAAACATTTAAGGTCTACTCTCTTAGTATTTTTCAAGCATGTGGTATATGCAGTTCTTACTGAATATGGATTAACTACACAACATTGTGAAGTAAAAAAAAAATAGTGAAGTTAAATCAGGGACCAGCTGTGCACTGTCAGTTACTGTAGCCACCATGTTGCACAATGTTTCTGAAACAGATCCCTTCTGCCTAGTAAAATTGTGTATCCTCTGACCAACAGCACCACAAAGCTACCTGGCCACTCATCGCTGGTAAAGCCCATCCCTCTCTCTGCTTCTGGAACTATTTTACATTCTATATGCAAGAGGAATCACATGGTATACGGAGCTCTATAGCGGATTACTTCATTTAATAGCTCCCAGGTTCTTTCCCATTGTACAAATGGCAGGATATCCTTTTCTTTTTATTAGAAAGTGAATGATATTCTGATGGGTAATGTTTCATTTATTCACGCATCCATTGACAAACTCTAGGGCTTATTCCATATTTTGGCCATTATAAATAATAAGGCAGCGACCATGAGAGTACAGCTATCTCTAGTTATTTTTTTTATTTATTCTATGTGTCTTTTACATCATGTATCTTGTTCCCATTCATTTCCTCGTCCTTCTGCATCCATCCTACACCCATGCAACCCTCCCAATAGGGAAAAATTTAAGAGAAAAACAGAAAAACAAAAAAGAATAAAAGAAAATAATAAAAAAGGAAAAACTTAATCTCTCCACGGAAGCTGCAGTGTGACACAGTGAGTCATGCCATGAACCTTTTTTGTCCATCTATCTTTACTTTCAAGTGTTCATTGCAAGGAGCCATTGGTCTGGTTTGAGGACTCTGGTTTCTACTAACTTATTGATGCTGGGCTCTTGCTGTGTGTTGCAGAAATCCTGCAGCTTTGTGTCTGCAAGTCAGGTCTCTTCATGCGTTCCGGCAGACATAGAGGAGGTGGATGATGGCGTGGGTCAAGTCATACCCGTGGGTCTGGGCCTGGGCAGCTGTAGAGTTGGTCGGCCAGATGTGAATTGGGGACAACTCTCCCATGCTTACAACTTCTGGGCTGGCTCAGTCTCACCTGTACAGACAGGGTTGGCTCTTTGTTTACTGTGGCATGCTCTCCTGAGCGTTGCAGCTGGTGGAAGTCAGGGGTAGGTCTTCTACGCTTATGACCACAGGGCCAGCTCTCCCACCTGTCCCAGATGTTGATGGGCATGAGGGAGGAGGGTGAATCTCCTCAGCCCATGCCACCACAGACAGACGGGTAATGGTGACATTTGTCCCATTCTCATAATTTTGGGACTGGTTCATCCACACCAGGGCTGACGGGACTGGCTCTATTTTGCTGTCCCGACAAGGTGTAGGGCCTGTTCTCCCGCATGTTGCAGCTGCTGGGGGTCAAGGATAGTCTCCCACTCTTATGACTACAGGGTCTTCTCTCTCACTTGCCTCAGGCTTTGATGCGTATGCAGGAGGGCATCCTTCCCCCACCCATGACACCACAAATGAGAATTTGGTAGAGCTCTCCCATGCTTACAACTCCGGGGCTGGCTTACCCACGCCCCCACACCTGGGTTAACAAGGTCGGCTCTCTTGTGGAGAGTACAGCTGTCTCTTTCACATGTCAATTTTATTTCCTTTGAACACATGCATATTCAGAACTGCTGGATCATATGGAATTCTATAATGTCTTTAGAATATCCATATTGTTTTCCACAATGTATATACTAATTTCTATTAGTATATCCCACCTACAATGTACATGTATTGCTTGCTTTCTACATTCTAACAATACATGGTATCTTTTCTTTTTTTTTTTTTATACGAGCCAGTTTTAAGTATGAGGGGATAGCATGATCTTAATTTATATCTCTTAGATGATGAGCTTTAATACACTTTTTAAAATTGACTTTATTGAGCTCTACATTTTTCTCTGTTCTCTTCCCTGTCTCTCCCCTTCCCTCCAGTCTTCTCCCATGGTCCCCCTGCTCCGAATTTACTGAGGAGATCTTGTCTTTTTCTACTTCCATGTAGATTAGATCTGCGTATGTCTCTCTTAGGGTCCTCATTGTTGTCTATGTTCTCTGGGATTGTGATTTATAGGTTGGTTTTCTTTGCTTTATGTTTAAAAAGCACTTATGAATGAGTAGACACAATATTTGTCTTTCTGGGTCTGGGCTACCTCACTCGATATTATGATGTTTTCTGATAAACATTTTTTATTTACTTGCTAGTCACTTGAATTTCTTTTTTAAATAAACGATGAAAATTCTTTAATCAGGTTTGTTTTTCTGGATATTGAGTCATTTGTGGTCCTTGTGTTTCCTGGATATATTAGCCCTTTGCTCTATGCATAGTGTGCTCACTTTCCTATCGTGGGTTCTTCTATGGTATAGAGGAGGAATTACTTCTCTTTAGCCTCTCATTTCAAGATAATAGCATGGCTGCAAACAAGCTGCCATCAGCTGTCTCTTGGTTACTTCCTGGTCATGCAAAGCTTGGTAATTTGATATACCCTATTTGCTTTTGCTCTGCTGTCTGTGTTTTGGTACCATATCCAAAAAAACAAAGTAAAACACAAAAACAAAAAAAACTTGCTTATGCCAATGTGGAGATTTTCTGCTGTTTTTTTTTTAACAATCCTACAGTTTTGGGTCTTATGTTTAATTTTGATATTGAACGGAGTTTTGTATCTGGTACAAGGTGAGAACCAAAATTTACTTTTAGAATGTGGATATCCAGTTTTCCCAGTGCAATTTATTAAAGATACTGTCCTTTCCCTTGTGCATTTTTTTTGGCTTTTTCATTGGAATTTAGTTAATTTCAAATGGTTGAGTTTATTTTGGAGCTCTCTGTCCTGGCCTGTTGGTATGTGCTTCTATCACAGAGTAATGATAAGAGGCTTGGAAGTCATGTAGTATCATAGCTTTGACTTTTCTCTTTTTAGTTAAGATTGTGTGAATTATTGCAAGGTCATTTATAGTGTCATGCAACTTTTAAAATTGCCTTCTTTTTCCTATGAAAATGGCATTAGAGTTTTAACAAAGATTATATTGAATTTACTGATAATTTTGGGGTAATTATGGACATTTTTATAATACTAATCCTTCCAAATCATAAACATGGAGTATATTTTATTTATTTGTGTATTTTTTCTCTGATTTTTTATTACTTTATAAATAATAAGCATCAAAATTTCCACTTCCTCCTCTCCTCCCACTTCCTTCCAGATCCCCCCTCCCCTCCCCCTCTAGTCCTAAGAGAGGGCAGGGTACCCTGCTCTGTGGCAAGTCCAAGCCCCCCCCCCCTCCATCCAGGCTTAGGAAGGTGTGCATCCAAACAGATTAGGTTCCCAAAAAAACAGTACTTGCAGTAGAGACAAATCCCAGTGCCATTATCATTGGCTTCTCAGTCAGCCCCAATTGTTAGCCACATTCAGAGGGTCCAGTTTTATCCCATGCTCGTTCAGTCCCAGTCCAGCTGGCTTTGGTGAGCTCCCATTAGTTCAGGCACACTGTCTCAGTGAGTGGATTAATCCCTCGTGGTCCTGACTTCCTTGGTCATCTTCTCCCTCCCTCTGCTCTTCAAATGGACCTTGGAGCTCAGTCCAGTACTCCCAGGTGGGTCTCTGTCTCTATCTCCATCTGCTGCCAGATGAAGGTTCTGTGGTGATATTCAAGATAGCCATCAGTCTGACTACGGGACAAGGCCAGTTCAGGCACCCTCTCATCCACTGCCCAGGGTTTTGGCTGGGGACATCCCTGTGGACACCTGGGAACCCATCTAGAGTCAAGCCTTTTGCCAATCCCACAATGCCTCCCTTAATTAAGATATTTTCTTCCCCGCTCCCATATCTGTCCTTCCTCCATCTCAACCATCCCACTCCCCTAAGCTCTCCCCAACCCTCCCCTTCTCCTTTCTCTCTCCCCCTCTCCCCTTCCTGTATTTTCTAACTTCTATCATCAGTATTTTACAGTTTCTAGAATATTTATCTTTTACTGCCCCGATTAATATGTTCCAAAGTATTGGATTCCTATTTATTTCTAGAATGGATTTCTGCAACGCTTAAATGCCAAGTTGCCACCACCGTGAGTCATACAGGGAGAGGGTCTCACAGAACAGTTGTCTACATTGGACTGACCTTACGGCATGTCTGTAGAGGATTCTCTTAAGTGCATTCATGTGAGAAGACCCAGTCTACTCTTGGCAGAATCATTCCCTAGTCAGGGGCTTCTGAATGATGTAATAGCAAATAAATGGAACTGAGCACCAGTAAGAAGATAAGTGGAAATGCATGAATTCATTTCTCTGCTCTTGACCGTGGATATTGTGTGAA
>NW_004949100.1:5984631-6021614 GCF_000317375.1 Microtus ochrogaster | reverse complement strand
TTTTTTTTTTTTTTTTTTTTTTTTTTTTTTTTGGTCAGGATATTTTCATTACAGCCACAGAATTGAAGCTAAGACAACCACTTTCTCGAGTTCCTTTTCAGATAGTGCACTGTTAGTGCATAAAAATTCCAGTGACTTTTATTGAATTGACATCTAGTAGACTGACAGAATTTGTTAGTTTTGCCTCTTTTTTGTTTAGTGAAATTGCTAGGGTTTTCTATCTGTAAGAACACGTGGCTTACAAACAGATAACATACATTTTTTTTTCTTTCTGATTTGAATGTTTTTTATTTGTACAACTCACCATCTGGGTCATGGAGTGACCGTGACCAACAGCGTAATATTTTCCTGCCGTGATGTGTGAAAAACCATGTATTCATGCTAGATGAGGTACTGTTGACAAAGACCAAAGAAGCAATTTTCCAGGTGTCTGGCTTAGCGAACTTGTAAGTTTACTGCAGGTCCTTACAGGTGCTTAGATGAGCTGTCGCTTACAGAAAATGGGGTGATTCCAAGGCAGCGTCGTCACTGCAAAGCCCAGTGACCATGCATGACACTGCATCTCTAGAGCCTCCTGCACAGCTCTCAGGCCCCATGACCTGCTGGAGAGTCCTCTCCCTTGTCACTCTGTTTATACAGCCTTGGGAGGCACTTGTGAATCTTGTAGCTCTCTGAGTTTCTTGAACTTTGTGAATGGCTCTGTCTATGCCCTCCTGAAATATTTCAGTTATAAAAAATGGCTACATAACGTAGTGATGTCCAGTACTATGTGGAGTGGGAAAGGTGAGTGCAGGCCTTCGTGTTGATTCCTGACCCGAATGGAAACGTTTTCGGCATTTCGTGTTGAGTATGGTCTTAGTTACTCACTTACCACATAAGCCATTTGTTTTCTATATTGAGGTTCATTCGTTCTATTCCTAACTTATTGAAAAGTGTCCCACCTTTGTCGGAAGCTTCTGTACCTGTTGAGATGACGATAAGGTTTTGTTTTTTAGTCTGTTCAAGAGGCATACCGAGTTGTTTTACATATGCCAAGATGTTAAGCGATTTACCCGTGGTGTCTCAGTTATTCATGGTGATTGACTTCTCTGATGTTATTATTATTTTTTTTTAGTATTTTAATATCTCTGTCCACTACCAATAATAGAATGGCTGTTTAACTGGCTGCCAATAGTTCAACTCAAGAACTTTAACCTTAGAGTCTGCTTCTCAGGACCACTTTTAACACCAACTATTGTGTCTCATATTTCATAGAAGTAAGGCCTAAGAAAGAGATTCAGGTAGTTTCTCTTATGTTCTTAAGAGGAAAGGATTGAGAGCAACAGGATAGGCAGTGGAAGGCACTTGTATTAGGATGAAGTCTCAAGGGTAGCCTAGTACTTGCCTCTTCCAGAGAATTCTGTTGGGCATGCATTGAATCATCGGGTTTCTCTCCCAAGCAAGCCCAAACCCTACCATCCTCAGATAGATATTGGCTATTATCTGTTCCCAACTTAGGCTGCTCCTACTTAACAGAAAGTCAGCCTGGAAAAGTTTTTTTTTTTTTTTTAACTCTATGCCATTAGTAGCCAATATTACATGAATGCACCAGTCCTGGATAAGAGGATGTGGTGCAGGCTTGATTAGTCACTTCAGTAAAGAATATACTGTGAGGGCCAGATGCAGAAAACTGTTTCAAGGGCTGTGACCAAATGGATTCAGAGGTAACTTAAATTAAATTTAAAAGACAGTTCATCTTCTGGGCAGGCACAATCCATGGCACCATAGCCTGATGTTCTCTCTAAGTACCGCTGTAAACATTGGCAGGGTTTGTACTTGTGAAGTTGTATAAATACCTTCTAAAATCGCTGTTCTGTAATTCTTCAAAGACAGTTTGAATATATTGAGCTCTGAACACTCAGAGATGGGAAGTGAGTACCATCCCCAGCTGCCATCTGCTCAGACCACATGTCCACACGAAGCCTGCACGCTCACTCTCGGAGTGGATAAGCAATGCTCTCTGTTCCCCTGCAGGCTTGGGTTCAGGGTGTTTAGATGTCTTGTCATACTCACAAAGATGTACACTCTTCAGAACCGCTGGGGGTCTGACAAGTTGGGGCTCTCGGAGCTTATTAATTCTAAAAAGTCCTTCAGCTGAGGTAGCAGCTCAATAAATAACTTTAAGTTTCTATGACTTCGACATCTGAATGCCTTAAAATAAAAGAAGCCTCGTGCTCTTTTATCCCAGACTCCTCCTCTTTCAAAAGCACTCGAGCTGTTCGTGACTAAGGGCATACAATGATGAAATTCCATTTCCATCATTTCTACATCCTTCCATGAACTTAAGCTGCACAGTTCACAGAACAATGGCATTTTGTGTGCAGAAATCCATCCTTAGTTTTTGACTCCAATAAATCAGCGGAACCTTTAATTTTTTCAAAATTTCTTTTTCATTTCATGTGTCTGGTGGAGGTAAATGAACTTCGCTTTCCTGCATAAATCCTGTGTCTCAGATTACTTACAGACAGACTGTTAGGTCTCATTAATTTTTGAATTAGCCACTCAGATGAAACTAGCCATTCCTCTCCTTTTTCTTCCCCTTCTGTTTGTTATTTCCCCTTTCCTTCTCCTCTTCCACCCTTCCCCCTTTCCTCTCTCCCTTCTTTGACAATCTTTAGGCCTTCTATGAAGAACTGCACTGATTTTGGTCCGCAGGACTCAGATTGACTTTGGTGGGCTGTGAAGGAGAGTTGTGACATCCTAGCTGTGCAAGACCACTATGCAGAGAATCTGGGCACTAAAAGGTGAATTTCTTCTTTAGGACAATCACACCAGGAGTGTTGGGCAGTTGGAGGACAGAGGAGGCTGGTTTCTGTGACGATCTGTTGTTTCGGTAGAGTGACTTGGTACAGGAAAGCAGGATAATGAGAGAACAAATCTAAGAAGATGAGAAGGTGAGGGGCGCAGAGCTCGCCCCAGAAGAGCAATCTGTTTCATCACAAGGGATACTTTATGTGGAGTAAAAGAAGGCACATGAGTTTCAAAGTAATTTCAGATTCGTACACCAGGTAACAATTTTCCAATCCTTGGCGTAGAGTCACCTTCCTTCTTGGGATCGGATGAAACCAGATACAGAATTTTCCTAGGTGTTCTTGCAGCCAAATTTTGCATCAAGCCTCAGAGTTCCCTCTAGGTGCCCTACCTGCTACCCTTTATAATTCCCTGCTGACATGTGCCTTCTCCTTAGAGAAAGATCATTGCGGCTTCCAGAGTTTCAGCCTCACAACCTCTGTGCTGTTTGAGTTTTTTTGAAGCTTAACACTTGAGCCAACAGCAGAACAGCTGGTCTTGACTTCCAGGGCAGGGTAAACAAGTTATTGGATGTAGGAATTTTCCATGGTCTATCTACATTTTTAAACATTTAAATTCCTTTCTACCCAGGGGTAAAGAAATAAATAGATATTAACTATGGTATCTCTAAAATAAACAAGATGTCTCAAATGATTGGACCTACAAGCATTAATTATAATTTTGTAAAATGAGACCAGTAGACATTAAAGGCAAGAAAACTAGATCAACATTACTATTTGTGAGTTGTTTGTAAATTCTGACCTTACGTTAGTGCTAAGTGTTAAGTATTATTAAATGTGAAATTCTTTAGGAATGGTGAAATTCTCTATCTTTGGAAGGATGTGACAAGGTCTTCACTCCTCAGAGAACTTGCCAACTGATGATTTCTATTGCTAGGCGAGACCAGGGCAGAGTGAAGTTGGTATGACACTCTATTGCAGTATCTGCCTTTTTAACCAATCTCCTACTTTCTTCTTCTTTTTTTTTCTCCAGACGAGGCATACGCCTATGTTGAAAACTATATCTTCAGAATACTAGTACCAAGTCTCCTCTCTATCTCCAGATGCCCATAGAATAAAAAAGGGAGGCTTTGTGGTCAAGTATTTTAATGTGTGAATAAAACTTTCATCAAACCCCTACAAATAATAACACCCTGTACTTGGCTTTATGATAAAAGAGGACAATTGCAGGGCAAGATACTATCTGAGATTTAGCTGGACAAATAAAACCCCAAACTTGTTTGCCTAGCTTTCTTGGTCCTCTCTGTTCTCTTCAAATTAGCCCACAAATCAGTTGCATTCCTGGCCCGGTCCCTTCCTAACAAAGAATTCATCCTGTTGTCTGAGCAAGGCTGTTTCATCTCTCCTCCACAGTTAATTTTCAAAGCCATTTCCACGAGCTTGGGTGAATAACGTTGTTTTTCAAAGATGGTTATGTATCCATGTTCAGTATCCCTTACCTGAAAAGCTTGGGACCAGAATCATTATTTATTTACCTTTTTCTTATTATTTTGTCTGTAGTTTGACTATAACTTGGCATAGGCAATCAGGTTGGAAGCTTTCTTCTTGGACTGTCATGACAGGGCTCCAAAGGTTCCAGATTTGGATCATTTTGAGTTTGAAAATTTTCAACTTAGGAGTGCGTGTGGGTCCCAATCATTGTTTTTGTCTTACTATATGATGGTGATAGTCTGCCTTAAAATAAGGGCTCTGTGTTCATTCTTCTTGATCTGGATAGTCCTGTGAATACAGCAGAAGGGAAATTGTGTGACATTGGGGTTAGGTCAGAAAAACGTATTTGGCTTTTACCCTGTTCTTTTCTTCGAGATGTTCGTCATTCAATTTACCCACCATGCTGGGGAAGCCCAGATCAGCTCATGCCGAGTCCACATGGAGAGCACCACATGGACCGGTACCGAGACCATCCATCAAGAGTCTACATCTGCTGCCAGGCTCAGAAAGGGAGAGAACCTTCAGCTCACTTCAGCTCTAGGATTTCAACCCTACCAGCCAAGCCGTAGAGAAACAGAGTAAGCGGTCCTTGACAAGAGCTTAGCTAACTGAAGGCTTGTGAGCAAGATAAGAGTCAGCCCTTACTAAACCACTGGACTTGAGGAAATCTTGTATGACAAAAGTTATGGGACTTCCTTACCTACCACTGAGAATACCCTTTCTTTTAAAAATATGCTTGTTTATTTGTTTATTGTTTTTCTAGAGTATAGATTTATTCAACTTTCCCTTTCAAAATGAAAAAAAAAAACCCTTCTGCCTTTGATTCTCTATCCCTTTTCCAACCACACTCCTAGAAATTTCTTCAAGCTTCTATTCAGAAACCTGATTATTTAGGAAATAAATAGTTACTCCAGAGTCTCTATCAGGACCCTAGTGAAGACTGAAGCTCTTGGGGCTGGGATTCCTGGCCCTTTAATTTTCCTGGCTCCTTGTTCTCTCTCCACTTTTCCCTGCCATACCAAGTGTGTTTTCCCAGTGTGTTTTCGCAGGCTCACAGTGCCGTCTCCCAGAGCTCTGCTTAAGGCCCAACTTCAATTTCTCAGAAGTTGTTCTTTCCAAATGAATGCACTAGGCTCACTTCCTTTCTGTGTTTTCCTGGCAAAGGCCTACTTTCTGGTCAAGATGAAGCTCAGAAACACGAGCAAACTGGTCATCTACCAAACCAATCGTCCAGAGAATTGAGCCTCTCAGGACTCTGAGTCACAGGACCATGTTCAGTCTCTGCTTTGTAGACATCGGTGGCTTCCCTCTGCTCATAGCATCAGCTCTCTACATCCCTCTCACGGCATACTGGCTCTTGGACTATGCCTGTTTTCTTGTCCTCTCTCCCAGTGTCTCTCATGTCTTATCAAAGATCCAGTAACACTGATGGTTAATGTCTGAGCCCACTGACACCCATACCCTCCCACCTGCCCGCAGCTCAGACCTTTCTCCGTTTTGTCCACTTGACACGTCTTCTAAAGTTTCATGTCTCCATTTCCCTCTTGCACATTTACCTGGGTTGCCATTCATTGCCATTGCTCTACCTGAAAAAGAAAAAAACCCCAACAAAATCAGAAAACACCATCAGTCAAATGAGTGTGCCATCATGAGTGAATTTCTCCACTGCCCTGCTAGAATTTCGAGAGCAACCATCCTGATTTTCATTTCTGCGTACCCCCTAGGTAGCATAGATACCTGCACATAGTAGGCTCAGAATCAATCTGTCTTAAAAGAAAATCATTTACTTAGAAAGCATTGCTCCCACCATCTGCTGTTTGGAAATAATTCCTTCACATAACCAATTTAAAATTACTCCCTCAGGCTACATAATAAAGAATCACATAAAGAGATGTCTGTATTTTGTTTAAGACTTTTGCTAGAATCACAGCTCACTTTGTGGTTGAAAGCCCTTGAATAAATACCCAGCACTAATCTCTCTTCCCCTTAGTAGAAGGTATAAGCTTGGATCCACTGGCCCAAGGCATGCTCCTTTTCATTAAATATTTTATCAGACAAGAAGAGGCATGGCACTTGCCTTTCATGGCACCTACTACTTTAGATTCTACTCAGTTTCGCAGAGGAAGCGGTTCGATTATGCCATTTTCACACGTGTATATAATGCACTTGAATTGCTTTCATGTCTTCCATCCCCTCTTCTCATCCTTATCCCATGCTCCCCACTTTCCATGCCCCAAATCATCCCCCATTTATGTTCCTATTATTCTACCTCAGATTCCATGTGTGGGAGAAAACCTGATACTTGTCTGTGAGAATATATCATCGCAGTTAACACAATGATTTCTAGGTCTATCCCTCTTTGTGAAAAATGGCGCAATGTCATTTTTTTTTCTTATGGTTGACTATACCTCTCGCTTTCTATATTTACACAATATATACATATGAGCATATGCTCACGTGTTTGTGTGTGTGTGTGTATTTACTGGACACCTAGGCTAATTCCATATTTCTATTGTAAGCAGATATCGCTTTACTAAGTTGACTGTTCTTTGGTCTGTTCACCATTTTTTTTTTCATTTTTTTCCTTTTCTTTTTTTAATTACATTCCAACCACAGTTCTCTC
The DNA here is from genome assembly GCF_000317375.1 of Microtus ochrogaster. Lineage (NCBI taxonomy): Eukaryota > Metazoa > Chordata > Mammalia > Rodentia > Cricetidae > Microtus > Microtus ochrogaster. The sequence goes on along the minus strand of NW_004949100.1, from coordinate 6,014,711 downwards.
TCCCACCTCTCCTCCTGTCCTTCTTGCCTCCCTCCTGCTGCATCTCCTAATCCCTGCCTCCCCCTCCCCCCAGTTGCTCCTTCCCAGCCCCACTTTCCCTCCTTTCCTCCCATAGGAAGTTAACAAGACCTGGCACATTAAGTTAAGGCAGGACCAAGCCCCTCCCCCAAGCATTAAGTCTGAGCATGGTATCCCACCATAGGGAATGGGCTCCAAAAAAGCTAACTCAGGCACCAGGGATAGATCTTGATCTCACTGCTAGCTGCCTCTAGGATAGATCAAGTTACATGCCGAGGGCCTAGTTCTGTCCCACGGAAGCTCCACAGCAGTTGGTCTAGAGTTAATGAATTCTCACGAGCTTGGTTCCACTGTTTCTGTAGATTTCTCCATCATGATCTTGACTTCCCTTGCTCATATATATTCCCTCCTCCCTCTCTTCAACTTGATTCCCCGAGCTTGGCCTGATGCCTGGTTGTGAATCTCTGCATCTGGTTCCATCAGCTACTGAATGAAGATTCTATGACGGCAGTTGGTTATTCACCAATCTGATTACAGGGCAAGGCCAGTCAAGGCACCCTCTCCACTATTGCTAGGAGTCTTTGTTGGTGTCATCCTTGTGGATTCCTGGGAATTTCCCTAGCACCAGGTTTCTCTCTAACCCCATAATTGCTCCCTCTATCAAGATATCTCTTTCATTGCTCTCCTACTTCATCCCTCCCTCAACTCATTCATTCTGTCCCTTTTGAAAATCAGTGTGGTGGTTTCTCAGAAAATTGGGAATCAATATACCTCAAGACCCAGTGATACCACTCTTGAACATATACACAAAGGATTCTCAATTGTACCACAAGGACACTTGTTTAATAGTGTTCATAGCAACATTATTCATAAAAGTTAGAACCTGGAAACAACCTAGATGTCCCTCAACCAAAGAGAGGGTGCCTGTTTTCCTGTCTGCCCTTGGGTTTGCTTGAACATCTTTGGTAAAACCTTACAAGACCATACAGATGCTCATTCCCTACTTACAGAACTTTAGCTACTGAAAAATATATGATGTCTTATCACAAATAAATCAGTGTGCAGGGCAGTTCACAAGAGAATTACTTAAATGGTATTTTTCCTTAGATCATTAAAATAGCAAGATTTATAAACAATTCAAAACATATATATTAGTGAAGCGTGAGACCTAAGCTGAAGTTGTCCAGTGTGAAGGAAAATGCAAAAACATCGTATTTTATTTTTTAACGTGCATAAATTGTTTTACGGAACCAAACAATATATATGCAGATATATGACAGAATTGAGTATGACCTGAATTTATATCTGAGTCTCTAACTGATTTATCCGGCTCAGAGTTCCATTATTCTTTGGAGAAAGTATTCTTCTTGCATGAAGAGTTGACCATTGCTCATCAAGTGGTTTAGATCTTGACCTTGTTTTATCTTTTGTCAGTTTTACTCCTCCCTTTGTATGGTGTATATTGTAACCTTTTGAGTAAATTCTTAACACACTAGCTACGCCTCTTCCCTTTTCCTAGGTGGAGCGCTACTGCTCGCGACCATTTGTTGCTATTATAACCTTCTAATGTCTGCTTGCTATGATCTCTTTATTCTCCATTTGCAGATCAGTACTAGGAGAGCAGTTTTAATAGCTTCACATCCGATGCTTTTAGGGGTTCCAAATAACTTTCTAGCTATTTATTTTTCACTCTCATTTCAATCACCTTCACTTCTGTTTGCTACGTCACTGCTTTGTTCATAATTTGTCACCTCCAATTGTAGAAGCCAGATGCCTTCACTTTCCACTCCACTTATGGCTGGTTCATGGTCCTTCAGGCTTCAGTTTCAAAGTCCTCTGACATTTTTTTTGTAGTTCTGCAATCATCTATGCCTTCACGTATGCTATAACTTGACTATTTTCATGGCTCCCTGAATGTCCAGGGACACTATGGGTTACATGAAGGCAAGGATCACTTTTAACTTTGCAGCCTACTTGGTGGGTCATTGACAAAGATATGTGAGGGGTAATGCTCTCTCTTCTCACTAGAGTCAGAAAGAGCTGGACTTTCAGAACCAAACCTAAGGGACTGAGTTAGAATTCCTGCAATTATCATAAAAAAAAACCTGGGTATGAACTAGAGTGCTTATAACCCAGTACTCTGGGGATGCAGACAGAAAGATACCTGGGGCTTGCTAGCTGCCTACCTAGCTCTAAGTTCATCTCAAGGAAATAAGGAGGACACTTGATGTCCTCTTCTGACTTCCACAATTGTGACTCTGCGCATATATACATATATCACATATACACACACCAAAAATGCATTCAGCAGTCTTGAGAAACAATCTCATGTCATTGACCCCATGCTGAAAACAAAAAAGCAGAGATGGTCACTGTATGATTTTCAGATAAACACAGTAGTTCTTAAACTAATAGGCAATGTCCTTAGAAGAATAAGAAAAAAAAAGAGACAAATTTATTTGGGGGGAGTTTAGAACACATGTATCTATGATTATGCTGGGTAGTATAGTCAATATTAAACACCAGAAACTTTGTAGTGGCGGTGGTTTCCCCAAATCAGTGTGGTGAAACCAAGCACTGTTAATTATATGCAGCTAGTTCACTGGGAGAAACGTCCAATTTAGACACATTTGGCTTTACTCAGAGAAAGAAAATACAATGAAAGAGAAAACCTGCTTTAATATACTCATAGGCCATGGCTGCTTCAGTGAGCAGGTGAAGAAGAGAAGCAATTCTTTATTTCCAAATTATAAAGTACGATCAAATTTGAAGCTGTGAAAATATTGAACTTTTGCTAGGGAAAAAAAAATAAATGATTTGAAGCCCTGGTGATCACACAGAGAATCTCGACAATTTGACAGCTATGAATTTATCTCACTTGTGAATGAATAACCTTTGTAAGTCACTGGGGACTTCAATATTCCCAACACATTTCCCTGGAAACACTTCAAACAGCGTAGTTCATTTCTGTCCTTACCAAACAGCCCCTTTTCTTCGCCTCTACTTCACTGGCTTTTGTGGTTTGAGAAGGGACTTGAAGGTTTGAAAATTAAGATGGTTACAGTGGGCTCCACTCCTGCCTGAATGAAGCAAGATTAACTCTTTGATTATTTTAGGGATTAAACAGCTTCTATTTACATCTGAAATAGGGAAACTTCATTAATATTGTTTACGAAACTTCAGCTCTGTCCCTGAGCTAATGTTCAATATAATTTTGTATTTAAGAGGGCACATTTGACCTGGGGTACGTGTGGCAAATGAAGATCACATCTGATTAAGTTGAGTTTATGGAGTTCTTAGAGCCTTCCTTAAAGGCAGGTAGTTTCTTTTTTTCTTTTTTCTTTTTGGTTTTTCGAGACAGAGTTTCTCTGTAGCTTTGGAGTCTGTCTGGGAACTAGCTCTTGTAGACCAGGCTAACCTCAAACTCAGAGATCTGCCTGTCTCTGTCTCCCTAGTGCTGGGATTAAAGGCGTGTGCCACCACTATCCCACAAACAAGGTAGTTTCTTGAAGCTGGGTCCTGCACATCAAGTCCAATGTCATAGCTTTTCTAGGTGCTGTCCTGCGTGTGTTTTGCATGTTCAACTTTGTGATGAGTTCTGGATATTAGGATTGCAGAGTCTTGTTTCTTGGCTCTGAGAATTGATTTCCTCTTGTTATGTTGAACCTCGCAGACACACTATGAGTCTTTCTGGTGGAGGGTCAGCCTTGCCATTGAGTACAAAAGATATAACTTAAGATATGCAAGGTTTCCTGTCTTCTAAGGTCACATTGAGCTATCTTATCATTACTGAAAATCTGCCAAAGTCCTGAACCACTCACTTCTGCCACTTTTGCTTCTTCCTACCTCTGCCAACATAGGTGAGAAGATTTGGACAACCTCCCTTACCTCCAAAACTAAAGCTTGATGTTGATGACTCTTGTAGTTACTGCCTTATTTCTGTGACCTGTTCGGTGCGCAAGCATGCTCAGTGGCAACCTGCTGTCTCCATTATCTACCCTTGAACGAGGTCATAGAAAAGGACAGCAGGTCGAACTAGGCTGAGGAGGCATCTGAGGATGTAGAGTCTGTCAGTGAGCCACAGGTGAGCATCACTGCTTAGTCTTCCTGGGAACCAGGGGTGGTTGTGATCCAGAACGGTAGATAGAAAGGCAGTAGCAACGGCGTCTTATTAATGCTGTCTTCTGCTTGTGTGTCAGTTTCTCTTTCTCCACTCTCCTCTTCTCTCGTCCCTCCCTTCTTCTCGTATTGTTTTTGTTGTGTGTATTTGCACATGTTCCATCAAATCTCTCTCTTAGTATCCTGTCCAGTTCACTGTACATGTGTTCAGCAGAGCTATGCTAGACTGCAGCAAACCATGCTCAGCACAGTGCTGAGCCAATCAGCACCCTTAAGGAAGGGAGCTGTAGTTGAAAACGTTTTGTGCCACCTTACAAAGAAAGAATGTTTACCACAAGAGCTTATAGGTCTTTGTTTCCAGAGTGAAAGAATGTGTTTTGCAAATTAATTGTTCCATGTTCTCCAAATGCAAGGAGCTGTGTTGGCAACTTTTATTTACATCCATGTTTAAATTTTGATGTCTCACATGGTTTTCTTGGTTTTCCAGGTCTTACCAGTTGCCAACATTTGCCAATTCCAGTTCTTTCTTCAAAATGTCACTTGATGTCACTTCTGTTCCCAATTCTCCATTTCCTTTGAGCTTCTTACCATCTCCCCTATTTCTTCTATTACAGAAACCTTTTAATTTTAATTATGCCACCAATGTCCAGATCCTCTTTCAGCTACTACATCATTCATATCGCTGACAAGCTGATCATAAAACACTCTTTCAATCTGTCATTTGCCACCAGAAGGCTTCAGTGACTACACAGCCTACTGGAAGCCGAATGGGGCAGTCTGAGAGTGTAGCGTCTTGGCTAATGCAGCAATTCTGGCCTACAGCTCTGACTGCGCACTCCATTGGCACTGCATCCCGTGAACCCCTGCCCTAACAGAGACCTTTTCTGATGGCATGCTTTCCCTTAAGCCCATCTTGCTGGCCTGGTTTGTGCTGCCTGTGTGAGTCATATCCATCATTCAAGTCCTGCTTGCTTTATGGAATCCTCCAGGTTCAGTCTAGCCCAACTGACATTTTATTTCTCTGAATTATGATATTTCTTCATGTTTCATTCATTAAAATGTCCTCCAATTAGCCTCATTGCCTCAATTATATTTCATGAGGCAGAGACCACTTTTCTATACACCCTTGTTCTGACAGCAAGTACCTCCACTTAAATGTAAGGAGGCCACTAGTTAGTTCCCAGCTGCTTAGCCCCGAAATAATCACACAGAAACTGTATTAATTAAATCTCTGCTTGGCCCATTAGCTCTAGCTTCTTATTGGCTAGCTCTTACATATTAATTTAACCCATCTCCATTAATCTGTGTATTGCTACATGGCAGTGGCTTACCAGGTAAAGTTACGGCATTTGTCTTAGGCGGGGCTACATGGCTTCTCACTAACTCCCCCTCCTTTTTTCTCCCAGCATTCAGCTTAGTTTTCTCTGCCTACCTAAGTTCTGCCCTATAACCAGGCCAAGGCAGTTTCTTTATTAACCAATAGAAATTCCACATCACTTATATATACACAGTGGTGGTCCTAAAATAAACAAAGACTGGGACAAAAAAATTCTGATGACTATTTGTTAGAATATTGAATGTATATTACCTTGTTAAACCTTTGTTGATGTCCCACTTTATTTATTTGTTTTGGTTTCTCAAGACAGCATTTCTTTGTGTAGCTTTGGAACCTGTCCTGGAACTCGCCCTATTGACCAGGCTGGCCTCGAACTCACGGAGGTTCCCCTGCTTCTGCCTCCTGAGTGCTGGGATTACACCAAGAACACCAGTGATGTTCCATTTTAATTAGTACTTCTCATGATGGTTAAAATGCTAAAATGTGATTTATAGACCTCTAAAGTAGGAAGGACTTGTTTTAGATTGATGTTAATGTCTCTGTTCTCCGGTTGCAGTTGGCAAATCAGGTGGCAGGTAGACTGCGAGACAATTTACTAATTCCTAATTTCTTCTCATCTATGTAGTAGAGCAGGAGAGCAGAGGAGGATTTCTGAGCAGAAGAAAACATCCTGTGACTTCTGGGGGAAGTGAGTTCACTGCTAGCATGAAGTAGCCTGTTGCCAAAAGAAATGCAGCCTAGTAGCAAGGAGCCACTACTTGCCTTGAAGAGTGAACTGCTTGCTGTTTAAGGTCCTGCTGGCTTGGGTTTACTGGTGGTGGTGGTCGCAATGTATTCTTTTCTTTTTTGTCAGTATTTTCTAGTAAGTTCTTCAGGAATCTCTCTCTCTCTCTCTCTCTCTCTCTCTCTCTCTCTCTCTCTCTTCTATAGGAATTAAAAAATGATACAGTTGGGGGAAATGGAAACGTGACTTTTTTCCAAATGCTTACCTAAATTTGCTAGTTTATTCAGTAGGCTAAAAACACGATATCAATGATACAATGCAGTTGTATAGTTCCTTATTCTCATAGAGAATATAAAACAAAGTACTTTGCAAACAGGCTGGAAAACTTGAGAAAAAAGACATGGGAACCAGGAATGCTGGGCTGAGGTGCTGGTATAGTGGTAATAAGCATGGCTGCCTTATGGATGTTCTTGGTACACAGTTCAGTAAAGCAGGGCTGTTTTAATTATGTTTGTTGCTACCTTGTTTAAGATGATGATACACGTGGATACATGGGTGTTTTGGAAGACCTCTCTGCTCACAGCGTCATATCAGTTCTGCCAGGTTTTCCCTTTCCTTTTGGCCGGTTCATGGTTCTCGCTTCCCGTTTTACACAGGCCACTTCATAGAGGTGTTTATTTTCAGGTGTCTTTGGTGTCATCTCTTTTACTTGTGTTCGAGTATATTTCCTTGAGGTGTTTGTTTTTACATCTCTTTGGTTTCCTGAACTTGAATTGTATTGAAGAGTCCCTTAATGAACTGATTTAAGATTTCTCAAAATTTGTGTGTTTTCAAAATCCTGTAGTTGTGAAAATTCCAATTCTATTTAGACATAGAAAAAAGGTCAGTTATTTAGTAGGTGCCTCAGAAAAGAAAATAAATGAAAGAAAAAAAGGAAAGAGACAGCATCTTTTACTCAAGAAAGAAAAAATCCATAGGAACAAAATAAACCACCATCTTTAAAAATCTACTGAGGCCTACATAGCTCAGAATCTGTTCACTTAACTATTGAAAATATAGCTTTGTTTTCAAAGCACAAAGTAAAGAAGATTGCAACCATTTGGCATGGACATCACTGCTAAAGTTTCAGAAAAAAATACACAGCATTCGCTGCACCACTTTTAATTAATTAATTATTATTTTTTACACTTGGAAGGTGAACAATTTTAATGAAAAGTCGATGGTAGAGAGAAGATTTGGCATTAATCCAAGATTTAAAGACGCAGGTTCCTATTCTTTTTGCCAAAAGTGTTTAGGACTGATTCCAGCTCCTTCCTTCAGCCAAACACCTACATTTTAAATGTTTCAGTATTTTCAATGTTTCAGAGGAAGCATGAAATTGTTACCTTGATAGCCCACTGCCTTGAACTGAAGTCTTTATAGTCCTCAAACAGGCTCCTGTAATAGGAGAGAGCAAGACAGAGGAAGGAGAGAAGGAGGGAAGGGAAAAGAGGGGAAGGGCAGAGCAAGAAGGAGGGAGGTAGGGAGAGAGAGAGAGAGAGAGAGAGAGAGAGAGAGAGAGAGAGAGAGAGAGAGAGAGAGTCTTCCCCTTTATAATTTGGGAGGGTATAGAACATCCACATTCACAGCTGTTCGAGAGAGTTCATTCTTTGGTCTACAAGCCTGAAATCAATCGACTGGAAGTAATCAACACAATGATGAAGGAACTGGTTCACCAATTCCCAATCTACGAGGAGAATTTCATAAGCTTTAGGCCTTTGTGGGTATTACAAACTTTACCTTAAACAAGAAAAATAGGAAGATTCTTCCAACCTCCTTCCATAGCAATATATTCAGTGTTTAGCTAAGGTAAATGAATGAAGTGAAATATGTGAAGCACAAAATAGGCCATAAAAACCAAACATTTTGTGATGTAATGTATAAACCTGACAACCTTTTCTCCTAAATTTTTAACTTCTGAATTTTCAGGTGCATCTTACTCTTGTTTAAATCTCAAGAAAGTTTAAGTTCCCCAGCTATAAAAGAAACATCTTGGAGAGTGTTAAGAGCATAACAGTTAGCATCCAATTGGCTTTTCAAAAGATATGACTTTAAAAAGCTTAAACCATGTGCCCCATCACTTGGTCTTACATTGTGTCAATGGTTTCTGCAGCGGTCTTTGGAACTGGGTAAGAATAGATCAAGTTTTATTTTCAGGAATGATTAGTCTCCCTCTACTTTGAGGACTATGAAGTAACACATAGTTTTTGGTGATGTTCACTCATGTTTAATGACTCTTCTATTGTAGGATTGAATGTGAATCTCTGGACTACATGAAATATAAATAAACAGCAAATACCTCCTATGGATGCCCATGGCAGAGGACACCAGTGTTGTGAGTCTATACTACCAAATTATTTATCTTTAATAAAATCTTATGAGAACTGTAAAGATTGTTCATTTTCTTAGATATGTTTTCTATAAATTTAATAACAGCTCTAATATGCTATCATACAATTTATCTCTTTGAGGTGCAAATTTCAAGAGTCACTCATGCACTCATGGAATTGTCTCACTGCTGTCACTGCCTTTTTTGTAGTCAAAAGAAACCCCACATCCTTAGTGCCTATTCCTATCCTCCCACCCCTCCCAGCCCCGTCGTCACAGCACAGTCCAGTCTACATTCTTTCATTGTGAACTCAGGTATTCTAGCTATTTTACAGTGATGAAATCTGATCGTGTGGCTTCTATTTGTGGCTGACTAATTTATTGTCATGTTTTCAAGGTTAATCCATGTTTGTCAATATTTTATTCCTTTTTATGATTTATCAGTTGCTTTATCAATTGGTGGATATTAGGGCTCCTCTTACTTTTTGGTTGGCATAAGTAATAACAGCATGAACATTCATGTAAAAGGGTGTTGCTAACTTTTTATATGCGTAGATTTTAATATGCATAGTTAGCATACAACTAAGAGTTATATTTCTTGGTCATAAGCAATTCTCTGTTGGGCAATTTGAGAAGATGCTAAGTTGCTTTTCTGATTGACTGTGTTGTGTTCAGTCTTACTGACAACATATCAGAGCTCCAGTTCTTACATAGTCTCATCAGTTCTTGTTTCTGTATGATGTGGGGTTCCTCTCTGTGTGCTGTGAATGTGTCTTATTACCATTGGTTAATAAAGAAGCTGGCCTATGGCAGTGCGAAATAGAGCAAGGTGGGAGTTCCAAGCAGAGATAGAGGAGAAAAGAAGGCAAGTCAGAGAGACTCCATGTAGCTGCTGAAGGAGAAAGATGCCTGCCCTGGAACCTTACCGGTGAACCACAAGCCTTGTGGTGAAATACAAAATAATAGGAATGGCTTAATTTAAGATGTAATAGTTAGTTAGTAAGAAGCCTAAGCTATTGGCCAAGCAGTGTTGTAATTAGTATAGTCTCTGTGTTATTATTTTGGTCTGGGCGGCTTGGATACAAACAAACAGTCTCCGTTTTCATCTGTCTGTACCTAAGTTGTTTGAGTTTGTGGAGGAAACAGCCCCGCATCATATTTGTTAACTATACATTTAGCAAAGAAACTGTGTCTTTCCATTTCTCTGCTTCTGAGATTACGGGACATTTCTTCAGTTTCTTTCCACATGTGTAGTGACTTTATATGATTTTCTCATTGTACCTTCTTTTTTAACACATATCTCACAGTGGCCTTTAAAAACATAAAGTAAGAGTTCTCTTTGGGATGTCTTAGAATCTGTAGAGGTCGGGTGGGAACAGGAGTTTGCAAAGACAACCATGTCAGGAGGGCTATGGTTCAAGGTCATTCTTGTTGGCTATACATGAAGTCACTGGAACCAAACTAGTACGCATTCATTCTTCTTTTTACAATTTTTGTATTTGTTTATTTTATTTTATTATTTGTATAAATATTTTGCCTGCATGTATGCAAGTGCAGTACATGTATGCCTGGCACCCACAGAGGTCACAAGAGGGGGGTCATATATCCTGGAAGGGAGTTATGGATGTATGTCTGGCACCCACAGAGGTCACAAGAGGGGACATATGTTCTGGAACTGGAGTTATGGATGGTTTTGTGCTATCAGGTGAGGCCTGAACATGGAGCTAGGTCCTCTGAAAGCAACAAGTGCTCTTAACTACTGAGTCACCTTTCCATCTTCACATGCTCTTCTTAAAATGAAGATGCTTATTCCAGAGATGAAACTGAATTCTATTTTGGAAAGATGTGCTTATGTTTCTAAAGCAAAAAAAATGATAGCAACAGCAGTGATGAACTCAACCAAATCAGTGTAATCTGGGGAAGGTGACTCATGCCCGTGGGACACGGGCACGCTTCATCCCAATTCTGAAGCATCCCTTGGGCCAATAATCTGTGTGATGATGTGCCCCTCAAGGACTTAAATAAATGAAAAGCAAATGCATTAGAGTAGATTTGGGAAAGAATACATTTGTATATAAGCGTGTAGATATATATGGTGATGATAGCATTATTTCAGGAAGACCATGCCCTAGATTTCTTTTGTTCTGTGTATTTCCATATCACCAAAAAGCTATCCATAAAGTTTAAGATCTTTTCAAGCCCCGTGAGTTTGTATTTGTATTTCTTTTCAATACAAGTATGTGATATAATTTGCATTTTATTAATGGAAATAGTTATACTGAATTTAAGTTCCATCTTCAAGACATTTAGACTAGGCTATCAGGGAACGTCGAGCAGACCTGAGATGATACTAATAACTGACTGTTTTTCAAGTGCTTACCATGTTGAAATCACATTAAAAATACTTTCCATATGTTGCTCATTTATTTCTTATTGAAGTTCGTAATGTGGGTATTATTGAACTCCCTTCACCCCCCCAAGGCAACAATGACACAGAAAAGTAGTATAACTTGTCCAAGGAAAGATAATTATTTATTCATAGGGTCAGGAATTCCACGAAAGGGTCTACTGCCCAGAACTCTTGCTGGAGACCTCACGCATCTTGGTTGTAGAACAGAAACCAAGCCTGAATTGAGTGGGACAGTTTTCATAGTCCCGAAAGGTGCTACCCAGGCTTCTGGAGGAGAAAACAATTGGGGTGGTCTTAGCCAGATGTAAACCCAATGAACTGCACTACCAACCTGGCTGGCAAGATGAGCTCATTTATGTAACGGTGCACAATTGTTATACGTATAGCCATCTGCTCTTGATCAGATTGGAAGTCTGTTCAACAGGAGGGAGTCCGTGTCTGATATTGCAAACCTGGTCAAAACCACATGGATAGAGAAGTCACTAGGCCCTGGGGAGAGCCAACTCCAGTTGATTGCTAAATTGATACAGCACTAAACTCTGTCTAAGTATGTATGTTTGTGCCCCCGTATACAAATGCTATTCTCAGCCTTAATAAGGAAAACCTCTTTCAGGGAATAACGGTGAAGGCAGAGACTCGGAGCTGCTCAAAGTGCTGAGTGTAAGCAATGGCTGAGTTCTCATTCTTAGACATCTTTACTACCTCTTCGATGACTCAGGGAAGGTCCTTGATGAGAAACTGGGAAGAATTAGAGCCAGAAGAGGGGGTAAAGGTGGCAAGCTGCCATTTTCCGGGTATGACTCAGCCATTGCAGTTAGGAACTGCAGCTGGGTTTACTTGAACTGAGCCTACACAAGACTCATCTTCTTCACAGTTTGTTCTAGATGGGAGTGGGGGGGCTTTCTGCTGAGCTTTTGGCTGCTGATAGATTCGCAGAAGGGAAGAGTAGTTGTCTTTCAACTGCATATGTGCTGGTGAGCTCACCAGGCTCCAGTCGATAGTTCCAAACCCATGCTAGCACAGATAGCCAGTGGGTGACTTACAAAACAGCAAAAATATGTGAATGTAGGAACAGTATTTGTGGGAAGGGTTGAGGTTTTGGAGGAGGGATTACAGAAGGTGGGGGATGAAAATAATAAGAATGAGTATATAGATGAAATTCTCAAGGAATAAATTAAATTCATAAAAAAGAAAATCAAAAGGAAAACATTCCTTGCATTCTTCCTACTATTGGCATCTATGATTACGCAGCCTGTCAGTTCATGCAGCTCTTCCTCTTTCTCTCTGTCTCTCCAAGCCAGCTAAGAGAGCATTTTGTGTTTCTGAACACTGAAATTCAATTTGTTAGATGTCACTGAGGAAAAATAAAATGGTGAGGACATCAGTTAATAATGTGCTTTTACATTCCGTCATCCCATGCATGGCTCCATGTCTCGCCATGTTGACCTAATTTGCCATGACAGGAACATGGCCTCGGTTTCAGAGCATTCCGACTGTAGCAATTGCTCAACCTGGGTGGGAATTTCTGTCCCTCTGGAAATTGAAGCGGACTGCATTTCCCAGGACCATTTGAGATGGGCATCTGTGAGGAAGAGGTAGGGTGTGACAAAAGGTTGGGAAGTGAGTCTTTTATATCACAAATATACTGAAACATGATTATGACTGCTCAAATAGTTTTGAAGAGAAAAAACACAAAAAGCCTATTTGATAAACAGTTCCTAACTTTATAACCTTGGACAAATTGTTTTCTTGTTTCTTCAACCCTATAATGAAGATGATGATAATAATAACAATAACATCTCTAGGAAACTTCGTAGTTTAGTCTGTATAATGCTACCTGTTTGTATATTTCCAGGGCTGGCCATTTGGAATTCAACGACCAATTGGTTTAGAATATATATTTTTACTTGCACAAATATATGTAGATATTATTGCAAACACTCATATACACATAAATTGCATATAGACACCCATACATACACACAGGTATACATAAGTATAATCAATAAAAACTAGCAAAAAATGAGAGCATAAATTTGAAGGAGAGAGGGGAGGGGTATACAGGAGAGTTTAGAGCGAGGGAGGAAAGGGAGAAATGCAATTATATTATCCCAAGGGGAAAAAAAACTAGCAAGCAAGAGGACTTACGTCATAATACAGGCTCTGGAAAATGTGTATTCTCCAACAGTTTTCTTTATTAAAATTAGGTACTGGAAGACTTGAACTAAATGATCATAGTGATAGTAACCTATTTCACAGAACTGATTCATCACGTAGGATATGAGTATAAACACAATTTTGTTGTTAATAAAAGCTATAATTGAAAAAAATTCGGAGTTTGTCAGACATTTGGATGACTATTTACTTCTGAGTAAGCATTTAGAAAAGCACACAGCATTTCAAAATTATTACTTGTAATTATTGTAATTTTTCACATTTTGAAACAGCTACTCTATTCATATGAGTGAATAAGTTTTTATCTGCTGCAAAATTAAAACATATGGGTCATATTGTATCTCTATGATAACCTATGTTATGTCTGTGTTAGAGCTTAGGTCTATAATCCATATGCATGCCCTGGCCTTTACCAGCCAATGGCAGTGCTGTTTCATCAGGATTAATAGCGTAGGCACCCACCTATTCATGGCAGGACCCGAGTCTTTCCATTTCTCCCAGGGTCCTCAGCATCAGAAATGGCATTGCTTAAGCTCCCTACAGACAGTGTTTTCGGGTATTATGCATCATGTCTGTTCTTGAAAACCCCACTGTGTGCTTCTAGGAGAATGAGAGCAAGAAGCAAAGAACATGCTAGCATGATGAGAATGGCTTTGGTCTTGCAGATATTGTGAAAATTCACTGCCCACCAAGGTTGCATCTCCTTGATGTGGCAAAAACAATGACGTGAGGAGAGATCTTGGGTTTGATGAGGAAGAAAACCAGCCTTACTGGATGCTACGGCTCACGTGTTTGAATTCTTGACTTTATCTCTGGGGGTTCAGTTTTGGGAGGTGGTGAAAATTTGGGGACGTGGGTTTTATCAAGGAGAAATGGATTACTAGAAGCAGACTTTGAAGGTTAAACTCACTTTTGTTTGCAGCCCGTGCTGTGTGTTTCCTGGTCTTTCACAATGACCTGTAGCCGCAGACCCCTGCTATTGAGAATAGAGCCACTCTGCTCACCAAGCTTGCTTTACCGTGACTGATGGAAATGTCTCTGAAACCAAAAGCAAGGATAAACCATCTTCTCCCTTGAGCTGCTTCTGTCAAGTAGTCTGTCTCTCTTACTGATGAGAAAGGTTGCTAAAGACCAACCTTGGTGACCGTAAAAAGAAACAGGGAGAATGACCTCTGAGAAGCAGGGAATGAAATCATTCCATTCATTTCTGGACTGCCATGATGGTTTGGAGTTGTCTGTATCTCAAGGTGTCCCTTACAGTAAAAGTGCAGCGTACTTAGGTGAGGAAGGTTGGAGTTTGGCCACCTAAAGCTGTACCTCTTGCCAAGCCTCTTAACTCTCACAGGTGCTGGTGAGATGAGGCCTTGTCAGCAAGCCTATCTTAGTTTCCTTTCTTGGTGCTCTGATAAAATCCCTGATGAAAAACAACTCAGGGGAGAAAGGACTTAGTTGGTTTACAATTGCAGTTTATGGTTCACTATGGGAGGGGAGTCAAGGTGGCAGGAATTTGAAGCACCTTGTTGCATCCCCAGTCAAGATGTGAGATGAATGCATACTAGTGCTCAGTCACCCCAGCCCTTCCATTCAGTCTAGGGCTAGCACAGGAAGCTGGCACTATCCACATTTAAGGATGATCTTCCCACCTCAATAAACCCAGTTCAGAAAATATGTCCTGGTATTTCTGCAGGGCAGTCAAATTCAGGCATTTCCACATCGAGACTCCCTCCCCAGGTTATTCTAAATTGTGTGTCGTTGTCAATTAAGAGTAGCCATTACCAAGGGCATTGGCAACTCTTAAGAAAGTCACCAGAAAAAATGACCTGAATGAAGAGGTCACATACAGACATGGATGCAGATGGAGGACAGGGAAAAGACCTAAAATAAATGTGGAAAAGCAGACTGGCAGAAGTCTGCTTATTCAGTATCACTAAATGTAATTCTTTTCTTCATTTGATGCTAACCTTTTGGGACTTCCTGAAATGAGATGAGGTAGTTGTGGGATATAAGCAGTTGGGTATGCTGTTATTCACCCACAATCCCAATACTCCCCTACAAAGCTAAGCAGCATCATGAATGAGAACAGCATGCACTTTACAGTGTGGATTTCCTATGGGCCATCTACATGGTATATGGGCCGTCTGAATAGTATGTAAATGCTCCTGTCACAACATAGTGAGCCATCTATTTCTGCTGAGATCTTGACTGGTAGTGTATGAGGGATTTATGTTGCCCAGTGTGCCCAAGAGAAACAAAAACTCTATTATAGAACTTTGTGAGAACTCTGAAATTACTTCTGAGCCAATTGTGCTGTTTGATTCTTGGCTTTGTTTATCTATCTGTAATTGATTCTAGGTTTGTATATCAAAGGACGTCAAAACAGAGTAGGTAAAATCTGACAAGCTATTGGGAGTTTGTAACTATTGGCTCAATTTTCCTCCCCCTTCCTCTGTCCCTCCCTCTCTTCGTACCTTTCTTTCCAAATAGGACTTTCTACTTGACGTATTATGTCCCAACAGTTTTCTGTAGACTACTAAGGACAGGGAAGGGGCTTTGTGAAAGTTAATCTCCTACGTTTCCCCCTCTATTCAAGCCAAAGTAGAATCTATTAGGGTTTTTCTGTTTTTCGATGACAATTCAGTGACTACAAAACTCATAGGTCAGGCCCAATACACAATGGAGAGCTGATGAAAACAGCTCTCCAGTTAAGTCTGGAGAAAGTTGGGGGTGTGGAGAAGTAGTTTGTAAGAAGAGGTTTTTGGCTAGGAACTTCTCAAACTTACGGTCAGCTAAAGACAATGGACTCTCCCCAGGAGGATTCGGAGTCTGATTTGGCTCACAGCAGAGAAAGCATCAAATCAAGTTCATCATCCCTTAAATAAAGAGTAAGCATTAGATCTCAGGCTAATATTATAACTTAGGCTGTGTAAAAGCTATCTTGAATATTACATGAAGATGGCTGTCAAGATAACTGAACCTTTAGTAGCACGTCAAGGATTTTCTCATTGACAGGATGAAACACTGGGACCCAAGACAGCTGCTAGTGTGATAATGGTGTTTTGCGTGCAGTGTGGAGCGATTTGCCAAATGTATTCTGCTTTGCATTTTATTTTATAAAGGGTTTCTTGTTTCTCACAGGAAGTACAGTTTTTTTAAAAAGTCAAAATATAGAACTTTAGCTTCTACCACCTGTGTGTGAAAACACTGGGTACTTAAAATACAGATCTCATCTTTGGAGATGAGTTTACTGAAAATAATTTAGTCACTCACCCCATTCCCTCAGGATTGCTTTACTACAGCGATTGAGAAGCATGCATTAAGCCTTGGGCTTCATTTCACATCTCCAATATCAATCCAAAGCATTTACTTTCATGAAATTTTGATCTGAGCTCACTGCAGATTTGAGACAAGATTTCCAATCACTGCATTGCAGGCCTTGTACGTCCCTCAAACACTCTTCACATTCTAGTTTGTACAATTCTATGATTGTTCAGTTCCAACACAAATGGCGGTTTCTCAGAAGCATTGTCAGGTCCCCTGAGACCCAGCTCATCATCGCTCTGCATCTCTAAGCACCAAAACATCCTAAGTTTAGCAACTACCATTGTTCCCTTCCTTTTGTAATGAAGGAATATCTGATGGACGCTTCCTTAAATCAATTTTCTTACTTTATAAAAAGAAATTCTTTTACTAGCACTAGTTCTTGGGCTTAGTCAGGATTTTTGAATAAATAGATTTGATATATAGTGCTCTGTGTTTGTGTTTGTTTTTAAGACAAGCTATCAATATACAGCTTCAGCTGACTTGGAACTTATGATCCTCCTGCCTCAGCATCCTGCATGATGAGAGGTAGTTTAAAACGAACAAACAAAGCAAACGAAAACAAAGAAACAAAACTTAAAATACTCCTGGATACCTGGTTCCATGATAAGAAGATATTCTTAAGCAATTACAGATGGACTCCAAATGTTAGTGAACTACAGATAAAAAGAAAGATACTTGCTTTGTTTCACTAAAAATAAAAAGTCCTTTGCATCATATATATACATATATATATGTATATGTATACTTATGTACACACACACACACACACATATATATATGTATATATATGTATATTCCTCCAAACAACTCAGGGTGTTTCTAAGACTAAACATTGCTCTCTACAAACCGATTTATTTAAAAACAATTCCTTTACTTTATGGAAAATGTTCAGTGAAAATACAATGGATTTGAAACAAAGTGTTCAATCAAAAGGCACTGGTGGTTTTGACTCACATTTACTCTCACTAGGTTGGAGGGACTTGAAATTTGTTAATGATAACAATACAGTTGAAAAAACTCCTACTAGCAACAGTTTCCTTGTTTGGAACCAGTCCTTGGGACGAGGTTTCCACGCACAGCATGCAAATGTGTGTCGTGTTCATAAATCCATTCACAAATGATGGCTTTACGACCAAACTGTATTTCTTCCAAACAAAGTGGCGGTAATATTTTTAAAAATCTGCAAGCCCTTTGAGAGTCTTCAAAAAGAATTTCATCATCTTTTCTCATTGAAGTGAAGATATTTATAACAAAGAGGATGCCGTCCTGCCACTATGGGAAGGAATTGCATTCCCCACCTAAAAAATATAGCTACTGATAGCGTACATGTTTTGCATTTAGCATTGAAAATATATGAGGAGCGAGATGTAAGTAGATGCAGTAGAATCTAAAAATTAGCCTAAGTCAGCTCTGGAGATCAGATTTAGGGAGGGCCATAAATCACTTCCTACGAGAACATTACTATTCAGGATACTCTAAAATGTACCAAGGATCACAAACCTATTTGTAGCCTGTATAAACTCTTCTTTCTCTACATTTTATCAGACTCTGTAGTTCCAGAAATGTGTGCAGTTCAGGTCTGAAAGCTATTTTAGGGCTTTTTCTTAAACATTGAATCTCATTGCTGTGAATTTCCCCAAGGTCTACAGGACTATACCTATGTTTTCATAAATACTAAAGCTAAAGGTTGGAAATGTTCTTTTGTAAGATCCTCTCATCTACTTCCCCATTTTGTTGTAGAAAAAAAGTCATCAGTTTTTTAAGTCCCATGAAATGACACATTGTGAGTACTTTACCTTATTTCTAGGAACATTTACTCATTGTGATTTCAGTACTTTGGCAAGTAGCACAATGAAATAAGCTTTTGGAAGACATCTTTGCCAACTGATTGACCAATGCCAACCTCTGGTCTCTCCAGCAGCCTATGGTTTCCACAAGCTCTGCTGTGGATGCCATGATACTCTGAAGCCTCCTTTCTGACTTTTCTAGGATGACAAAACAATCATGGTCATGGATTTTATGGAAAAGTGAGCCTGAAGTTCACTTTAATATGAACCCAGGATCCGGCTGGCAGTTTGCGTCTTTCTCTTCTGGTGGCTCTGTGGCTTCTCCCTGACTCTGCCCTCCCTCCCCCACTTCCAGCCTGGCTATATTCTGATAAGCCATTGGTCAAAAGTAGCTTTTTTACTAACCAATAAAAGCAACACATATACAGAAGGACTTCCCACACCATTTCCCCTTTTCTGTTTAAATAAAAGGAAGGGTTTAACTTTGACACAGTAAAATTACATATAATAAAACAGGTATCAAGCAAGAATTACAGTCACAATATTTATATATACTTTATATTCTACCATAACTAAGGAAAATTATAACTATAACTATCTATTCTTCAGCTCAATCAAAGACCACAGAAGGATATAATATTACCTAAGTTAACAGGAAGTACATTGTAAAACTTCCAAAACTCTAGAAATGACAGAGACATCTCATTGCCTCAACAGTCACCCAAAGTTCTTCTGTATCATTGGAGCATTCATCTTCAGCCTACAGGCCCATAGTATCTGGAAGACTTTCCCATGAAGCAGGAGATTTCAAACACAGTTCCACCTATATTGGCAGTTTATCAGTCACTTTTTTCTGTGTCCTGCAAAATGGCTTGCAGATTCTTTCATGAAGCAGGAACCCTGAAGGACTGGCTCACTTTCTTTAGGCAACTTCAATGGTCATTTTTCTGGGGGTCCTTCATGTCCAGTTCACATAGCATACCATCAAGCAGTCCAGGCAAGGGCTCTTTCTTGTCCAAATGGCTAACAGATCCCATAAGGAGCCTCTTCAATGCCATCATCCTTTTGAAGTAGCTTGGTGCTGTCAAGAACAGATATGTCTTACTGTCATAAAAAGTCTTAAGCTTTTACACTTGATCTTAGCCAAAAGGCCGAGAAGCGATTAGTCTTAAGCTTTTAAAACATATTAAATGCCGTATTATGAAGGTCACTGAAAAATTTGAAGTATGCCTATCTAACTGAAATATATCTCTAAATATCTAGAAAACATAAATAACATGACTACAAGATTGACTGTTATAGATGACCATCTATTAACCTGTATTTCTTAATTATACATTACATTTTAAATGAGCTACACAAACACAATACCTTCATTAAGAGCAGAAATATATATATATATAGCAAATATATATATATGCATATATATAACAAAATTGATTTTAAATTTGTATCAATAAACCAAGATCCATGCCAAAGCATTCATCCCTATAGCATATCCACCTTTAAATGTAAACATTTATAAACAACAATTTAGGGAATTTGGGCATAGTTTTCTCCAAACTGCTTCCTGCTTTTCCTTGAACAAAGAAATTTTGGGGTGTTCACAGTGTAGAACTGGAGCAATGACTCCTAGGGCTTGGCTAGAAATGCATTTTCATGGTCCTTCCTGAGAAGTGCACATGTCTTTCAAGTTTTCTCTCTCGTTTTCTTTTTATTTCAGCAGCAAATTCTTTCTTTATTATTTATTAGGGGTGTGAGAGTGGCAGAACAGCTGACCAGCAGGAGTGACAGCCTGGGTTTGAACCTTAATATCTCAAAACAGCTGCAGCAGCAACAACAGGATCATGGAAGGCTTTCTCTTTTTTCTTTGTTGCTGAGAGCATGTTTGCTTGCTGTGGGAGTCCCCTCTGTGTACTGTCATTACCATTAATGAATAAAGAAATTGCCTTGGCCTTTTGATAGGGCAGAACTTAGGTAGGCAGGGAAGACAGAACTGAATGCTGGGAGAAAGAAGGATGGAGCCAGAGAGAAGCCATGGATCCGCAGCCAGAGGAAGATGTGCTTAATCTTTGCTGGTAAGCCACTGCCACGTGGCACTATACAGGTTAATAGAAATGGGTTAAATTAAGATGTAAGATGTTAGCCAATAAGAAACTAGAGCTAATGGGCCAAGCAGTGATTTAATTAATACAGTTTCTGTGTGAATATTTCGGGACTAAACTAGCCAGGCGGCAGGGACAAACAAGCAGGCTCTCCTCCTACATTTGCTCTCTATCTTGTCCTCTGCTCAGGACACCTGAGTGGAACACTGGCCTAACCGGGTGGTTCTGCTGCTTGCATGGAGGTCATTGAGCAATGATGTTTAGTGAGTGTTAAGAGGAAGAACTTTCTTCAGCGGAAATGTTGCACACAGGTTAGCACATTAAACACATGTCATATGCACACAGAAAACATGCCGAAAGCACCATGTGGGGCATTTTGTGGTTATGGTTGTTTTCTCCACTTTGCTATATAGTTTCTTTGACGATGTAATGGTCGAGGTTTCATGGAGCCAAAGGTCTTTAGTGACAGTTTGTCAAGCTTATTTATTTGGATAGGAACATCCATGATTTTAACCTCTAAGGCAGAATCAGCCTCTTTGGTGTCTAGTTGGGCTTCAGAAAATTTCAGAGAGACAGTTGGAGGTTGTTCTGAATTTATATTCTTATTTCTAAGCAAAATGCGTTAAAAGTTATTATTATTTGGATTCCCTCAAAGAGAATCTCCGACATCAATTTTCCTTACATCTTCACTGCTGGAGCTCCACTGATAGCTCTTTGTGGACCTCAGTATTAGCTGGAAGGCTGCATCAGCACATACCCCTCAAAATACTGGCAAAAATATATAATTTGGGCTGTTGACATGCATTTTTTTTTCCTCTTTCACTGATGGATTTGTCTTCATTGGAGGAAATTGTTCTTGCTAATTCTACTTTTGTTCTCTTAGAATCCTCCCAGAGTCAGGAAAAGTGAGAGAAGAATAGCAGAGAAATTAAACCTCTGATGCAAAACCCTGCAATAGTGTGATAAATTCCAGTGCTGTATGTACAAAGGCATCCGTGATTTTGCTCTTTTTCATCCCTAGTTTAAACCATATTGCACTGAGGAGATACCAATAGAGAAACTGGGTGAGATACACTGACTTTCTGAGATGTTTTTTTTCATATCTTGATAATTTTTTTTTCATAGAAAATAGAGTCTTGGATAACAGCTATACAATATTGCTACAGACTGAAAGATTTAGGGAGCGGTGGAGATGGCAGTCGAGGTGCAGTAAGTGCTCCGCCCTTCTCTGTGTCCTCAGTCACTTCTCCTTCCTTTTCTCTTTATCCGTAGAAACACACTCAACAGAGGATTAGTGGGTTGACTTCTTAAGATAGGATGTGGTGACAGAGATTATAAAGCTCGGAAATCCATCTATCCACTATGAAATATTAATATTATTTCCTTTTATATAAACATCAGTGCTATCGTGAGACATGGGAGATAGAAGTAGTGACTGTGCTCATTTGTGAACACACATGTTTGGGAAAGGCAAGGGTAATTAAAAAAAAAACCTTTCAGGATGTCAAACTGCCGTGACATGGAAGTGGTATGTAGTACCATGTAATTTCCTGATACATCTAATTTATTGATGTTTCACCAATCATCATCTTTTAGGATAACTTTTATCATTAATATCCGGCATTGAAGCACGCATTATTTTTAGTTCTCACATCTGTATCATCTTACTCTGAAGTTTTTAAAAAACTCTTTTACTTGGGTGCTGAGGGTCCCCCCAGAGCCTCTCACATTCTGGGTGGGCACCTTGCAGAGGAAATAAATCCCTTATGTTTTTATCCTTTTAGTTCAGAGACTTAGTTTTTAATTTTGAGTTAATTTAAAACTCAGAAAAAGACAAAGATTCAAGAAGGTTCACTTTTCTGTTTCAGAATTGATCCTTTTCTGAGATTACTCTCTCTCTCTCCATCTATGTAGTAGATAGATGATAGATAGATTTATCTGTGCAAATTTTTGCTGGTTATGAGATCAGAGAGAAGGAGTTGGAGTTATGCAAAAAACACAAACAAGAGGCATATCACTATCTTTTACTGAATCACAGTTATTAAAATGTATTGCACATATGATTTTCAACATTCTTCCTCTTTCGTGGAACTTGGCATGTCAAGTTTCTAACTTTCCCATACTGACAGGGGCGCAGTGCTGTGATGGATGCTGTGGCCACACAGCAGCTTCGTGAGTCGGCCTCTGTCTACTTGCTGTTGTGAATTATGGCAAAAGAAGCGCCAGAGTTTCAGAGCTGTGCCACGAAGAAGTCTCTTTGGACTTTTGGGAGGTATGTTTTAACTTTTCAGGCATTAATAAATAAATTCATGAACTCAGAGAGGACACAGCCTGTGAGTGAGTAGTGGAGCAAAGATTCTCCACTCTGGGTCCAGTCACAGCCTCAATTAAACTCCAGGAACCTTAGTTGAAGCAGCTTCCTTGAAGGCCGTTTTCTACCGCTGTCAATACTTTGGAGCCTGTTGGAATAGTGAAGAGTCAGCACATCCTGGACTTGGTGTGTGCTAATTTACTGGAAATGCATGAGCTGTTCTCATCAAGAAGCTTTTGGGTTTGTCACAAGGCTGCCTCGGAAAAGCTAATTCCCTTCCACCAGGCAAACGAGGAAGTCATTTCTCAGTGTGGACAGACTGCTCTGAGAGGAGGCCAAGGGCTTGAAAGAAGCAGTTTCTGCTGACTGCAATGTGCTGACCCAGAATACTCGGGGAGCAGTTGGGACACACAGTAGGCACGGTGCGAATTCATTTTAAATCCTCCCTGCCACTTTGAAGAGGCCAATAAAACTATGGGAGTTTGGTGAGTTACGTTCTAGTTTCCTTCAAGGATTGCTTTTTATCTTTCGTAGTTTGTGAGGTTGAAAGGTGGAAGTCGAAGGGGACGACGGCCCAGACTGACAGGTCCTTCTTTAGAACCCAGCATTCCTGATTGGCTGGAACTAGAGGACCAAATAGTTGTTTTCAGTGTCAGCTGCATTGATTTTCTATTTTTCAACCCCGGCTCTGTCGATGCCTTTGATAACAGCGAAAATGCTTTTGTTAAACTCTATTCCATTAATTTTTAAAAACTGTTTTGTGACAGTTGTATCTTATGGTGATTTGAGCCATTTTAATTTTCTGGATTTTCACACCAGAGCACAATATCACTGCCTCACAGTCTAATGTTGTTGCATTTATCACACTCAACAAGAATTAGTGCTAGGGAAATACAAAATGATGACAAGACTTTAGACTACAAAGCCACTCTTGAAATATAAGTGTCTACATTTTATAGCTTTAGATCAAGAAAGAAAATATATTTGAACAACCAAAGGGACCCTCTAATAGGTCAATTTGGCGCTAGGGAAGAGAATGTAATATAGTTTCAAGAACACAGCATAATGATTCTTGGAAAAACCTTTGAATGAGTTTTGTTACTATTGTTGTTTGTTTTGTTTTAGACAGGGTCTTAGGTATCCCAGCTGGCTTTGAACTGGGTCTGTAGTCAAGGATGATGTTGCTGGCCCTCCTGCTTCTGAGTGCTGGTGTCACAGGGTCCCATCCTGATATTTCCTATGTGCACTGTTGGAAATAAAAAAAAAAACTTAGGCTTTGTGTATGCTTAGGAAATGACTCCATTAACTTATCTGGATCACTAACCTGAACAAATTCTCTTCCCATGACTGATGAAAACTCTGTCACCATCTGAAACGTGAGATGGGATTTAGGAACCATATAGATGGTTCCTAATACATACATACATACATACATACATACATACATATATATATATATATATAAAACATCAACCAACAAACCAACATACTTCAAAAATGTAATAATAAATACATTTCAAATACCTCAAAACAAAACATAACCAAAAAAGTTTGTTAAAAGGAGACTTGCATGAAAGAAATGAGCACCCTTGAAATCAGTTATTTCAGGAACTGGACAGTCATGCTCAGCCACAAAACAGCAGGGTGCAGCCACATAATCACCGTCATGTCCAAGAAAGTATGTGATCTCACAGGGGCTCTGTTGGCTACTAAATATGCCTGTGCGATTGTTTCCGCAGCACTGCCGAAGAAAGGTGGGATCGTGGTCTTCTTGCCCGAATAGAGCCTCCTATTCTGAACAACGTTCTGTTCAAATGGAGCTACAAAAAAAATAAACAAATAGATGATTATTTGATCAACAGGTAAGTAGGTAATTGGCTGGGTAGAGAAACAGAAACAATCACCATATGTACAGTAGTTACTAGTTTAATGTCAAATTTGATAACTGGGTTTTTTTTGTTATTGTTGTTCAATAAAAATTTGATCTTTAAGAAATGGTTTTAGTTTGTCTTTTTTATTCTTTTTCTTTTTTCCAGGTAGGTGTCAGAAAACACTGTTCAAACAGTTTGTAGATGTGAATGAATAGCCTGGGTCAAAAATATGTATGTATATCAGAGAGACAGACTTGTCACTTGATTCAATTCCCATCACTAGTAGACCCATGAAAGTGTGCATGAATGTATCTATTTGAGAAAGTAAAGCATTTTTCTGTGTTATGTACTGTGTTGGTAGAGTTCCCTTTAAACAACAAGATGCCATTGATTTCTTTTTGAAAAGAATTCTAGGCAAATGATGAACACGAAAGAGAGAAAAGTGATGATGTTTCATACAAAAATAAAATTGTAAAATAAACCTAGGAAGGGTAGACTGTCAATCAGGCTCAAGATTCTTTCCTATCCTAGAAAAATCATCCAGATCCTTATTATTTTTTCAGTTTCCCCATGTGACACTGACTGTGCACACGTAGGCCTACCTTCACATACTCTTTTAAGAGTTTCCTCAGCAAGCTAATGTTTCCTTTTATTCATCTATTTTCCCGCATAAAATATTATTTACAGATTAAGCTATCACTTTTACCTCTTTGATGTTGAAGAATTATTTTAATGCTTATGTTCCCATCTCTTTATCATTGAGGATGCCGTTATTTTATATGAGGTCCAATTTTAGTTTATCCCTTTTCCCCTGTAGCAAATTGTTAAAGGATATAAATATTTTACATAATTTTAAGTGACCCACATTTCAGGGTTTATAACTGTAATCTAATGGAGCATCCCTCGTTCACCAGAGTAGGACCCTCATGTCTTCTGTTTTAGAAGCAGTTTCTACCAGAGTAAAATTGTAAAGTAAGCACTGTTATCTGCATTCACTTTGAGAAAAATTACTCGGCAAGTACAAAGTAATTAAGCAATAAGACATGACAAGCCTTGCATTTTGGGGGAATTATTATACATCTTAGATGTCTTGAGAGGTTCAGGCCAAAGGCTGAATGGCTTCAACCACCCAAGAAGACTAATAAACCCTCAAGAAATGTACCACCTGTCATATCTTATTGCTATTATGGAATGGAAATCATGAAACCAAAACAAGGGGAAAAGGTTAGATCCGTGCCTTTGCTAAAGATTACTTACAGAACTGTGACATCACTGACAGGTCTATGTGTGTCCAGAGAATTCTAAAACCATTGCATAATTATTGCACAAACAACACAACTCATTTGAAACTGCTGCTTCAGCACCCTCAATGCCAATTTTGTCATATACCAGTCCCCCAAAGTCCTCTTCTTACAGAAATCATATTGGTACTCTTAATCCCAAGCTTTTCTCTTGCCCTGATCATACAGCTTCAGGGGCAAGGGTGTGTTTGTGAGAGGAGGTGGAGGTTGTTATGTAGAAATAATCTTGCCCCTTAGAGGATTGGAGGCATTTGGTTCCTTGTCTGCTTCCTAACACCCCAAGGTCATTATCTCATGATAATCACATCTCCTGGAGTTGCCTTATTGCTTAGATGTAACACTAAATTTTAATTACAATGAAATAGAGCTCTTCTGGTAGTTTACACAACATCTTGTGTTCTCATTGCCAGATGGAAAAAAATGCAGAGCTTTTACTGTAATCGAGCGTGGTGGTCCTGGGCTCCAATGCAATAAACACATATTGTTGAGTTGTTGAGAAAAACACTTTGCTTCGTGGAAAGATCTGCTTTCTTTTGGGATATTTCAAGCTGACAGTTTATTAAAGGATTTCTGCTTTGTTTAAAAATATTGAAACATGGCAAGGCTATTTTCTCCAAATTTGACTGTGATGGGTAAAATTAATTAAAAAGAATAGGAAAAGTGCTACCCACTTCTAGGAAAGTCAGATCACAAAAGATTTTATTCTTGTCATTTTGCCTTGGTTATTGCACCATTTTGAAATTCAGGGCACTTGAATGCACACAGTGTAGTGACCTTGTAGTCTTTCACCTGTTACCTACACTTTCCCACATGATTTCTGCATGTCTAACTGCATATATAACATATATAACTCCAGGATTGAGCTTCTCCTTAAGTTTCTACATTACTCTAATTTCTTTATTATCAATATTTTTACTTGTCAGAAACATTACTCAAGACTCTAAGATGATGGGATGTTGGGAGAGATAACACCTGTGACAAACACTTGGGCTGGGGTTATAGCTCAAGGAGAGGGTACTTGGCTGGCATGTGTGAGGTCACAGTTGAAACCCTAGCACTAATGGATATCTTCAATATAGTCATCTTTAGAATGCTTGCTTATCTTTTGGATCAGTGGTTAAAACTTAAAGGAAAACAGCATACTTGTCAAATTGCAGGCTCCCGAATACCTTGTGTTCTTTCCACATTGCAGTTTATGAGAGTCCTTTATTAGAATCCAAGGCCCCTATATCATGAACTGGGGAGAGTACAAAATGATGCTATCCTGCTCTTGACACTCAAGTCCCTTATTCTTCCAAAATCCCAGATTAACTGTGTTTAAGACTATGATTGAAACACTATTTCCTTCAAGCCCTTGCTTGCAAGCCACTTCCCCAAGGCAGTGTTTGTAGACCATGCTGGTCAACCACTCCCTGGCTCTCTGCTATCTACTTCTTTTTCTGTGACATTCATCCTCTTCTAAGCAACTATACAGTTCAGTTATATACAAAGTTGATATATATTGTTCGGTAGAATTTCATTGTTTGAAAGGAGAGGCCTTTTTCTTGTTTTGATTACTAATGAATATCAGATTCTTCTTCTGATGTGGGATTCCCCCTGTATGCTATGAATACCATTGGTTAATAAAGAAAACTGCCTTGGTCCTGCGCAGAAAATAGAGGTAGGCAGGGAAAACTAAACTGAATGCTGGGAAAAAAGAAAGGAGGAGTTAGAGAGAAACCATGGACCTGCCACTGGAGACAGATGTGTTGAAATTTGCTGGTAGGCCACAACCTTGTGTTGATGCACAGATTAATAGAGATGGATTAATATAAGATGTAAGAGCTAACTAATAAGAAGCTAGAGGCAAAGGGCCAAGCAATGCTTTAAATAATATAGTTTCTGTGTAATTATTTCGGGGCTGAGCAGCCAGGAACCAACAAGCGGCCTCCTTACAACATTCTTCAAAGAACCTCAAGTGTCTAGAGGTATTCTTGATGCACAGTGTTTAAAATAATTGCATTTGTTTGGTCTTGATAAATAGTTGAGAAAAATATTTAAAAGGAGGAATTATTTATTTCAGTTCATGGTTTCAGAAATGTCAGCTCAGAGTCCTTTGCTTTGCTCTACTGATTGTGTGCTTGTGGTGAAGGAGAGCACCCTGGTGTTAGGAGATGGTAGGAGCTTGGGGAGAAGGAGGCTGTTTTTACAGTGAACAGTCACCTCAGATGGAGAAGAAAACCTGTGCCAAGTTTAACCTCAAAAGCCATGCCCTTAAAGATTACTGCCCCTTGGTATATTATAAAGTTTCCAAAACCGCCCCAAATAGTACCAGTAGCTGAGAAAAAAAATGTTTAGCACATGAACTTATGGAGACAAATATTATTTAAACCACAGTCCTGTTCAATAGATAATTTTTGAGTAAAAGGATGATTAATAAATATTTTAACAGTCTCCAGAACTTCAAAGAAGGAGAAAGGTTGGTCTTTTCTCCTACCAAGATTTCCTATAACAACTGGAAAAAGATTAAACCTAATACCTCTCCTTTCTCCAAACACAAAAAAGCTCTGGCAAACAGAAACAGAAGATTGGACTCTTTATTGTAAAGATACCTTAGAAGTGGTCCAATTATTGAAGCCTTAATTTTTGCATTTTAGAAAGTAGTTTAGATCTGTACCCCATATTCTATTGGATTATTTGATGTTTTGGTGTCTAATTTCTTCAGTTCTTTACTTTGGAGATCAGTCCTCTGTCTGATGTGGGGTTTGTGAAGATCTTTTCCCATTCAGTAGACTGCCTTTTTGTGTTATTGACTATGTCCTTTGCTTTTCAGAAGCTTCTTATTTCAGGAGGTCCTATTTATTTATTGTTGATCTCAGTGTTTGTGCTACAGGGATATATTTAGGAAGTGGTCTCCTGTGCCCATGCATTGAAGGTTACTTACCACTTTCTCTTCTATCAGATTCAGTGTGGTCAGATTTGTATTGAGGTCTTTAATCCGTTTGGCCTTGAGTTTTGTTCATAGGGATAGGTATGAATCTATTTGTATTCTTCTGCATGGTGACATCCAGTCATGCCAACATCATTTGTTGAAGATGCTTTCTTTTCTTTTTCATTTATAATTTTAGCTCCTTTGTCAAAAATTAGTTGTTCATAGGTGTGGATTAATATCCGGGTCTTTGATTCAATTTCATTGGTTTACCTGTCTGTTTTTATGCCAATACCAAACTGTTTTCATTACTGTAGCTCTATAATAGAGCTTGATGTCAGAAATGGTGATGCCTCCAGAAGTTCCTTTATTGTACAGGATTTTTTGGCTATCCTGGATTTTTTTTGTTGTTGTTGTTTTTCCATATGAAGTCGAGTATTGATCTTTTGAGGTCTGTAAGGAATTGTGTTGGGATTTTGATGGTGATTGCATTGAATCTGTAGATTACTTTTGGTAGGATTTCCATTTTTATTATGTTGATCCTACTTATTGAAGAGCATGGGAGATCTTTCTCTTTTCTGATATCTGAGTTTGTTTTTAAATTTGTTCTTTTCAAACAGACTAGTTTGAAATCTTTTTGATATTTTTGATATTTACTTTTGATATTTTACCTCTCCGGTTTTAATCTCATTATAGACATTCTATAGTGATTTCATTGATTGTCATGTTTTAACATGTTTTGTTTTGCACAAGGTTTTGCTAATATAAATAAGATCAGGGCAGATGCTTCAGGGATTTTAAAGAAAGGGTCTCAGCTGCTCCTTTTAAAATTCTATATGTATGATATCTTTGCTTGCATGTAAGTAGATGTACCTTGTGTGTGCAGTGCCTGAAAAGGCCAGAAAAGTGAAGCCGCAAAACAATCCCGCACCAGTTAAGAATTATGGATAATAAAAAAAGGTTATTTGAGGGGAAAAACTTACAAATTGCCGTCCCAAACAACAGTCCTCTAGTCGCAAACAGGAAACAGAGAGTCCAGCAGCTGGAACGGGAGCCAAAGGCACCCAAGAGAGCATACAGGGTTCCCACTGCTTTTGAAAAGTATGAGACCACGCCCCTTATGGCTATTGGCTGAAGGAGCGGAATGTGCTCCTTTTTATTTATTTATTCATTAAAGATTTCTGCCTCCTCCCTGCCACCGCCTTCCATTTCCCTTCCCCTCCCCCAATCAATTTCCCCTCCCTAGTCAGCCCAAAGAGCAGTCGGGGTTCCCTGCCCTGTGGGAAGTCCAAGAACCTCCCACGTCCTTCCAGGTCTAGTAAGGTGA
>NW_004949100.1:5978869-5984056 GCF_000317375.1 Microtus ochrogaster | reverse complement strand
GTGTGTGTGTGTGTGTGTGTGTGAGGGTGGAAGGTGTGTGTGCTCATGCAATGGCACACATGTGTGGAAGTCAGAGGATAACTTTTAGGACTTAGTGCTTTCTTTCTATAAGTTTGAGTTGTCAGGCTTGTGTGTGCTTTTACCCACTAAGTCACCCTGCCAAATCTTGAAAATTTTTGATATATTTTTTAAATGTATCTATCATACCTGAAATCCTGAACTGTCAGGCTGTCTCATACATTTTGAGTAACTTTTTATTTATCTTTTAAAGATTATTTTTATTTAAGAGTATCCTTATGCATATGTGTAGCATATATATATATATATATGAGTAGTGTGTGTGTCTTTGTGTGTGTGTGTGTGTTGTAGGAGGCTATTTGTTTTTTTCTGGCTGCTCATACCTGAAATAACCATACAGAAACTGTATTAATTAAATCACTGTTTGGCCCATTAGCTCTAGCTTTTTAATTGACTAACTCTTACATCTTAATTTAACCCATTTCTGGTAATCCCTGTATCACCATGTGGCTGTGGCTTACTGGGTATAGTTCCCAGCATCTGTCTCCAGCAGGGCTACATGGCTTCTCTCTAACTCTGCCTCCTTTCTCCCAGCATTCAGTTTAGTTTTCTCTGCCTAGCTGTACTCTACCCTATCACATGTCCAAAACAGCTTCTTTATTAACCAATGGTATTCACAGAATACAGAGGGGAAATCACATATCATGTGTGTGTGTTTGTAGATGTGTGTGTGTGTGTGTGTGTGTGTGTGTGTGTGTTATTTTTAGAGCCTAGAAGAGGATGTTGACTATCCTGATTCTGGAGTTACAGGAAGTTGTAAGCTGACTAATATGGGTGCTGGAAACTGAATCAGGACTCTTTGCAAGAATAGTGTGTGCTCTTCACCTCAGCGACATCTCTCCAGCCCCAACTTTTATTTATTTTCCAATTGGTCATATGAAATAATACAAAACATGGAGGATGCCTCGAATTTATTATTTCATCTCTGCTACTTCAATATGAACTGAACTTGCTGCCCTTGTTTAGCATTACCAAGTGGGAATATAAAGAAAGCATTCAACATCATTTATTAATTGTCTGGAGACTGGAAGGCAAAGTATTATCTATAGCACAGGGCAATCCCATTGTGGAACCTTCACTCTGCAACCTCTTATCTTGTTCTGCTCTTACACACAGGTCATATTATGCACTGCTTTGTGCTAGTTTGACAAGAACTAATGTGGATGCTTAAATATTTTAAAGGCTGAATGCTTCTGAATGATAAAATACAGAGCTGATCAACCCTTCCTGTTGCATTTGTGGTTAATGATAAAGTAATTCAATACTTTTTTCTATTTTGGTCTATTTGTGGTTTCCACACCAAATATTAAAGTTCCTTAAAGGGAAAAAAATTTTCAAATAAGGCCTCACGATGACACTTTTTAACTACAGTTGTTTTTTATTCAGCCATAAAATCTATCTTTCATAAAGAAACCCACTTACATGTCTTACTTCAGTGAAGGTTATTTGTAGACTGAAGGTCTTTTCTTGTCAAGAGATGATGAATACCATGTGTGAAGACAGAAGAGCATCAGACCTGTATTAGCTGGAAAACCCACTGATCTGTGAATAACCTAAAAAAGAAAACCTGAAGATTAGCAACGTCGCTTTTAAGAATGATCCATCAAATTCAACAAGCAGATTCATAGAGATGAATCATCCGGTCCCTTTTAGACCCATGATACAGTAAAGGTTATTTCCTCTCCCTACAAACAGAAGTTCAAAAATAAAGGGAAGGGAGGCCTCTGTTCAGTGCCTAGCATAAGTCTATATGCTAAAGTACTTCTGATGTTCTGGATGTAAATATTTTAATGTTATATAAAATGGTGTACTAGCTTTTTCAGTACTGAATTCAATGTCTGGGCAAAACAGTTTCCAGTCTTGTGTACTAGGGCATGGGGGAGAAATTAAATTATCTGTATACTTCCTCCAATTATTTATATCAAGTTTTAGTTTTATGGTCAGTGAAAATATTTGCTGAAATAATGTATTTGTTGTTGTGGAAATTATTTTAGAGTTTCCTGCATAGTTGACATAGCAAAGTAGCAGTTAGATAAACAAAACCAGGCTGTTAATATTCTGGAGCTCAACTTGACTGATTAAAAGAACGAAAATGTTTTTTCTTTGAGATTATTGCGTGCATGTACAATTGCGTTAAGGGTAAACACTTTTAAATTTTAAAACAGATTTAAAGCCATGAAGCTAAATACACTTTTTACAGTGTAACTTTCCTAGGTTTTGTGTGCTTTATTTGAGGTGTTTTCATTCATTTATTTTCAGATTGGACTCGAGTGGATAAGATCATCTGAAAATTGAAGACACCTAACAAGGAGCCTTCTGTGGGATTCCCCTCTGTAGGTTGTGAATATGTTTTATGACCGCTGGTTAACAAAGAAGCAGCAGTCTCTAGGTATAGGATCCACTGTAAAGAGTTCAAATTTTTTTCATACCAACAATTTGAGTAGGTAAACACATCCTACAATAATAAGTGAGATTTATTTATACATTTCTTTTTGTATTGCGGTGACAGCATAAGACCAAAATAGTACATTATAACACAGCAATAGCAATTGTATTTTCATGCCTTAATGTTTAAGAAACCGTTTTGGCAATATATACTTTAATAAATCAAATTGGCTTGGATTATATTTTTTGGTTTTGGTCTGAGTAATTTAGTTTTGAAATGTACTTTCTCAAAAATATAGATCTC
Source organism: Microtus ochrogaster (assembly GCF_000317375.1). Taxonomy (NCBI): domain Eukaryota; kingdom Metazoa; phylum Chordata; class Mammalia; order Rodentia; family Cricetidae; genus Microtus; species Microtus ochrogaster. Next base: position 5,981,289 of record NW_004949100.1, on the reverse strand, counting down.
ATTGGAGAGATGTCTCATACTGTGTTTTTAACTAAGCAAATTTAAATAATTAGTTCCTAGCTTGCCCAACATAATGAAAAATAATTTTCATGGTGATTGAATGACAAACTTTCTTTGTGTTTAAACAATTAATAATCATTTCTGCTTTGATGTGAAGCAGTCAGATAGCGTTATTTATAACCATTCTCATTATGTAAATTAAGCAGGGAAATAGAGACACCATGCCTACAAGAGTGAGTTATAGTGAGAAGTTTGCTGGTAGATAAACTTCATTGGTTGAAACTCCTTAGGCTATCTGAAGCCACCATTTCTCATCAGATTATGGCTCAGGAATAGAAAAGTAAACAGAAGCTAAAACATTTCATTGTGAAGACTGGAGGGGACTTTCACTTTAGAGGAAATTGAGCATATAATTTATCAGATTATACTCTTTCTATGTCTCAGGTATTCATTATTTTATAACAGATTAAGTTCTGTACATTAAAGATTTGGCTTTTTTATTTTTATTTTTTTTATGAGTTCAACCTGAGAATGACATTTTCGGTTTAAAGAAGAAGAAAGGAAAACTCCGCTGGTTATTAGAAGCTTAAACACTGACAGAGGCCTTGAAGGGTTTGTCCACCTGCTAGAACAGCCATAAATCATACGTGAACTCTGGAAAGGACCGTCAGCAATGCTTAGATGCGGTGCTGCAGTAAGTGGCCGACACGGACTTTCAGAATTCGGCACCTAAGGCCCAGATAAATGCTATTGATTTTAACTTTTGCTGAAGTTGTCACTATTCAATTTTATAGTCCTTTCTGTGGATGATAAAACAAATATTAACCAAATTAAACTTGTCTTTAAATAGATGTGGCATTTATGATAGCCAAAGAGGGAAACAATTTAATTAACCACCAGTCTTTGCCGTCCTGGAACAAGGTAGGGTGTGTGTAGTTATTAAATGGAGGAGGGTGTAGAGAGTCAAATCCTGCTTCTGAAAATCCATATCCAAGGATCTTTCCTGCCCTCTTCTCCCAGCATGCTCGGCTAGCGGAGCTGCAGACTGCTCTCACTGTTTCGTGGCCACGCCTAGCCCCCACCCCGCATGAATTTGATAGTTTTGGGCTAAAGGACACACTGAAGTCCACGCCTGTGGGAAATATATATTTTATGCATTTATGTTTTTATAAAAGGATCACTGACTGTGGTTGGCATAGCCAGCGGCCACTGATGGCTTGCTTTGTTTAGCCTTAGATGATGTTTGGTCTTCCAACTTCTGTTTCAAAGATGGGCCTGTTCTGAGACAACAGCTGCTTTCTGAACAAGAAAAAAAAATATAAATCCCCAAAACAAAACAACTCGAATAAATCTGAATTAAGCAGTTTATAATGTTGGTTGTGCGTCTAGCCTTTAATGACGGAATCATCTCTCTAGCCCTAAGTAACCAGTTTAGAAACACATCAGTTACTGATTCCAATTCCAATGAAAATCAAACTGTGGCCAATTGCGGAAGTCCAGACAAAGAACCAGATAGAATATAGCATAATCATACTGTAATTTGCACTAGCAGTAGATATTTCTTTATGAAAATCCTGGTGACGATGAGCGATTTTTACTGCTGTATTTTTAATTTTAATTTCAGAAATTTGCAAGCTCTGTGTTGCAAGTGACTTTATGTTTCATGAGTTGAGTTTTTTTTTTTTACAAAAATGTCCATGGTTGTACACACATATGTTTATATAAATGTAGAAAAGTGCATTGGGAAGACTGGATGGCTCCATGGTATTTTAGTGATTGACACTGATCAGTTTTTATTTCAATTTTAAATAATGCATGTGACTGAGCTATAGGTAATTTTCATCTGTATGTATGTTACACATCTTTTCAAAAAATTAACATAAAGAGAGTCTTATTTTTTCCATTGATTCCACCACTCAAGTACGCCAAACTTGATTATATTCTCAGAAAATATAGCTCAGTCGAACTTAAAAACAAGAAATTTAAAACCACATAAATCTAAAAATATAATTTCTTACATGTTTTTTTAAAAAATGGTTGAGGGCAGTGGTGGTGCTCTCCGTGAGTCCCAGCACTCAGGAGGCAGAGGCAGGCAGATCTGTGTGACTTCGAGGCCAGCCTGGTCTACAGAAAGAGTTCCAGGACAGCTAGGACTGTTACACAGAGAAACCCTGTCTCAAAAGACCAAAAAAACAAAACAAAAAAATAAATAAATAATAGGGTTGACCAAAATTAAAAGAATACAAGTTGTTAGTAGATATAAATAAACCAAAAGTCTTTAAACAAGGCTAGAAATTTCCAGCTTACTATTAAAACATTAATTTGAAGTCTCTTGCTGAATAGATAAAAGTCTTAGCATTCAATAGCAACCTAATAACAAATATAAATGAATGGTTATGATTTCTTTTTTTTTTTTTTTT
>NW_004949100.1:5946047-5977653 GCF_000317375.1 Microtus ochrogaster | reverse complement strand
TGAGTTCGAGGCCAGCCTGGTTTACAAGAGCTAGTTCCAGGACAGGAACCAAAAAGCTACGGAGAAACCCTGTCTCGAAAATAAAAAAAAAAAAAAAATGGGCTGTAAAGGTTAAGTAGTAGGATATACGTAGGTAAGGAGGGTGGCATTGTGGGAACTGGCAGCAGTTTTTAAGCAGGCATAAATGTGGCTCCATACAGAGTACAGGTTTAAAGAGTGGGGGTTGGGGACCCAGCATACTAGGCTGGGGTCTTTGCCTCTTCTTCTGTATGTTGCCAGGAAGCACAGTAGAACTCAGCACAGACAGGGCGTAATCACTTGCAGTATAAACTTAATTGAAACATTTTTCTTGTTTAAATAATCCTTACCTAGTTAGAGGCTTGTCAAAGCATAGAATATGGATGGACGTCGATGAAATTAAATATTTAGTGGTCACTAGTCCCTGTCTAATGCCATGCTGATTTAAGTATAGGCATTTCCCAGAACAAAAGATGGATTATAAAAGCCACGTATTTTATTCCTTAATTGCTTAGAGGCTCGTCTCCCATTGCAGTGTTGCGCTTTAGCTGAGGTAAGAATGTTTCAGCAAAAGTTAAATTTAATAGAACACATTAATTCTTCCACATAACAACCAAGACCGAGCACAGATTTGATAATGCACTTCCAGCATGTGAAAACGGCAGACATTTATAAGAATATAACAAACCACCCTGCTATGTTTCACCACTATACACTACTGTATGATAAAATAATCAACCTAGTTGTTTTCAAAGAACTCAAGGCATGCACATCCACGAAACAACCAAGTTGAGGTTGAAAATGTCAAACAGTGTTGGTTACTACCAAATGAGTCATATTCAGCAAATTTTGTTTTGAGAGTGAAGGAAACAAGAGAAAACCCAGACAGTATTATTATTTTCATCTAAGGGAAGCATTAACAGTTGCTTAGGGCTATGACATAATAATGACAGGAAAAAAAGTACAAACCCTTGGTCTAAAGTGCCCCAATGAAAAATTAGACAAATGTAGAAAAGGATTTGGGATGCTTTTTGCTTGTTGCTTTTGTATGAGGACTACACCAACTGCTTTCTTCACGTGAAGTACATAGCCATAAACTTGCTTCAGATTGGCAGCTGGCTTGAGTGTTCATCAGTTGAGTGTGGAATATGAATCTGGTGTCAAGTTGCTTCAGATACCAGAAAGAAGCCACTTGGGGCTTGGTGCCAAATTATTCTCACGCTCACAGAAGTAACTTTGTTCAACACTACGATGGTCTTTTCTGTATCTGTGAGCGAACTCGCAGGTGGCATGTGGGAGGAGTCACAAGGTTAGTACTGTCTGCTCATCACAAAGAATTTAGCATTTAGCATTTGTGAGGTACCTTGATAGATTAAATGGGTAAAAGAATCTGGCAATAATAAATATTATTACATGGTGCATAATCCTACTTTAATATCATTTGAGCAGTGTGTTTTCTTTTAACAATGTCATTCTGAATTGAACTCAACTACAGTGTCTCCTTTTGTCCTGAACATTAATTTTATTAATTGTCATTACTATGATATTTATCTCCTTGTCACAGCCTTTTGACTACAGCATCTAAAACTTAATCACATTCAGAATCAAGAAATAATAAATGAGGTACACACCTCAGAAAAACAGAAAATTCATTAGAAATTTATCTAATTTCAAGACAAAGCATATTTTTGTTATTGTCTTTAAATGACTAATTCATCCTTTAAAAACAAAAGCACTTCAGATACCCACAAGCACAGAGATACTGGGACTGTGACGAGGAATATTCTTCATTGTAACTTCTCAAACATTGTGTCAATAAAAATTCAAAAGCAATTCTCCACGTACGGTAGATAAAAATTATTTTAACATATGAGCAAGAAATATACAGCACTGTGAATCACAACTGTTTCATATTGAATATATGTCCTATCAAAATCATATAAAACTAACTTACATACATGCTTAACCAAAAACAACTACATAAAGAATTAAATGAGTAGTTAAAATCAAAGTACCATTTATAGCCAAGAACTGGGGTATAAATAACTTAAGTCTGGTTATTAATCCATTGATATAATATCTAATTATGTAACAAAGGGCAAAACAGCATGTAACCTGGCTCTTATTGTTCTGTGGTAACTCAATAAGAACTCAACATGCCTTTATGTACATTCCCGGCTCAAGGCAACCTAATTCAGTTCATTTTAAACCACCTTGGAAAAGACCAATGGCTGATATCAGACAGCACTGGATTGCACCAGAGATCTGATAAAGCAAATAAGATCACCCACACTGTCAGGTCATCTAGAAGGTACCATAGGTATAGTTAGCACTGCATCCTTAGACCAAAGTATTGTGAGGTCAAGGAATCCGTAGGAGTTAGAGATGGTTTAAAAGATGTTGGAACTTTAAGGTGAGGTAGACTAGTAATTGACTCTGTGATAATGCTTCCTGGCTCCTCTGATGTGCTTTTAGTAATGCCACCAAACATTTTTACACTGATGGAGAAGATTCCATAGATTTTGAAAAGTGAGCCTCGAGTTCAAGTTAATGACACACCAATCCAAAAGCCAAGATAAGGAAATAGTGCAATGCCAGTAAATTAGATGGGGAGGAAAGTGTGCAGTTTCTGAAGTTTAGTGGAGATAGTATTGATTAAACAATCAATAGGCAATCAAAGGGTCAGATGCATGGTGTTTTAGTCCCCATGTGAACAACATCTTTTTGTATCATTTATCTAATAAACAAAACCAATTTTGCAAGTATCTTTTTTGTTTATTCAGTGTCTAACTATGAAGTCTGAGCTGGCCCTGGATTTGGGATCCTTCTGTCTTCATGTCCTGGGGATGTGCCTTACAGATGTGGAATAACCCTTCAATGATTCACCTGAAAAAGCGAGAGCGCCGGCACTCTGTAGCTTTTGTTTGGAACATTGGCTCCTTTATGTTAGGGCTGTGATATGTTGTACAGCTTGCCTTTGTTTTGACCTTACCTTTCTGAACTGCAAACTCCAAAAGAGCAAGATAAAGCTTTGCAAACTACCTCCAGAGAAAGCATGGATCACATTGATTTGTGTATAAATCTTGAAATAAATACTATTATTAAATGATGATTATCAGTGATAATATCCTTAAGGTAATATTTAGGTCCATAGTTTATGAAGTATAAGCTGTTTTCTAATGAACATAGACAGGCATTTTTTTATACTATCTTGCTGCCTCTTCCTATTGTTTTGCCATTTTTTATCAGAAAATTTTCATAGTTAATAGAAATTTCTTCTTTAATTTTATTTTTCCTCCTCAATCTCTCCCTCCTTTTGCTTTGGATTTTTTCCTCATCCCCTTTCTCTTTCTCTCTTCTTTCCTCACCCATTTTATTAGAGTAGTCATGCTTACTCTTGCCTACACTACTGAAAACTTTTTTAATATAATAAACTTGCTGAAGAAATATGTGATTCTAGATGATGTTGGAATGGCTTTTAGACTGGAGGCCTTTTGAGATTCTGGAGAAGATGTAATGGGGAAAATGATGCTTCGGAAAGGTTGTTTAGAGTGGTCTGGGTGGTAAATGGTTTGAGACCATTCCAAGGTGATCCAACTGTACCAAATGAGCATGAGAGTGTTCTCTCTTTCTTTCTTTTCAAGGGTAAAAATGTTAGAATTTTTCCAAGACTGAAATGAGTGGAAAGTCTCCTCTTCTTCCATAATTAAGTAATAATATGAGGCAAAGCATGAGTTATTACATAATAATTCATCCCATTGCTTTACTAAGAATGAAGCTATAGGATGAGTGCTTGTTTAAATGCACAAAGTTTGAGTTATTATATCATAATTCACACCTTGAGGAGTCATATTGTGATTATAAAATGGCCCTGTGCAAATATTATTAATTTTTAAAGTTCAGAAATAAATTATTAAAAAAATAACACATATGTCTTCAAATGATCCTCTCTAATGTGAATTCATTAAAAGTGGAATGAAAAATGAGTTAGTGTCCACCGAACCAGCATTATCTATCACCTTTCCCAAGGAGCCATTCTCATTGACACACTGTTGAGAGGCACAATCCTTATAATTTGCAGCTGGTGGATAGATGTTTTGGGGCTTCAACGCCCAACAAATAATATATTCTTGCCTAGCATTTTTCCTCTTAAAATCAACACTTAACAGCAGCTGTACGTCAGATCCTCTGCAGTCAGTGTGGTATAGCTTATTTCATCAAAGCTGATGTACAAGTCATGGAGGATAGCGCCAGCATCTGACTGCTGGTTACTAGCTTTTGACATCCATCTTTCCCAGGCCTTTGGAACAAAATCCTTTGGCTGGTCTCTCTCTACCTTCTTTTTTACGTCTTTTGTGATTTTCTCACCCTTTTTACTATTCGGTATGGATGAGTTGTAATGCTCATACTTTTATTTTCTTCTTTTAAGTCCAGCTTCACCAAGATTTTATCTATCTCAGGTGTCAGTTATTCAGACAGCTCTTTCTACATACTGGGCTGCTTCTAAAACGTGATGCATATCCTACATTACTAGTGTTTCTTGCTCTTATTTCACTCATGCTCCTCATACTACGAGCACCCCTCTAATCTCAAGTGCTCTTGCTTGGTCTCTGGACCAGCCCTTCTTGTTGATTCTCTCTCAGTGCTAACAGTGCCGGCAGCCTCTGAGGGGAAACTCTTCACATGTCATCCCACCCTTAACCTCCTGAGACTCGAAGAGAAATAATTTCAGGTGGATGTCCATAAGGGGCTTAGGCTGGCATAAAAGAACCAATTAAGTAAATAACTAGGAAGAAGAGGAAGTGCAAGATTGAGCAAGTGAGTATATTCCATTGCCTCCACTTGGTGCTATGGCGGATTTTGAGGGTCTTCAAGGTGTGAGCACAGATAACAGCTCCAGGGTAATCAAAAGGAGAAAGGCCTGCTGAGAAAGTTCAGAGATTCTCTCTTGTAGTTTAATGGTAAAACAGTTCCTCTTTCATGAAAACATGAGGGTGCTGGGTGGCGCTTTACTATTGAAAGTTTGGATTCAGCAAAATAAAGCAGTGAAACGGGAATTTCAGTAAAAACACTTTTTACATGATAGCAAATTTGAAGCAAGAAAGCACTGCTGGACCTTCAGAGCCACCAAGCCCTTAATTTCTCTCCTTTCTCTCCTCCTTCTCTCCATCCTATCTATCTATCTATCTATCTATCTATCTATCTATCTATCTATCTATCTATCTATCTATCTATCTATCTGGTGGAGATTGTGGATTTCACTATGGAGTCCAGACTGGGCTCTGAACCTTCTTGTTTAGCTCTATGAATTGTGGGCTTACAGGTATGTCCCATCACACTGTGTTCAGGTTTCATCGACTTATGTGAAATGCCTTCTGCTTTTATTTAGATCTCCCAGCTATATGGCTAATTCTACAGTCCTAAAACTTGCTACTTCTGTCTTAGTAAAGCAAGCTTTCAACTGTTCTCATCCAACCCACTGTTTTCTACCTGTTTTATTCTCTTTTCCAGGTTAAAGTTCCTAAAACCTGGATTTCTTGCTGTCTATACTTTGATTATCGGGTTATAGGATTTTTTCACCTTATGCACTGGTCATGTTTGCGGATGAGCATAACTTGTAGTTTGCTTGTGGAGATTGGGGGCGGGGTTATAGGAGTCCATCATCAGGCTTGGCAGTAAGTATCGTTGCCTGCTAGGACATCTTGCCATTTTTCTGCCATTCAATCATTTTCCTCTCCAAAGATCTGTGCACGACTATCAGGCTTCTCTAACACCTTGATCATAGCTTGGGACAGCTAAAGGTATATTTTCTATGATTTTTTTAAAATATAGCATCAAATGGAACTAACTTCTGTACAAATGTTTTCCTGTGTATTTTATGCTTTTGAAAACCCTGTTTGTTATTCCCCAAGTCACCTCTAATGCCTTCTACTGTCTTAAATTTCAGCTGAATTATCACATTCTCTGTGAAATGATTTTCACAACTTCCATCTGTTTCAACTTTCCAACTTCTATTGACTCAGTATCAGTATAACTTATTATGTCACTCAGTATAAATTATTTTCAAACACTTGCTGAGTTTAAAATACAATTAGCAGCAAGGAAGAGAAGCGAGAAAGAGCAAGGAACAAACAACACTATTAGGATTCCTTATGTATCAGATGCTCTCTGTATTCAAATACTGAAGACTGGGTTCTTATGAACTTTTGGTTCAGACATGAAGAGTCAGTGTTTAAACCTGTGGTACAAAGGAAGCATGCAGGTGAAAGAATCGTGAAGACATAGAGACAGGATATGTTAGTTTTTTCTGGGTGACTAGAGAGGTTTTCAGAAGAAGGTGATATGCATCGGGCTTTCAGAAAACAACTGACTTGGGATGTGTAGAGCTAAGCAGAAAACAATCTAGCCACAGGAATGTCTGAACTAATCACTAAGAAGTGAAAACACATGTTATGCATATGGAAAAGAATAAATAAATCCTATATATCTAGAAAATAGTTTAATTCATTCTTGGTTTCTGATTAGATTATTTCCTTATAGCAATTTTGAAATTTTTTGAAAACATGGATTCTGACAACATTTATAAAAGAGATAGTTTAATCAGTATAGGATGGGCTAAGGCAATGCTAGTCACTAAAGACATGTGCTTGCTGATAGGTCTCAGAGATTTCCCTAATGTTTTGTAATTTTCACACCACCTTAATTCTGTGTGTCTTTAGGAAAAGTCACTTGCTTATTTGATCTTCATAAGAGCCTAGTGAAAATTGGTATCTTGCTAGACATAGTTTTACAAATGTATTTTCTAAATAATGAGCTGTGTGCACAGTAGCTAGAATCAAATGCTTCAAATGGAGACAGCTTTCTACTGTATACTTTCCAAGAGCCTCTTTTCAGAACTCAGATCTCTATGACTCTGAAATGTTTCTCATTTATTTCTTATATTTTTGTTAACAATAACATAGTCTCTATTTTATTTCAAGCTTTGTAATAAAGCTTGAAATATCTAGGAGTAAAACAAATCACAGGTTAACTAACACTGGAAAGCAATCTTAGGCTACTAAAATGCAAGAGACCTGGTTAAGAATGTGTACCTAATATTAGCAAGCACTACAAAAATATATTTCTTAGCAAAAAAAAAGTTTTCCCAATGATTAAACCATCCCAGCCCAATGGACATACACTGAAAAGTAACTGGATATTACCCTCCACAACAGACGAGTCATAAGTCCTGTCTCAAACAACTAGTACTCTCTAGTAAGATACTACTGATCTTGATTTAGACTTGGCACTGCTATTTCCGGGTTCAGTTCCATGCATCATAAATAAGACCAAATACAAAGAAAACCAATTTGCACTCACAATAAGTTTTCTAGGGTGTAGGCAAAGTTATAAAATTGTTCTAGCTAATGCATGCATGCCCACAGTGCTACCTAATTCTCCACGTATGCTCTTAGCTAGTGATAAATATTTTCTTACCCTTGTCTTAGTTTAGGTGCATCTAATGTGACAATGTTATTGTTATCAGCTGAATATCATCACTGTTGCCAAACTCCTGTGGCAGCTGCCCACAGCTTCCAAAGCACATGCAGAATTATGCATGTATCTACTAACCGCTACATTATCACTTTTTGGACCAGAGAACAGAAGACAAAGTCAGTCAATGATAAGAAAAAAAAAAAAAACTGGCCTCTGGGAGCTACATTATGACTGAGTGAAATGTATCTAATAGCGTTGTCTTTATTTCAGCCACTAACAGTAGATGCTTGCTGAATTACTTTTCCTGCCTTTAAACCCCTTTTCTAGATAAGATGATAGAGGAAGGGCAAGAGAAAATATAAAAAAAAAATAAGCTTAATAACACCATACCTTCAGAGCGGCTTGATTTATATGAGTTTGTGGGGACACTCTGAACCTATTTCATGTTGAATTACAGTCCACCTTTCCAAGTGGCTGCTAAGCAGGACTTCATGAGCATCTCCCTTGTACTTCTTCAATCCTCTTCCTGCTCAGCCACTAGCATTTAAAATGCGATACAAACAAAATACATCTATAAATTTATATAGTAACCACACAAACAAATGCAAGCTCATTCTTAGTAACCATAAAATTACCTTCTGTTACCTATCACTTTGTGAATTATAGTCCCATGGCTTGGGACAGCTACCAGCCCAGAATTACACTGCTCCTCTTACCCCAGTGCCACTGCTCTTTGCCTTGCAGCAATCAATAGTCTTGCAGATAAACAAATGATTAAAGGCCATCGTGAACTCCTGTAAATAAGGATCGCATTATCTATTTTCCACTGAACATAGTTTTCAGAATCAGGGTCTCTTTTGGGGCACCTGGCTTGACTTGGAATATAAGCAGCATTCTTTTACCTGCTGATACCATCTTTTTAAATGCTTCAAGAAAGGGCAATTTTTGCCAACATGTGCAAAGTAAACAAAGAAACGCACCTTTGAATAGGTTTCTTATTTTAGATCATTAAGTGCATACACAGAGTCGAATCATAGAATATGGTAACTTTAACTTTGCATCACTATGGTCTTAAAGAATCACCTTATGGAACATTAGTTCAACTAGGGCCACTGGATAAGTATGGGAGTTTCAAAGTTTTATGTATAGTAATTGTATAACATTATGGTTCAAATGAAAAGTAAAAATGTCAGTCATTGTTACTTGCATATAATTATATGTAAAAAGGTTTCTTTAAGGTATGAGCTAAACAATCTTTAATTTTATTTCTTAGATCAGGAAAATAAATCCGAGATTAAAAATGCAGTTCCAGTGTATTTTCCGCTGAAAGATTTGGAATACATGAGTGAGATGACCTTTTCTTTTGATTTTGTTGATATTTGTTAAGTTTAGCAATACCAAATAAAATATAGTCAGTATGATTGATAGTCATCTTATTTATACTCCATATAAATGGGGAGGTTTCCATGCCATATAAAAATCTTAAAGTGCTTGATTGAACTTCAGCCACAACATCTACTAGATCCACTTATGAAGGTTTGTTATTCAGTCAGACTGACATCTATAAATGCAATGACCTTGGGATAAGCCAGGAAGTGGGTTAAAAAGGCAAAGGGGGGAATGTTTGAAAAGAAAAACAAAGGTATATAGAGAATCAATACAATAGTCCAGATAACAGCATCAAGTGCAATGAAAGACTGTCAGTAAACAGGAGAAAATGTGTCCAGCATGGGAAAATCAAGACAAAACAAGATATGACTCATTTTTGTCAGTGATTTTCCAGAATGCTAAAGATGCTGCAAAAGTTTCTAAAATCAAACAAATAAAAACAAAGCAACAAACGTCAGACCAGCACTGAGGAGGTTCAGGATCTGATGTGCTAAGATATGTGTTTTATTGAAGATATCTTAGAAAACTAGAGGAGCGCTTTCCTTAGCTGAGGTCTTCAGTTTATTGCCTGAGATTGGGGTCTTTTCATCACAGAACACTTCTCCAATACTCAGTTCTTTAGCCAACTATTAAAAGTTGACTGTTCTCAAAGTTCTCAAATTTGACTGTTTCTTCAGATCTTCATTAAGGTTCCCATGAAACCATAAATTTACATTAACGGAATCTTCCTGCTTTTTACTTGCCAACTTATTTTTTTTTTTGTGATGGGATTCCCAGACAATGAAAGAAGAAATAATAGAAAATAAAAGTGAAGGAAATAAATAGAAAATATTCTTAAAAGAGAAGGAAGAAAAATGTACATTTTAACACTGTAAATATCAACTATACTATGTATAATAATAATAGAAGTTAATAGAATAATATTTTTTAATTTTTTAATAAATAATTGTTTAAATTTGTACATATGTATTTAGCTAATGACTCAACCAAACCTAAAGGTAGGAGGATCCAGAAAATTTTTGTCTCTCTTTGATGGCCACTACAGGATACAGCACTCATGCTTAGGCCAGAAAATACAAAGAAAGCAGTGACTTAATTAATATAGTTTCTGTGTGATTATTTTAATTGGGTAACTCTTACATCTTAATTTAACCATTTTAATTCTGGGCAGCCGGGACAGACAAGCGGTTCCTTGCAACATTTAAGAGATTTAATTAAGTTCATGGTGTTGAGTTTCATATCTCCGAGCTTGCAATAAGATGGGACATCATAGTGAAAGTGTGTAGAGGCCTTGTTGATGTAGCTTCTGACATCACTAAGAGACAGCCTCACAGCAAACTCCCCAATCATCTGATTCTCACAGTCTTTCCATTTCATTGTCTGCAATGGAAAAAAAAAAACAACAAAGAAAGAAGAAGAAAATTGTTTCCCCCATTGCAGCCAATTACCAGAGAGGATGCTTCATCCTACTTTTGTTCCATACAGGCCCAAATCTGTGGGTGGCGCTACCCTCTTTGAAGCCCCTCCCCCTTCATAGGCTCTCTGGAAGCTTCCCTGCAGATAACCCCAGGGGTGTCTCTACTGACCTACCTACTCTCCTCAACTGTATCAGGGTGACCATAAGGGTTAGCTATCGCAAGCTCTGACAAGTGTGTGGGGAAGACTGACTGGTGTGTTATGGTCTGGTATAGGAGATGTTTTAGAAATCATTTGAAGGCACTTTGCTCAAATCGATTCTGGATCTTGTTTGCCTTCCTAGAGAGATACTTTTGTGAGGATTTGATAGTAAACTTTGGAAACTCAGAGAGTGAATGAAAATACATCTCAAAGATTGAGAAACAAGAATGAATAAATCAATAAAAACACATGAAAAGTCATCTGGTGGTGGTTGCTCAGTTGGTTCCAAAAGATTTGTTATCTGCAGACATGGTTATGGGACCAAGTAAATTAATATAAGTAATTGTAAGTACATTATTTCCATTAGATCAAAGTTTTCCATAATTTAATTCCTCAGATACAAAAGACCTAACAGAAAGGGCCTCATGAGAAGTTTATTGGACTATTCAACATTTGTAAGCAGTTAAGGAAATGGTACATTGAAAGGAAGAACATTTTATTTTTATTCTAATTATGTTTTTTTTAAGAAATAAGAATAAGGTTACACATATGTGCATATATGTGTTTATATATTTCTACATGCATAAATAGAACTTTCCCAGTCTGCATGTGACTGTATCTTATATTTTCTGAGCTGAAAAGTTGGTATTGAATAGCCAATTGGTGTGCTCTTCCCTGCAGAAGATTATTGCTTTAGCGTTCAGCATTCCTTAGTTGCTTGTAGTACAACAATTGGAGAAAAAGGGGGGGGGATATGGATTTAAAAAAGAGCAAAGGTGGAGTATATGAGGTTTGAAGAAAGGAAAGAGAAGAAGGAAATGATGTATCTATATTTATAATTGCAAAAGAAAAGGTTAGTTTTTATTAAGAAATGAATAAGAAAAAAGATTAAGATTTAGTGCTTGCCACTTCAGCATGGGACCTTAGTCTGGATCCTTAGGAACCACATAAAATCAGGACATGGTATGTGTACCTACGGCACCAATATTGAGGTGTTAGCAAGCACAACAAGAACATTGAACAGTCACATGGTTGAATTAGAGATCTCCATGTTTATTGAGTGGTCTTTTCTCAAAACACTAGAGAGCCATCAAGAAAGGCACCTGATGGCAAGCTCTGGCCTCTACCCTCTCCCACACAACCATGTTCATGTGTGTCCTCACATGCACACACAGACAACTGTACCCCCACACATAAGAGTATATATACATATGCAGCATACAGACATAGATACGTACATTCACACACAAAGTAAGAATAATTTATACTCAGGCTGATCATCAAGGATTTTTTTTCATAATCTCATTGTAAAGGTCAAGGGAGAGCATTTCAAACTGTTCAAAAATTCTTTCCACATCCATCCTGTGGACAATGGGCCATTGTTACTCTGTCATAAGGATTTGCATAGTAGATCCATTTGCGAATATCACTAATTTTTCTTAGTAACTGAGATTCACAGTCAATAAAAACTCTATTTCAGCAACTCTGCCAAGGAAATTGATATTACTACTTCCAAAATTGATTTTTTTGACCTCAGGCTTCTTAATTTTCTTTAAAACCAAAGCCAGTTATTAGGCTTTGCTTAAGAGACTACCAGAAAAGGACAGAGATAAGAGGAAATGCACAGCGGTCTCCATTTAGAATATCTTATTTTTATTTTTATTATTGTTATGAAAATGTACTTTCCTCAGGGAATGGAGTTTAAATGAACACTTGTCTCCCGTCCATTTCCTAGGCCAATCAATAATGACCTCATTCATATGAAAAGAAGAGTACCTATGTATTTCAAGGTAAAATTTATGATTCCCACATAAGTAGAGGGAAAAGAATTTCTAATACCTAGAGACAGCAAGCACAAATCTGTGTTGGAAGACTTAGCCTTTAGACAGACCTCATATTCCTCTACGAGTGTATTTTCTCTAGATATAAACTTTGATATCCATCAGATATCTCTGTCTCCCATCCCTAATATTTGAAAATGATCTGATCCCAAAATTTTTTAATAAAATTCTTAGTAGGTCAAATAGTTAGTGCCTCATTTCAAAGAGGAGCAGGAACTTGCAGGTTAGATAAAAATGAGTAATTTAAATTGACTCATTAGAAAGTTATATGATGTTGAATTCCCCTCTGTATGCTGTGAATATGTTTTCTTACCATTGGTTAATAAAGAATCTGCTTTGAGCCTATGGCAGCACAAGATAGAAAAAAGTGAGACTTGCAAGCAGAGATAGAAGAGGAAAGAAGGCAAAGTCAAGGAGATGCCAAGTAGCTGCCAAAGGAGATAGACACCCTGGAACTTTACCGGTAGGCCACAGCCACATGGCAATACATAGAATAATAGAAATGGGTTAATTTAAGATGTAAGAGTTAATTAATAAAAAGCCTAATCTAATAGGCCGAGCAGTGTTGTAATCAATATAGTTTTTGTATGATTATTTTGGGTCTGGGCAGACAAGAAATGAACAAATGGCCTTCGTCAACAGTAATAGAAATGAGTTATCATAACAAAACCCTTAATGGGGCTGTTAGCTATTTTTTTCCCAGAGCAGGAGGTCAGAGCTTGAGTAATGATCTACTGTGTCCACTTCCTGTTTGAGTATTTGCATGTATCATCAAATTAATGTTCCTTCTGTCATTCAGCAACGGTTAATTTACAGAGAGAATGGAACACTTCTGAGTGTGGATGTCTATTAGAACTTCAGCAGTGTGAACACTTGCAGGTCTGCCAGGATATGTACCCTTATGCACATCTCTGGCTTGGCTGCAAAGCTAACTGAGCAATTATTCACACATGTTATTTACATGATAATGCATCCTTTGCAGTGGCTTATATCTGTGATACCACTGCCAATACTTCAGATTTAAAATGATATTGGAATTAAATATGATCAGAAGAGAAGAAAATTTAATAGTTGAGATGAAAAGGGATGTTCTCATGTGGGATTAGACAATGATCGGGGTTTAATGAAGTGGAAAGAGGGAAAACTGCTCAGGATGCATATGATTTAGCATCTGTGATACTGACTGTGAAGGGAGTCCACATCAGAAGAGACTCCCTTGGTGATTTCCCTGGGTATGCAGAGGAAGGGAGTTAGTGTCCAACAATGAGCTTAAGCCAGAGAGTAACAGTGCAGCTCTGCCATCTTCTTCTTAAAATTGAGTGGAAAATCTTTACCTTTTGCTTGTGGGATTTAAATATGGCTCCATGGAAACATTAAAGCAGGAAGCAAAGTGAAAACAGAATTATGTAGGTTATCAGTCTGTTTGCTTTGTGAAACACTGGGAGGTGGTTGCTTTGTGCTAAGCTTTTATGCAGGGCACCATAAAGCCAAGTGCTACAGCTCTGGGTCACCTAATGGATACTACGATGTTTGTCTAAGCTTCCAGAAATCAAAGTTTAGAGGCAACGGCACAAATTTCCCAAACAGGACTGCTTCCATGCCACAATAATAAATTCTTTCTGCTGCAATCTTTCCTCCAAAAGGGACTTGAAATAACCTGAAGTTAACACATAGGTATAGAGCTCTATCTTAGTCCTATTTACAAGGAAAGGGCATTTTGAAACCACTAGTTGGCCCCTTATTCCCCTGAACTCAATTCCTTTCCATCTATAAAATCAGTCTCTTCTGCTTGATTTGTCAGAACAGTTCTTACAATTCAATTAGATGTAATCAAACCATGGTAACAGAGACTTCATTTAGTAACTAGAGATAGCCAGTTGGAACTCTGTCTTCCCCATTACTTGGTGATTTCATTTATGTTGCCTTTTTATATGAATATATCTTAGGAAATTCCTACTGTGTTAAAGTTTTCATACTATGCCTCAAATGCACTTTAATTTTAGTGGCCTTTCCCTGTACTCCCTCTACTAGCCATCTCCTCTTCCTCCCACTCCGGTCCCTCTCTTCTATCCACAGCTGTCTCTCATATTTCCATTACTAACTAGGTCTATCTGTTACCTCTGGTCTTTTATTCTATACCTTCTGTGGTTTTATGGATTATATCTTGATTATCATTGACTTCACAACTAATATCCACAATAAGAGAACATATAACGATATTAGTGTTTGTGAGTCTGGGATACCCCCACTCAACATGATTTTTTTAAATAGTTCCATCAAATTACCTATGGATTTCATGATGTCTTTTTTTTTTAATTGCTGAATAATACTCCTTTGTCTAAACATATTTTCTTGATTCATTCTGCAGCGGATGGACATGTAGGTTGTTCTCAATTTCTGGATGTTATGAATAGAGCAGCAAATGTGTCTGTGGTAGGATGAAGCATTCTTTGGGTATTCCCGAGAGTGATGTCACTGGATCTTGAACCCTAGGGAAGTGGAAAGAGCGAACAAGCCAGAGCGAATGGAAGGCATCAAGAGAAAGGGTCTCTCAATGGACACGATGACCTCACAGAGACTAAAGTAGCATTTACAGGACCTGAACAGACCTTCCCCAGGTATTCTGTATTTATGTTACATCTTCTTCCAGCTTAGTAGTGTGTTTATGGGATTCCTGAGTGTACAAATAAGTGGGTCTCTGATTCTTGTACCTATTTTTTTGTCTTTTCCAACTTTGAAGAAATAGGTTTGCTTTATCTTATATTTAAAAAAAAATGCATGAATAAGTTAACACCTAGCCACTACAGTAAAGGTTATCAAGTGAACTGTCATTTATATCTGCTGGGGTAGGGAAAAATCGGTTTTCTTCAATAGAGTATGATAACAATTCTAGAACAGGGCTCATGTTCAGGAGTAGTTCACAAACATAATTGGACTTCACAGGTTTTTGTTTGTTTGTTTGTTTTTGTGTTTTTATTTGGTTACAGTTTGGTGAGATTTTTTTCCCCTTGGTTTTGTTGTTGTATTCGGTTTGTTTTTTGAGAATAGCTTAAAGTTGGATAGATAAGGAGAAGCAGAGGATCTGGAAGAACTTGGGGGAGGGGAATAATATGATTGAAATATGTTTAAATTTAAAAGTTATTTTAAATAGTAAAAGTATAATAATAAAAAACCAAAAATTCCCACACTGCTTTTTATGTTATTTGTATAATAAGAAATGGTGAAACAATTTTGATGTTTGTTCCAATATTTTCTTTCTCTGCAATCTCATTTTGTAGGAAGAAATGTAGATAAATATACAGGAAATAAAGGCAAACCAATAATTCAGTTTTTATATAAGAATTCTATTATATGACCCCTATAGCATTCAGTGACAGGCTTCTATACAGAATAGTATGGGCTTCAAGAATGTTAAACAACCTGTAGTTTATATTAAGAAATCATAGGAAAGGAGGTGGTGCTGTATGGGAGAGACTGACGTATTTCTGTCAAGTTCAGTAAGTTGGCAAAAGTGGCTCATTATTTTAAATTAAGTTAAAGAGGGAAAGTTTTACAAAAGTATACTGAAAGAAATAATATCATGAAAGTAAGTAGATTCCTAAGTTAATCTTGTTTTGCATGGCAGTGTTTTTCCTTTCAGGTGGAAGATTCTAGACGGCATGTTTTCACAGCTATCATCCTATGTCTGAAAGCATTTAATCATAGCTCCCACTGTAATTGTAATTTAAACTCATCAGACCTTTTTCATTTCTTAGTGCCTTTCATTTTGTATACAGTGAACATCACAGTTGCGGTAAGATTTTCATCCCAAATAGTTAAAAAATGAAATAAAATCATGTGAAAATTGCCCAGCAATTTCTTTCATAATTCCACGTAAGAAGAGATGGATATGCTGAAGCAAAAGTGAACTGTATGCCCTGAGTGTGTAGCTAGGTGGTAGAGCGCTTGCTCAGCCTGCAGGGGGCACATGCACAGAGCTCCCTATCCCCTCCACGTGTTATTCTTGAATTTATGATCTTAAATAATTAAGGTTAGGTTTGTGATAGAGTAATGTTATCTCTTGGAATTTGCTTACTCTAGGCTAGAAAGTGCAGTTAGTATCCTCAATGTATAAATTAAAGCTCAGTACCTTTGTACCCTCCTAATTATCCCCTTTTCCAAATAGTGACTGTACTTCCATGCTACTACCGACATGAGATGGTTCAGTACACTCAAGTTCATTGGAGAGACAACTCGCCATCTACCTGTTGATAGGAAAGTCCATGAAAATGTAAACGTTATTCAAATGTCATTAGTGATTCTATTTTCTCACAATTATCCAGTCAAAAAATTAAGTCTATTTGAAAGTCAGACATCTGAAATCTAACCACTTGCTTGAAAAAGCTTTTGAGAACTTGTTCATAGCTACCTTGAATCTATAACTTGAATATTCAGCATTTACTGAAGCCAATAAATATCGATTTGCCTTCACAAATAACCTTAAGGTGAGGCATGTACAACCCATTCCATACGTAATGCATCACCCAACGCAGAGATTTGTATCACTGTTGTTGTGTAGACAGAGCAGTGATATAATAGATTTAAATGTTGTTGTTATATACAAAGCTATATTGTTTAATATTCTGTAATGGAAGCTCAAATTATATTTTGCCCTCAAGGAAGACAATGATAATGTTCAGAGAGACTGTTGCTTGAAGAGTTTACATGCTTGATTTTTGAAGGCCACACTAGTCCTCAAAGAAGAGTCAGACAGATACCTGCATGTCTATTGTTTAGAGAATCGGGAATAAGACTCCAAAACACCAATAAAGTCCCCAAAAAGGACTAAAAGTTTTCAGTTTGAGATTGCTTTCTGAGCCATAGGGAGTCCTGTGGAGGAGTGTGATGCCACTTCGAATGTGTGCTCAAAAAGATCTTTATTCATATCTCTTAGTAGCGTAATATTCTTAGTAAAGTTGATTTGTTTTCTCCATCTTCAAAGAGAAAATTCGAAGTACTTCTTCCTTTAATATTTCCTTTTAGAGTTTTTATAAATGACTTTAACAAACTTTTACTACCAGTAGCATTCACAGTATCAGACGTAAATTGTTAAGTGTATTCAGCTTTTGAAGTTTGAGTGACTATTAAATTAATAAACATACTGGTGTCTGTACTCGTGAGACTATGTTCATGTTAGGAAGTAACAAATTGTGTTTTTCTAGAATTAAACTAGAGACATTTCTTTCTTGTTTCTATTTAAAAAGAAACAATGGGAGAAGGTGCATTGAGCTGAAGATGAATGGATGGTACTCAACACTGACATTGGAAAAGGTAAGAAAAGATTATGTAGGCTAGCTAGAGCTATCTCAAAGGGGAGAATCTCAATTAAGAAAATGTTTCCAGGTTCTGGCTATGACAAACAATGCTGATATGAGCAACCTAGATGCCCCTCAATTGAAGAATGGATAAGGAAAATGTGGTACATTTCCACAATGGAGTGCTACACAGCCGAGAAAAATAATGATAAATTAAAATTTGCAGGCAAATGGATTGAGCTAGAAAACATCATACTGAGTGAGGTAACCAAGACCCAGAAAGACAATTATCATATGTACTCACTTATAAGTGGTTTTTAACATAAAGCAAAGAAAACCAGCCTACATATCACAATCCTAGAGAACCTAAACAACAATGAGGACCCTAAGAGAACATACATGGATCTAATCTACATAGGAAGTAGTAAAAGACAAGATCTCCTGAGTAAATTGGGGACATGCAGACCATGGAAGAGGGTTGAAGGGGAGGGGTAAGGGAAGAGGAAGAGAGGGGAACAGAGAAAAATGTATTAACTCAATAAAATCAATTAAAAAAGAAAAACTGAGAAAATGTCTCATAAGGTTCAGATGTAGGGCATTTTCTTAATTAATGATTGATGGAGAAGGGCCCAGTTCAATTGTGGGTGGTTCCATCCCTGGGCTGGTGGTCCTGGAATCTATAAAAAGCAAGCTGAGCAAGTCATGAGAAGCAAGCCAAGTAAGCTACACCCCTCCATGGCCTCTGCATCAACTCCTGTTTCCAGGTTCCTGCCCTGCTTGCGTTCCTATCCTGACTCCTTCAGTGATGGACTACAATGTGGAAGCATGAGCCAAATAAACCCTTTGCTCCCCTACTTGCCTTGGTTATGGTGTTTCATTACAACAATAGAAACTCTAGGAGAAAAACACAATCCTTTGCCCATTATCTTTGTTCCCAGTTGTAACCTGAAAACAGAATTAAAGATAATCTTTTTTTTTTTTTTTTTTTTTTTTTTTTTTTTAGACAGGGTTTCTCTGTGGTTTTGGAGCCTTTCTTGCACTAGCTTTTGTAGACCAGGCTGGCCTCGAACTCACAGAGATCCGCCTGCCTCTGCCTCCCGAGTGCTGGGATTAAAGGCGTGCACCACCACCGCCCGGCTTAAAGATAATCTTTATGGGGGCATGCAGAATGTCATATAAGTATGCTGATTTTAACATGGATGCTATATCTGTGCCACAAGCACACCCCACAATACTCAAAGACATTTCCTAAAAACAGACACTCTGCAGGCCATTCTTATGGATGCTGGTTTGAACCGTAATGGCACTGTTCACTCTATGAACAATAATGTCTATTACATGAACTCATACATATGCATACCCTATAGATAAAATGTTCTAATCTAAATACATCACTGAGCAGGAGATAAATGTTCTTTAAGAAGCTAGTGAAAATAGTTGAGTGAGACAGAGGGGTTCTAGTATGATCTACTCATATGATTGAGAATCTTCATTAGTTTAGCTGAATTTCAACCTGATTATGACATTCTACACAGAACATTTTCTTTCTGGGGAATCTCATCTGTGTTGTGATCTGAACAGACACTGATCAGAAATTTGTCTACAACGGGAGCGCAGTTGGAAAGCTCCACTTCTATGTATAAAGAAGCATCCCATGTGTGAAATGCCTGTGAGTGCATCCCTTTCCAGCTCTTTCTTTATGTTCACTATAACTTAGATTTAGTTTTACATCCATTTCCTGCTTTCAGACCTGGAATATCCTGACACCTCTTATCAAAATGAGTAACCAAGGATTCAGGTTGACATCATTCTGAATACTTAAAAACTGCATAAAGCCTTTTAATTAATTCCTTCAGCATCTCCCTCCATATGGAATGACTGCTTGCTTGGTAACCTTGGGCATCACTTAGTCATTTCTTCACGATCTCTCCTCATCCCTGGGGGTTTCATTGTCTGTCCTATCTACACATTAAGGTCACTTTTTGTTGTTGGCTTTGTGGTGAATAGTGATCATCTAGTATTTGCTACCTGATTATCTATTGGCTTTTCTGGGAGATGCTGCAGCTGTATACAAATGCTTCGAAAATGGTTTCAAATGTAATTTTATAAGCAGAAACTGAGTTAATGCACTATTTCTCAATATAGGATCTGACTTAGTCCACTTGACGACTTATAAAGAATGTGTCTGGACAGTGACTCTAAGAACCTTTTTAAAAAAAGCATATGAATCATACTCAATGATTTATTCACATATCTATTTAAAAAATTCCATTGGTCATGCTAAAGAAGGTTGCAAGCCCTTTGACTTAAGTATTTCTATAATGGCTGTTAAAATCAATTCTGGCATTAAAGTCTCCAAGAATGAACAATGCATTGAGTGGAAAATTGATTACATGGTCAAAGAACAGTCCTTTGTGGCCTCGTTTGCTTTTTCGATTAGCACAGCTGTCATGGCTGTTGTAGGTGGTCCTCAAAACTTACAAGGGAAAAAAAAAATCTGTCCTTGACACTGAATGTTTGTCTACGGATTTGGGGGAAAGAATATTTTTTTTTCTTGTTAGCACCCACTGCTACAGGTTTCCAATAGGAAAGACACAAAGGAGACTGCAGTGTGAAGATTCCAGTAAACATTTGGGGGTGATCTCTGTCTTGGTTTATGAGAAATAACTTCTCTTGCTAGGAGAGCTGTTCTAATTGTTATTGTAGTTATACTTCCAGTAATTTATGTTTTATAACGTTCAAGCTGGTGAATAGTTACAGAATGCAGTAACAAAAGGTGCTTTTCATATGCTACCACCAAAGAGAGGCTCAGTGATTTCTGTGGAACGGGAGGGAGGAGCTGTCTCATCAACGCACTGATCTCACGCACTTGACCTTGAGTCTCAGTCCGTCAGTGTGTGATAGGTGCTTATTGAAGTGTGTTATTGATTTATCTTAGATTTATTTACTTCCTTATTTTGTATTTTCCTTTCAAATAAGTGGGCTTCTAGAGTTCCGGAACATTGATCTGCTTTGCTTGCTTTGAACACTGCTTAGAAAAAGTTATATACTGTGATGGTTCATCTTCATTGTCGAGTTGATGGGATTTAGAATCACCATGGAAACACACCTGTGGGCCTACCTATGCATGTTTCCAGGAAGGTTTAATAAAACAGAGAAGCCCCATCCTGAATGTGAGCATCATCATCCCATGGTAGAAGGGGTCTGGAATATTTGAGTTAAAAGGAGAAAGCGCATGGAGGATCTTTGCTCATCTCTCTGCTTCCTTAATTTGCTCATCTCCCCACTTCCTTAATTCTGATCCTGAGTGCGCAACTGTCTCTTGCTCCTTCTATGACTTCCCCACCATGTGATGGACTGTACTCTCAAATTTCGAGTCAAAATCAACTCCTCTTGAGTTGCTTTTGTTGTAGCAACAAGAAAAGCAACTAATACACACACGTCAGTCTGCCTTGCTTCTCAGACTAACAGCAAAAGTATGATTTTTTTTACTTCCCTTCCTCATGCCTACTGCTTTAGTTTTCTATTTGGAAGAAATAAATGACGGTATACTTAATTGGCTCACAACAACTTAAGTTTAACACTATATAGCTCAGAACAGAAGGCATTTGATGTATGTCTAATTGCACCACAGTAATGTCCTGGTGGGGCTTGGTTCTTCTTCCTTGAGGTGCTGTGGAGAATTTGCTTCCTTTCCTTTTCCAGATTCCACAGTCACCTGAATTCACTGATTTGTGATCTTCTTCATCTTCAAAACCAGCAATGACCTGTCCGGTCTTTCTCATACGGCCTCATCCCAACACTGCCTTTCTTGACACCAATTTTTACTTCTGAAAAATCTGTGATTACATTGGATCTACTTGTATGATCCAGGACAGATTATATTTGTGTTTCAATATCAGCCAATTAGAGAACATAATTCCACATAATTCCACCTGAAGCATCACTTCTCTTTTGCAGAGTAAGAACACGCACACAGGTTTCAGAGACTAGGGTGTGAAGACGTTTACATGCTACTTGTATGATTGCTGTGTTAGTTGTCCACTCAAAGTCAACTGCAGGCATCCAGATTTTAATTAACTGTGCAATCACAATTGTGCCCTTAGGAGAGAAATTATACCTCTGGAGAATTTCTGTGCACTGTCCACGATCCTAGAGGCAACTGATATTTCTAGTCACAACAGAGATTTCTAATTAGAAGTTTGAGGATTAAAATCTGTGGGCTTCATATATATGCATCTTTGGATCTTGAAATTTTATGTTGGCTATTTTAGATACTTGGTAGATATATTTACGCTTATCTCTGCAACTTCTTATCATTGTTCTTGAATAATATTTTTTGTTTTCCTTCCTCCCAAGGAAACTAGAGCAATAGCTTTTTAATCTTATGTTAATATTTATGAGCATATGACTCAAGACCTACCAGCATCTCCTTGATGTTTCAGAGGTTCCTATGAAGTTGCCAATGTTCTATTTGTACTTATTTCTGACTGAGTACTGATGGGTAAATTACAAATACTTTTCCAACAATTTTTTTTCCATTTCTTCAGTTTTAAATACCATACAAAGCACAGCTATCTTGAATAACTTGAGCTGGAATTTTGAGGTATGCTTAAACACCATTTACTACTGCCAGTTTCCCTTTGTTTGATTTCATTTTTTTGGCACAAAACTTTTTCTAAACTTTCTTAAATATCATTTGCTTTTTATGTCAAAAGTATTTTATGATGTCACAGCAAAATAAGAGGGCATAAGCCTGTTGGACAGTTAGTATCTTTTTCTATTAGCTGTCATCGATGAATTTCCCTGTTCTTTCTTAC
Source organism: Microtus ochrogaster (assembly GCF_000317375.1). Lineage (NCBI taxonomy): Eukaryota > Metazoa > Chordata > Mammalia > Rodentia > Cricetidae > Microtus > Microtus ochrogaster. The sequence continues at coordinate 5,955,198 of NW_004949100.1, read as the reverse complement.
CTGATGATTGAGTCTGGCTTTTCGAATGTTCCCATGTTAAGAGGAAAGTATGGACAACGGTCATTCTATGAATCCGAGGCTTATCAAGTTTTCATTCTTCACGTGGTTGGGCATTTTTGTGCTCAGAGGTTTATCAGCACTCTTTCAGATCGCAGTGGCCTCTGTAGGGGCACAGTGGATGGGCAAATAATCTGTCACAATTTCTCACAGCTTTCCATCTCTCTAAGACGTCGCCCTACATCAGACCTTGGGAGTCAGTGGAAAGGGGAAGATTTGGCACAAGACCCCTGAACGATTGCCAAAGTTCCTTCTTCCCTACTGTCTTGTGATCTACCACCTCCCACTCTCCAGCTCATAGCTCATCACTTTAAGTCTTTGCAGATAACCAGGCCTTCACTAAAAAGTTCATGTCTAAAATTACTCTTTAAAACAACAACATTTTCAAAAGCTTTCATAAGAGTATTTTACAGGATACAGGACATGGTATTACGTGCCATGAAGCAACGGGTCATTCATCTTTACTTTATAAATACTCTCTTGAAGCTTACAATGCACAGCAAAAGATAAGTCAGAGAGGGGCAGAGCAACGAGGAGTGATAGACAGGTAGGTTAACACCAATCAAAGGAATAACACAAGTGATGCTTTTATTAAATGGCATTGCCAAGAGTGCGATAAAAGATAAATGCATCAGGCTCAGGGAAGTGAGATGGTGGTGTTGGCTGGAGGGTGAAGGGAAGGGGCTCTAATGGGTGGAAAGGTAGGAAAGAGTCTGCAGGTTTAATAGTAAAATGAGCTAGAAACGGTCCAATGCCTTTCATAACAGTGCTCTTCTTAGCACTTTGTATACCGCATAGGAACTCACGACTCATTCTCTTTAAATCATTTTTAGTATAACTTCACCAGGCTGATTTCCAAATCATAGACAATAATGGTTAATTTGCATGACTTACAATGTAAAAAAATACTTTATATTTGAATGCACAAATATTCATTCGGTTGGTAAAACCTACAATGAATTCTGTCAACAATGAGCTTTTTCAAAAAAATGTGTTGAAAACACAGTTTTTATTTCAAAAATAGAACTGTTTTAACAAAGTAATTAAAATATAATTAATATTATAAACATAGTCATAAACATTTTGTGGATTTCTGTTCACAGCCTGGTCTTTTTTGTGATGTTTGTGACTTTAGTAATCTATTCATGTGATAACATGGTCTCTTTAGCTAGTTAATAATGGATTTTGGCTTACTAAGAGCAAAAAACAAATTTAAATCATTTAAAATATATCTGTCTATATATACGATAGCAATTATGCAACATTATTCTAATGCCTCCCATACTTTTAATGAATTTCCTTTTATATAAGATAAAATATTTAGCAAGGGAACTTGAGATACCCATTAGGGCATCCCATTCATAAAGAGGCAAGATGTTGCCCTTCCTGGACGCTGATGATTCAAAGGAATGTTTATGTGCTGGGTAGAATTACCCAGCGAGGGACTTTTCTTTGCAGAAGAAAGATACAAAGCCACAACTACAGAACATGCTCTAAGACACGTTATTAGAATTCGGTGCTCTGAAACACTTCTTTCCACGGCTCTAACATTCGTCTGTAACACATGAAACTCGCCTCTACCTCCGACACCTGTAGCAGGCCCTTGGCTGCTAGAAGGGGATTTTCAGCTGACTGCAAGTTAGTGACTTTGAAGACACTGCTAACAGCTGTTCAAGGCCAAAATAGATTACTCTGGTGCATGGAAAACCTATCAGCATTTTTTCCTAGTGCACATTTCTTTATTTTTCTCGGAGTTAATTGCTAAATGTCACCCACTCCTGCTGTTCTAGAGAGGCTGGATTTTCTCAAGATGTTCCGTAACGTTCTCCTTGGAGATTTCAATCTCTGCCACATATTCTAATTTTTCTCAAGCTGTGACTCTAAGGCAGGGGCATCCTGAGTGTCTTTTACAGTGAAGAAGAGTGGAACTATCATACTCCCTCTTAGCTATCTTTATTCTTAAATAGAAATTTCAAATATGTTCTTATATATTTGAAAAAAGCTATATTTGGAAATTTAAAACACTGTTTGCCTTAGCTCTCTTCCTAGTTCTATGAGTGATTCATTTGTTTCATTGTACTTTTCTTTGTACAGCTGAAAAAATAATTTACCAGCAAGCTTGTGGGTCCTGAAACCTCAGCCTTTTCTAAATGGCTATGGATGTCACCCTCTTGCACTTTAGGAAGAGTCTCTTGAGTTCTTTCAAAAATGTCTGAGTTGAAGACATTTGTTTATATTCTTTACCTAAAGGGTACCTTCCTCTTTTCACAATGTAACTAGGTCTTTTAGTCAAAATGTCACACAGCGGCCTGTCAACAAATCACGAAACAGGTAGGATTCCTCTGAAGGTCATGCATATGATTGCTCATCAAAGAATCATCCTAAAGGTCTTGCAGCTTTGTCGCTTGCCTTTGCTCATTGCTCACTCTCTTTGTCTTTCCTTTCTGTACATCTACTGCCAGCCACTCTGCTTCTCTCTACCCTTCTCCAGCATTCTTATTCTTGATCCTCTGAGATCCTCTGAGATGTGCTCATTTAATTCATCTGAAATACATTCATTGTTTTGACTGAGTGGATTCACAACAGCAACACTTCCTTGTGTGCTAAGGCGGTCTCATGGACAGGAACGTAAAGGAAGGCAACATGGAAATCTCAGCAGAGGAAACTCAAGGTGGACTGACAACTACGCGGTCCTCAAAGAAGGAAGTGGTGTGTGTGAATTCCTATATATATGAGTACAAACTGCTCACAGTCTCTTTAATGTAATATGTATGCATGTTTTCAGAACTGAACATTCAGAATTGGATAACCTGTTGGTGTGTGCTCTTAATGAAAAAAAAAAGGCAATGAATTTGAAAAAGAACAAGGAGAGGGATGCGAGTGGGAGAAAAGAGGAGGGACAAATGATGTGATTATAATCTTGAAAAATAGAAGTGATTTAAAAGAAAGAATGAAATAATAGACCAGGGCCATGTTCCCACAGACACACTCAATGGGAAATTACAGCCATGATTTTGTGTAATTACTCAGGGTAAGGCATGGGTTCAAAGGGGCCTATTAAGATACGAATTGTATAAGGTCTTTTAATGTGATTAAATTCAGTGATAACAGAGATGCCTTCTTTATGCAGGTGTATCACATTGATGATGGTTTAGTTAATCATGTTGCCTTAAGTCCAGCCACTGAGGAGGCACTTCTTTAGGTATATGAGTCTCCCTGGAAACCAGTGGTGAAAGGTCCTAGCAGTTTCCCTGCAAAAACAGGATGCTACTTGGCTTCAGTGGTTGAGTGGGTTCTAAAGAAGGGGTGCTGAACAGCAGGGAAAGCGATGGAATGAATACGGTGAAGCATTTGGGAGTAGAAAGTGCATACCGACCGAGGAGGTTATACAAAACATCAGTGAAGTAATTAAAAGAGGGGACAATAAATTTTCCTTATCAGATTTTTCCAGTCTTGGGAAAAAAAATGTGACCACATCCAAAGTTATGAGAACACATTGTCACATTGTCAGAATTTGCAAGGAAATTAAAGCCAGGTGCTGTGTCACCTGCTTGTAGTCTCAGTACTCAGGAGGTTGGAGTAGGAAGATTGCCACGTGTTCTAAGCCGTGGACAGCACTGTCTCATATACGTGTGTGTGTGCACACACACATACACACACCATGAGAAAAAGAGAAAAAAAAGAGGGAGAGAGAGAGAACTTAGAAACACATAATAAACATGAATTCCATGCATCTTATACTGATCTTGGAGGAACTGATTTGTCTTTTAAAGATGATGTAAGAATCAGGGAAAGGGAGGGAAAATGTGTTGAACTTGTTGAATTGTGGTATTTAAAACAGGTTTTAAGAAAAGAAATCTCTATAAATGAAGGAATTTGTTCCCGATAACTACCATTGTCCCCTTTTTGTGGGTGTTTCTTTCCCTTCCATTGTACCTAATGTTATGTCTGGTCCTTTAGTGAAAGACAAGGCCATCTCAGGGTGATATTTTTCAAACTTGCCCAATGTTTACACTGATTCCCTTGTCTGACTTATGCGCTCATTGAGTGCTCTGTTTTATAACAGAAAAAGTTGGATAAAGTCCATTATTACTCTTTATATTTATTTTATTTGACAGAAACAGGCAATATCTTTAATTCTCCTATTAGGTTTTAAAGTAATTATTGATTTCTCTAATGTTGCACATATCTGTGTTATAAATAGCTTCATACATACATGTAGTAATGTGACCAGGTATTTTTATTTGGCCATACTTTCATAAATATAATCCTCAGGTGAAGAAAAATGCACGCTTTAGTCTTTTGGATGCATCAAATTACCCATTAGCCCTAAGTGCACAGAGCAAGGAAATGATCATTTTCTTGCATCTTCATAAATACTTTTTTTAAAAGAAAAATTATCTACCTAATCATTTGCATTTAGCTTGAATTTGTCATAGATTAGTGTCATGCCATTTCTTATTTCCTTAGTATGTGAGTTAGCAGTCTCCACCTCATGGGTCAAAATATGGCCAAGGATCTATTTTTTTGTATGGACACAAGTAAAAAATAATATATCTAGATTTTTAATAGGCTGTTAATGTTGATGAATAAAGAAGAATATGAGAAAGAAATATGTAGCTGGGGAGTAAAGATATTTACTACTCAGACCCTTGTAGAGCATGTTTAAATCCTTGGCTCGTTCTACAACGATAATAATTAAGAGCTAGCATTATTAAATCTAACCAGAGACCACACACAGTGGCGGGGGCCTTACCCACACTGTTTTATTTAATCTCCTCTTCAATTCTGCTAGATAAATATCCTTTTATGACTATGTTAGAGCTGAATAAACAAACTCAGAGAGGTTAAGTAATTTTCCCGAAGGCTCATCTCCAATACTTGCAGTTTAACTGCTATACTAAATTATATTCAAAATCTCCAGTTTATCTCAACTGCATATAGAACCATTGTAGCATAATTTATTTATGTTCTATTGTGTGTCTCAATAAAGGCTTTTAGTTTTCTTCATGATTATCTATGTGTCATCAATATGCTAATTCCACTACAGTTTTATTTTGGTTTTATGGCTAATGATATCATCTTCCTTTTCCAGGTTCCTCGTGGTTGTTGCGACTGAGAAAGGAGGTGGGCTCTTAGTGTAACCGTTTTGTGGCTGCTTAGAATTTTGGGGGGCTTCCTTAAGAACTGTGGTGAAATACCATCTGTTTTCTTTTGAATGGTCTGGACAATCATAATAAAAGCTTGGCTACTTGAGAGTGATATTCATATTTTTGCTATTGTTTAGTAGGTGCACTGTACCTTCTAGTTCCAGAATGGTCCCAGGCCACTTTGTAGCACTTTGATACCAGTAGTGTTAACTTCACCCGCCACTCAGCAAAGTCGTGGATATTAGTTTGCAAAAACTCTTAAGTTATATTATGAAAATGCTGTCCTGTTTTAAATCTTGTCTAGTTGTATGTAAACCACTTTGGGTGGGTTACTTAGTCTAGGGGTTGTAACCCACCCTGCAGTCAGTTATTCCAGGGTCACGGAGAGGCACTATCTGGAAGATAATGGGCTAAGAGAGAAGAAGGAGGCCAAGTGGGGGTTCTTGTCAAAGCTCTGTTTATTAGAGACAGGTTACAGTTTATACAGGACAAGGAGTTTGGCTTGGGATGGGGGCGGGGGCATGGAATCTTGCCGCGTGGTCCACGGTCACGTAGGCCAGGAGGTTACGTTCGGTCAGGTCACGTAGGCCAGGAGTTCACACGTTGACACACCTAGTTCTCTAGATTGTTTGGAATGTAGGGCAGGTTCCACTAACAGATAGCTCTCTATTAACAGCTAATTGAGTGTGGGGTAGGCTCTGTCAATAGAATGATTTTTAACACAATTGGGGTTGTGGGGTTCTCTGCAGACTCCCCAGGGCGATGGTTCCTGCAATAATTTTAGGAGGAAACGGCTCCTGACAGTTGTATAATCCTGGATTTTATTAAACCCCTTGTAGGTACTTGTTGACTCTTACCTATTGTCATTGTATATGATGGATTCTATTGCTAGACTTTACTTTGCCTTTTTGAAAGAATCCATACTAGGTACTTCTGAGTTTGCTGTAACATGCCTTATTAAACAAAAGTCCATTTTTCTGTAAAATATTTTTCTCTTTTGTTTAGTAGAAATGAAAGACTACTCTTGATTCAGAAATGGTGTTTATTTATTTATTTTCATTATTCCTTATTTAGTAACAGGAACATTTAAGATATGAATTCTCTTGTGATGAATATTTCTTATTCACCATAATCTGTGTATACATATATTCTCATATATATATATATTTGTCAGTATTTGGGATTGAGCTTAGGCCTTCTATACCCTAGAGCTATGTGTCAGCACTGAACTATCTTTCCACAGATCTATTTTTATTTTTGCATAGAAACATGGTCTCATTAATTTTCCCAGACTGACCTTTGCACTGAGGACCAGTCAGGCTTTGAACTCGTAACCCACCTGTCTCAGTCTCCCAAACACCTGAGTCTGAAGGTTCGTGTCAGCAGGCTCAGATGCAACTGCTTAAATGCCATTTTCTTCCTCTGGAAATTATTATGACCACTTTCTTACTCAATATATAACTGAATTATTGCATATTAGTTTTTATTTGAATATTTCTGTTGGCTTTTCTATAGTCTGAGAAAGTAATTATTTTTGCTTTTGTTAAAAAGCTCTTTGGGACTTTCTGCCCTAATTTTTATAATCCTCATAACAATTTTAAATTTTACAAGGGAGCAGAATAGGAAGCAGCATGGGCTTTCTCTGGACAGAACACCGGATTCGCTAGCAATGTGGATTCAATCAGACACCATCTACTGTTTTAAAAACATTTTTGTCGGCGTTGTCAGTCCAAATGGAAAGAACTGTGCTAAAGCTTTCCACGCGGCTGTAGCTTTTCATCACTTCCTCGCCGGTTATGTTCGCTTGGCTTATTATCATCGGTAGCGCCGCTGCTTGTCTATGGTGCTTCTGGTCATTCACATAAAGTTCTCTTTCATAAGAGATGAGGAGCAGAAGTCTCCTTGTGGACACAGCCCACGCTTATCTTTCTATATCACCTGCAAAAAAAAAAAGAATTTAAAATTACTACTATATACGTGACAACAGTCTTAACCTGTACATTTTACTTTCTCATATAAATTTGTTTTGAAAAACTTTTTTAAATAAGAACATTTGAAAGACTTTGTATGCAACTGTAGTCACTACCCAGTAGACAGGACTGTCACATACGTGTTAAACAAAAGCCTCGTTTTTGCATACAAAGATATTTCTGTTTTATTCACCAGAAATGGAAAGATATTCTTGGCTATCCTAAGGGAAATAAAACTTACATCTGGTAAATTTTACTACAGATTTTCAAAACAACATTTAAATGTTTTCTTTTGGTGAATTTGAAATATACACACAGATAGACTAGTACTACCCTGTAATCCTTCCAATATCCAACACCTAACTTCAACAATTACCTGCACTTTCCTGATGACAGGGTAGACTAGTGAGTTTACCCTCATTTGTGCCCCTGGGGTATGTTATAGCAACTATTGGCTAGCTCATCTTCACTCAGTGTGTCTTTAATGTAAGAGGACATCGGGTGGTGGAGGCAGGCATGGTGCCATTACGGCGCAAGAAAAGGTTGGAAAACATCACTAATACCACTTAGTGTTATTTGTGTGGTAATTTCCTCAACTGCTTTCTTTCAAAAAAATCTTTGCATAGTTTGTTCAAATAAGGAGCCAGACAACTTCTACACACTACATCTTAGTCTATTAAGGCCTCAACGATAAGACATTAGCCTGAGTATTTTTTCTTTTAATTTTTTCTTTTTTCTGTAAATTGAAAGTAGATTTTTTTCATACCTACTGTATCTTGATTACAGTTTCCTATCTCTTTAGTCTTCCTAGATCCTCTGTACCTCTCCTCCCCACCCGTTCCATTTGCTTTCTGTCGTTAGAAAACAAAGTCTTCTAAGGGATAATAACAAAATAAAAATAGAATAAAAGATGCGTTGGAATTGGACAAACAGTAGGGAAAAGAGCCCAAGAATCAGTGACCCACTTATTCTCACACTCAGGAATCTCAAAACACTAAACAGCATAAATGTTTATGCTGTTGACCTGGTACAGACTAGAGCAAGCCCTGAGCATGCTGGGAGTTCATATGAACTTTGATCACGTTATATAAAGGGCCATATTTTCTGTGTACTCCATCACCTTTTGCTTACTTTCTTTCTGCTTCCTCTTCTGAAGAGATCCATGAGCCTGAAGGGGAGGGATTTGATGGAGACATCCTTGTAGAGTTGAATACTCCAAGTTTTTTTTACTCTCTGCATATTGTCTGGATGGAAGACTCTGTATTTGTTCCCATCTGCTGCAGGAAGTTTTTCTGATGATGGCTAAGCAAGGTGCTGTTCTATCAGTGTAGCAGAATGTCATTAGGAGTTACTTTATTTATTGTATGTGTGTGTTATTTTAGACTAGTGTTTGGTTTGAACCTAGGTCCATGGGCCATCACGTCTCATGTTGTTAGTTACCCAAACGGTGTCAGGTAGGGGTTCTATTTCATAAAGTGAGCCTTAGGTCAAATCAGGTATGTGTTTGTAACTCCCACACGCAGGGAGTGCAGCATTGTAGAACAAAGGGTTTGTTAGCCTGGAAAGTTAAAAAAAAAAAACAACAGAAGTGTAGTTCTCAATTCTGGAGGCTAATAGTGGGAGATCATGGTCCCAACAACTTCCCTGTCCACTGAAGACTCTTTTCCTTATTGACTATGTGTTCTGGTGCTTCTTTTTCCTGATAGGAGGGGAAGATAGCTTCCTGGGTTTGGTCCAAAAAGGAAGGCATCAGTGCTATTCACTGGGACACTATCCTAATGATTTGGTCACTGATCCAAGGCCACGGCTCCTAATATTGTTACTTTGAGGGTTAAAGTCTCAACTAGGATAATTGGGAAGAACACAAGCATCTATACACTCAAACGGCTTCTAGCTTGTATGTTTATTGCTTAAAATTATTTCATATTATTTAGTATTCTCTCTCTCTCTCTCTCTCTCTCTCTCTCTCTCTCT
>NW_004949100.1:5937192-5945472 GCF_000317375.1 Microtus ochrogaster | reverse complement strand
CAGTGTTTAAAAGAATACAGTTTGTGTGTTGTTATTTCGGGGCATAAGCTAGCCAGGCAGCCAGGAGCTGGGGCGGCAGGAATGCAACCCGCAGCTCCTAGTACAGAGTCCTTACCTTACAGTGATGTAGAGATTTTTGGTCTTGTGTGCCATGATAACAGTGCACCCCCAGAGAACTTAGATAAATTAGAAGAGTCAAGTCAGAGTGAATTTGAAACCCAGACTGTTTCTACTATGCCTAGCTTAAGAAACTCAAGGACTTAAAAAGAAGAAGGTGGAGAAGTTTGTGAAATGCTCTTGTGTGCAGTGAGAAATAAGGAGACCTGACCATCTCAGTTATTATCTTACATTGCATGCTCTTGCTTTATAATCATATGCTTTCCGATATCCAGAATTCAGAAGTCCATAGAAATAATTCCCTGTGCCAGAAGAATTAATATGCTTTGTGCATTTTCCTAAAGATATTGTGGAGGTGAAGCCAGGTTTTACACCCACTGCTGATGCATGAGTTTCTAAGGCCAACAAGGTGTCACAAACCGGCTGTCCTACAGTCAGAATGTGCTTGCTGCACAATTCTGTAGGCTGGCTGGAAGTTGGATATTAAGCAAAAGTCAAATTAGTTTTCTTTGAGGGTTGTGAAAATGTAGTGTGTGACTTGCAGATAGCAATCTTGAGGAACCTATGATGTCGTCCCTAAACATGCCTCTGTGACCAAATGTCTTCTTTTTATGCAAGGGTCATTAATACTGAATTAGGACCCACTCTGATGACTTCATTTTAATTTGATTATTCCCTCAAAAGACTATTTCTAGATTATTACAGATTAAATACTGGGTTCTAGGATTTGGGCATACATTGTTTCAGGGACACAATCATGTTATTACAGCATGACAGGGCAGACTTGCAAAATGACTGTTTCTGCCTGGTCTTTCTAGTCCAGTCACATCCTTTCCACGCACCATCAAACTTTCTTACTAATGTGGTTTTCTTTCTGCTTTATGCCAGCAGGTTCACACTTTCCCATCTTCCTGGGTACAAGTTCAAGGAGGACGTTTCAAATATTCAACCTAAATATTTCTCCTTGAGAGGATTTTTTTTATCTCAGTGAGAATAATAATAATTCAGTTAATATTAATAAGTTAATAAAAATGAAAAGCTAGTATCTGGCTTTTAAAGTTAAACCACATGAAAATCTAGACAGTTGACCAGCTTAAGGAGCATGAGAACACTCTCTGAGTGAGAGAGAGCTGGTTGCAAAGACAACAGAGCTGACATGATTTCAGCCATGTTGCATTCCTTTTACAATTCTTCAGGTTTTGGTGAAGTTTTCTAAATTTCGTTCTTTGTGGTATTCCCCATGTCCTTCCCTTTCCTTTCTCTGAATTCATGTGAAATCCAGGAAGAATGGTTGATTGTTCAGAATTGGGTTAGTTGTCTGGTATGCAAGATGTTGGCTGTAGATAGCTGTCAACGAGGCAACATTTTTTTTTAAAAAAGTGTAAATAACTCTCAAATTGGATAAATTATATGAAAAAATAGAATTGTCTATTAACTAAGTGAGAATTAGTAAAATTTGGTGACGTTTAGGGAACTTCTCTATAATTTGTTTTGGAAAACCTCGAAGCCCCAGAAATCCAGGCATTTTTGATCTGTTCTTTCCTCTCAGGGAACTGTGCACACATCAGTAAAGTCCTGGCTAAAACGTCACTCCAGGAATGAAGCTGCTCCATTATCTCCAGTGCCGCCGCCGCTGTGCTGCTTGTCAATACTCAGAGCTGAAGCCTTTTTCTGAGCTTGATGGATGCTCTGTATCTCACTGTGCATGTGCCTATAGTTAGATTTTGCTTTTAAAACGGAGCCATTAACTGCGTCTACTTTAGAGTGTTTTCTCTTTTTTTATGTACCTAGTCTAGCTGATGTTTAACTATTTCATGACGTGTGTTTCTAAAAAAGCATTGCCGCAGTATATCAGAAATCCCTTTAACCTGTCTTTTAAGTGGTATAGTTCGCTTCTCAATCTATTTAGAAAAATAAATTTTTATAGAGAACACTGTTTTCTCTCTGATTCTCTTAAATCCAGGTATAGAAATTGCGAGTGGGGACTGGAAAACTGTACTGTGTTCCTGAGATTGCTGCTTGTGGTCCAGACAGATGACATCGCCAATGTTATACTTTCTTCTTAATGAATTTTACTTGCCATGTCAGCTGCAAGTAGGAAAATATTAAAGACAAATAGAATGAATAAAATGCTAATAGTTCTTTCAGATTAAAGCTAGGTGTTATTAACTGCTGCAGTAACTTCGGTTTGTAATTTTAAGAATCACACGTCAACATCAGGAATCAAAACTCTATTTTCACTTAACCTAAATGCGATATATAGAATTCTTTGATGGTAGAGGCTAAATTTCTCATAATTAATAAAAAATTACATATAATTTCAGACCGTTTCAGAGTTATTAGATGTTTAAATAACATGATGAGATGGTAAGTGACCATTGTAGCCCAGGTATTCTGGAATGGTCTGCCCTAAGAGGTAATACGACATTACAGATTTCAGCTCTAAGGAGCCAGTGATCAAGATTTGTGGGAAGATCTTCTCAAGGTGAAGAACCAAGAGAGCAATCGGAATAAACTTAGGTTCTTCACAGGAGAGAAAAAGGACCAGTGTGTCATTCAATAGTTCTGTCCTTGGGGAAAACTTAAGGCAGAGGTGGGTCTTTTTAGGTGGCTGCTGTCTCCTGACTGATGCTGTAGCCTTGGGTACATGACTTCAGGTCTACAAGCTACAGAACCCTCATCTATAAATGGCAACAATTCATAACCATCATGACAGCTTTTGGGGGGCAATGAAAAAGTATAAAGAGGTGTGCAGGACAGAAAGTAAGTTCTCCATCAATGCCAAGTTTTATTTTAGGCTTCTTGTTTTCAGGTAGATTTTTTTTTAATAAAATTTTTTTTTAAAGCAGCGAGTCAACAAAAAAGAATGATAGATTTTTTTGTCTTATTCATAAATTTCTTCAGGGCATAAAATAAATTTCAAGACTTTATGGCACCGAAATATAATAGTATACAGAGAAGGTGCATGAATAAAGTGGAGGCGGCCTTGAAGAGATAAAGTCACAAGGCAGCCATGTAATTGAACTGGGTTTGAAGACTTAAAAGCTTTTTTAAAGGGCATTTTAGGCAAGAAGGACATGCAAAATAGAACAACATTGTGTAGTGAGACCAAGAAAAACACATTTAGAGGTATATAAGGAACACTGAACAGATACTTGGCTGTCTCACCTTCTGCGTGTTTGAATGACCCGGAAAACTGGTTGGATGTGTTTCTAACGAACTGAGGATCAAAGGATCTAAGAAAGTAAGACCTTGAGAACAGGCAGAGCTGCTTGAACTTGAAGAAGCAGGTGTCAATAGTTCCTTTCACAGTCTACCAGAAGGTGGTAGGCAGGGCAGCTGGAGAGAGTTACCCAGGCAGAATGAAGAAACAAAGGAGTAGCCACGAAAGAAACCTTGAAAGCTTCAGTTACACCCGGTAGCAGAAGTTTTATTTTGACAGTGTAGCTGCCATGAATTAAGAGCTTCAGGACTAGACTAACTGCTCATCATTTGTCATCTCTATTACTTTAATGACCCAGGGACATTATTCGGTTTTTACAGATGAGAAACTAAGCTCAAGGAGATTAAGGGGGGTTTAAAAATAATAGTGGACTCACTTCACCCTTCTTAATGAATATGCAGCTCCAGCTCCTAGAATAGACCAAAATGCCTCTTTGACCCCAGGGATCTTTGGTGATTAAGGTGGGTTTTAAGAGATTAAGGATAGATTGTGGAGGTCATAGCTATACAACAGAATGCAGGCTAATTTGTGACTCTCTTGTAATGTATCAGTTTTTCCTTTCGGAGCTCTGTCCTGATTAGTGGCTACAAAGGAAAAAAAATAGAATACTTAAGAGACAGTGTCAACAGATATGGCTTCTCTGATCACTTAAATTGTCAAGAACTGAACTTTTACTGTATATATATATATATATATCAACATGTATATAATTATATGTAATATTAATGGTTGGTTGGTTTCCTTTATAACTTAGTTGATTCTACCTATGACTACTATTTGATAAGATTTGCAGATTCTTTTGTTGGCAGATTATAATACCATTACACTCTGGTAAATGAAAGGAAGAACATTTTGCTATTACCCCAGGAGAGAGAAAGCAATGGGTAGTAACACAGGGACACAAAAGCTTAGTTATGCCTGGTAGACAACTACAACTATCCAGATGTCCCTAAATTAGGAAGAGTTGACTTATTTTAGTAGTTTTGTATATTCTGGAACAAAGCAACTCTGCCTTGTTGGTTGGTACTTGGCTCTTGGTCTAATAAAACATCAATGATCATTTAAAGGCCCACCACACGGCTGTGCTAGTGTGTGAACTTAACAGAGTGCTCAAGAAAGAGCAGCCCCTAGCTAGTGCCTCAAAACTGGCTCAAAGCAGCATCCAAAACAAGCACCACAAAATGCAGGTAATGTTATGTAAGTCAAATCATACAGTTAGGCTGAAGATATGCTTCAGTCTGTAAAGCGTTAGAACACAAACCTGAAACTCTGAGATCAGTCCCTATCATCTCTATCATTGCTTCAGTAGAATATTTGCCTGCTTGTTTCTGAGAGACAGACAGAAAGAGAGAGAGGGGTAAAGAGAAAAAGGGGAGGATCTGAACAATGGGGAAGTGGGGACTGACTTGGAGGAGATGAGGAAGGGGAAACTGTGATCAGAATATATTGTAGGAAAGAAAATTTATCTTCAATTAAAAGATAGAGTGGTAGTACATGCTTGTAACTCCAAAACTGGGAAGGCAAGGACAAGAAAATCAAAAATTCAACCTTGGTTAGACAGCAAGTTTGAGGCTAACCTGGCCTACATGAGATTCTATCTCAAAAGAGCTTACAAATTCTAGATAAACATTAATAGAAAATACACTAGACAATAACTTCAAACCATACTGGGCAGTTTTCATGGACACATAACCGTTTTCATGTTAGACCAAAGAATATGCCCAATTCTATTTTAGATGAAATTCCTTTTTGGCTAGTATCTAAAAGGAGTATATGTCTGTATGCATAGATAATCATTTCTAGGATGTTTATTCCTCCTCTTGCCTCCTTGGGTATGATCCATTCAAAGTGGAGCCCTGAAAGTTTGCAAGGTTAATATTTATTTGGTAATATATTGTATAGTGTACAATGTATAAGGCATCATAATTAGGCACTATAAAAAGTCTCCAATGCTCTGAAGTTCCTGAGAACAACAACTAGCAAGCTCACTTGCTTAGCATGTGCCTGCTGCCGAAAGACAGTCTGAAATACGTTCAGAATGAATTCCCTTGTACCACCACCCCTCTGTGCATCTCTATCTGGGATCCCCTTTGACTTTCTTCATCTTTTAATACTGAATTCCTGATTTCTTCCTCTTATAGATTTCCTCATTCTGAACTCCATTAAAAAGCATTCTTACCATTAAGTTTTTAGAGTAAGTTTTCTGTATTGAAGTATTAATTTTAAATGTAATGCAAGTTTTACCCCTTGTATTTCTCAAACAAGAAAAACATTCTGAATTATATGACTTGAGAGACTTTTTTCTGTTGAATGAGCTTTGATTAAAAAAAATCCTTCCTTATCTCTGACGAACATTATTTGAGGTTTAATTTCCAGATGTTTTATCTTTTCAATTAGTTATGTCTAATAAACTTACCCATAGACACATAAGATATACACATAGAAATCCCAGGAGTGTTAAACTAAATTTTTAATTTTTCTGGGCGTTCAGCCCAGCTTGATTTAACTTTTTGAAAATTCTCATTGTGTCCTAGATCTCATTTTAAAATAGGCAATTTATAATTACTAATTAGCAAGAATATGAAGATAAGGATGGTGATTAGCTTATGGAAACTTTCCTTTCTTGAGATTGAATTCATAGCAATAGATATGTGAGATGTAAACATTCCATATACAGCGAGAGCTCAGCTGCCCTTGACGTTCCCTAGTCTCTCAAATACTGCAGATGAATTAACCCTGTCGGGAAATTCAAGTATCTTACTGGCCTACAAAATTTTATCTCCTCTTATCTTCTGCAGATCTCTTTTTCTGATCAGTGTATTAGTTCCAGCAGACTTATATCAATCTAGGTAGTCGAATTGTTCTATCAGTGTTCCCAATGATGCCACACATGCTTCTAAAAGGGAGAATGGCTGTTAGGATGTGGGAGGTGTCTTCTGAGAGGTGAGAGTATATACTTCTGTAAATACACATCTTCGCACCCCGCATGTTTTAGACTTACTACTTACTGTCTATTCAGTGGGGAGCTGGACATCATAAAACACCAAAGAGCTGATCTGTAGAATGTGTCTGTGTTATAAATCCATCATATGTCATGCCAGATTTCAAGCCACCCAATGTGTATCAAGAATGCACAACTTGAAAGAGATGCCTACCTGTCCACTGTCAATTTCATCACACAAATGTACCAGAATAATAATCTACAAGATTTGATAACAGTAAAATCTAGTGGAATTATCCTGTGTGTTTACCATTGTCTTTAAAAATACAATTTAAAAATACATGGTGGCTCTGGTCTGTAATGCCTGCTTCCCTAGAGGCTGTAGTGGGAAACTCTCAAACTGAAGATCTGCCAGTGCTGCTGAATTATTTCAAGGCCAGCCCAGAAAACTTCATGAGGTCCTGACTCAAAGTAAAACATACTAAGAGGACAAATGTTTACAGATTGGTGTTAGGAATTATGTTGGTTTAGTAAATTGTTAGTTGTAGATTCTTCTTCAATAAATGTGACTTGACTAGTACTGAGTAGTTCGTTAGGTTTTCACTAGCAGACATGATTTCTCTCATGTTGAGAGTGTCTTAAATCCAACTAGAGAGATCTGGTTACTGCCGAGGTATGTATGCCACAGCTGCACCCATAGGGATATTATGACATGCGGGTTATTTATGTCATTTGTAGGCATCATAACTGGGTAGGACTGTTGATTGCCTTTTTCCTTTGGAAGCTTGCATAATACCTTCTGGTACCATGAAAGCTTGTCCTCAGGGAAGGAGTATTCAGATTAGCTCTGAAAATATACATTCAAGTAATAGTATATGGACTCAGCATATTATATTTAGGAATATATATGAATACATGAATGCATATATGCATGCAATAACAATTAATGAAAAAAGGGGTCAAAAATTTGAAGGAGATTGGGAAGAAGTATAAGGGAAGGTTTGGAGGAAGGAAAGGGGAAGGAAAATGTTGTAATTAAAATGTCAAAAAAAGGAAAGAAAATATTAAGATGCCTGGGCATAGAGTACTTAACTAGTATACATGAGGCCTTAATAGTAATCCTCAGTAAGGATGAAAACAACCTGAAAATATATTTAACTTAATTTTGAATAGTAGCCATATTTAACAGCTACTTAAAACATTCTTAAAAAAATTAACAACATGCTCTGTATGCTGAATTGAACTTCAGCACACCATTGATTGAATCAGAGTACTGGGTTAAAAAAAAGTTAGAGTTTTAGATTTGAGTTCCTTATTTATTCTAGCATTTAGAGGACACCACATATTTTGCTCATAGAATTCTGAAGAATACAGCTGGGACTGTCTGAGAAACTTCCTCCCTGAGGACTAGTTCTCGGAGTACATGAAGACGTTATACAAACTGCCAAGAGAAAAACATCAACCAATAGTTCTACCCAGATATAAAGCCTATGATCACAATAACCAGCATGGCAAGAAGTCTCTTGGAGTACAAAAGTGTCACTTATAACTTGGTCTTGTAGCTATCCAATTGTACGTAAGGCCCACTAAATAGCAGGGAATGCATGCGTGGTTCTGTGAATGCAGTAAACCACCCATGACTGGTAAGGCCAAGGATCCTAGAGGAGGACCTACTGTTGATATTTTTCTAAACCCCTATCCTTTCTAGTTTTATTATAAATAAATATATCCTTATATCTGTCCACAAATTGGTGTAGCTTTAACCTGTCATCAATGAATCTTCTTTTTGAGCAGAAGTGTAGTAATATGAGTGGCGGGGCTGCGTCCCTAGCACCCCGGCCGCCTGCTAGCTTATGCCCCGAAATAACAACACACAAATTGTATCCATTTAAACACTGCTTGGCCCTTTAGCTCTAGCCCTTACTGGCTAATTCTGATATCCCGATCAACCCATCTCTAATAATCTGTGAGCACCGGACTTACCGGGAAGATTCTAGCC
>NW_004949100.1:5926424-5937008 GCF_000317375.1 Microtus ochrogaster | reverse complement strand
ATATATGACACTCCCACATCACAGAAGCTAATCTACATAACTGGTCAAAATGTAGAAAGCAGCTGCTTATGGGGTGCCAACCAGAATGAATATATCTGCAATCCAACCCCTAACAATAAGGCTCAGGAAACATCCCAGGGTCTAGGAAGATCCAGAAGGCTATGATATCTTCTGTGAGATAGTGTGTTCTATGTATGATAGAGAATCTATACCCACGGAATCTCAAAATTATAGCTGCCTGAATGAGACCTGCACAATGACAATACAAGTTGACATCCAGCGTGGATGGAAGAAATCTCATAAAGTCTCACCCCTGGATGAAGAATTTCAGGTAACTAATGGCTGATGTGTATGTATGTATGTATGTATGTGCATGTGTGTGTGTTTGTGTGTGTGTGTGTGTGTGTGTGTGTGTGAGAACAATAATGAAGAAGTTATAAATAGAAAGGGAGTGCAGAGGTCAGAGGGGGAGGTGCAGAGGTAGAGGGACTGAAATGATGAAAATATAGTACTCAAGTATGACATTGTAAAAATCACTAAACTAAAAAAATAATAAAATAAATTAAAAACTATCTGAATCTCAACAGTTGTAAAAATCTATGAATTTGAATGATATATCAAGGGGGTATGTATATGCGTCTTAAGGCATTATGGCAAGTGAGGAAAGTCAGGTACAGAGAGACAAATCTGACATGTCGGCTCAAAAAGTCAACTTCACAGAGTCCCAGAGTGAAATAGTACAGTTACTGATGACTAAACGTGGCAGCATGGCTAATAAACTGTTGCCTGAAGGAAATGCTGTTTCCATCAAACAAGAGGAGTAAGTTCAAGTGATCTATTAGACATCATCGTTACAACAGATTATAAGTGCATGTTGTATATGTGGAAATTGCTGAAGTTAGATTTTGTGTTCTTACAAAAATAATGCTTTTTTTCCTTTTCCTTCTCTTCTTTTCTTTCCTCCTCCTCCTCCTTCTCCTCCTCCTCTTCTTCTCTTTCTTCCTCTCCTTCTCCTCCTTCTTCTTCCTTCCTTTGTCTTCTCTTTCTTTTATTTGAGACAGTATTTGCTATGTAGCCTCATCTGGCTTTGTTCTTCTGATAGCATTTTTATTTCAGTCTTCCAAGTGATAGAATTACAGGCATCTGCCACCACACCTAGGTTAAAAAGAGTCATTGCTCTGTCAGAGAATGCATACAATAAAAAGCTTGGCTTAGCCATTTCACAATGTAGGCACATATAAAAGCAATATTATATGTATTAGAAATATGTCCTTTAAATAGACCATTTGAAAAATGAGGAAACATGAGTTAGTGTAGATTGTATAGATTGTAAATGAACAACTTAAGGTAAACAAAATAGGAGAATTGATGCTCTCCACGGTCCACTCAACCTTCCAGCTGATTGGAATGCAGGTGTGGTTTGCTTCAGTTGGTTCTGTCCAGACATTCTCGTCTATACTACCTGCATATATTCCCTACTTTATATCTTTCTCAGATTGATGTTATACAAAAATGTCCATGGTGAATAGTGTAAAAGTGACAGTGTGCTGTGTAGCCCACATTTTCTCCTAAAAGGCAAAAGCTACCTCATGGGTGTAGAGTATTTAGGATTCGCTCTTACCACATTTCCACCAAATTGCCTGTGCATTGTTAACCAGAAAGCAGAGCTTTGGCATTAGTTACATTTCTCTTCTGTCTGACAAAATAAAGCTCACAAGAACAAGTAAGGAAGAAGAAGTGATTCTGGTTCACAGTTTAAGGAACCAGTCACTCTGGTGTGGAAGGCACGAGAGCAGCAGATGAGCCATTGGTTTCAGTGTGTTCACACTTAAGCAGCAGAAGACGAAGGCTGGTGCTGAGCTGTCTTTCTTCTGCTTCAGCTTGAAATGCTAGCCCATGAGATGGTGCTGCCCATATTAGTGTCAGTCTTCATAGCTCAGCTGAACCAATCTAGAAATTCAAAGGCATGAACTTAAGCTAGCTTCATGTGAGTCTATATTCTGTCCAATTGACAATTAATAGCCATCAGCATAGACAACATTGTAAAAAGACTTTGTTATGTATATAAAAAGAAAAAGTATTACATTGAAAAGGAACATGAATGTGAATAAACAATATCTCACTTAATCTTTTTCTAGTGCTTTGCTATTTGTCTGTTCCTTCTAATATCCATTAGGTTTCAACAATTATAATAGAGGTGCTATCAAACTTCAATATTAATACTCAAGTAAAATGGTTTTAAATGACAATTAAAAGCAGGAACTTAAAATTTACTTAGGTCCTTATGTTTGTATAGCAATCATTCTACCCACTAAGCCATCTCCCCAGCACCATTTGAAATTTTCTATAAATAAAAACAGTTTAAGTCTATAAATAAAAATCAAGACATTGTCCAAGAACTAGTTTTCACTGTCTGTTCTCGCTGGAGCTAAGTTGAGGATTGGCTTTAAGTGAATGAATCATTTAAGAGAACAGCTAGTGTATTCTGTCTGGTGTTATTGTTTTCTACAAATCAATATTTCTACTGCATTGTTTGAGGTTGCGCTTAATATGTCTCACTAGTGGTTTAACACATAGACTCTTGTGGCTACACCCAACTGAACTGAAATTACATGAGCCTATGAGAAATAGAGACCAAGAAGAAGGATCAGCATTGAAAACAATGGAGTGCTTTTTATCAGAGACAAAGGGAAGGTCACAAATTACCTGATGGATGCTGTGTCCTTTTATTTTTGAGGATATTTTTGTAGTCCCAACTTACAATGACTTAATTTCTGATATTCCTGCTTCCACCACCCAATGCTGCTAATGCTGGGAGTGGTGCCACTGTACCTGACCTAATGCTTTATTTTTTTTAATCATCAACTAGATTTCACCTAGGAATTACCAATGTTATTCATCATTACGCATTCATTAGAAAGTGAGACCAGATCTTAACATGTCCTGTTACATTTAGTGAGGTGCAGAAGCATTTCAGGATTAATATGAACCTTGCTTTTAGTGAAAATTACAGAATAAGTGAAACAGTAATAAGGTCAGAATGAGAAAGACAGATATCAAGTAAGCGAGGTGAAAGATGAATGGAGGAGAGTTGGTGGGAACG
Organism: Microtus ochrogaster; assembly: GCF_000317375.1. Classification (NCBI taxonomy): domain Eukaryota; kingdom Metazoa; phylum Chordata; class Mammalia; order Rodentia; family Cricetidae; genus Microtus; species Microtus ochrogaster. The sequence continues at coordinate 5,933,905 of NW_004949100.1, read as the reverse complement.
GGAAGGAAATGACATATTTTCCTTTCAAGTCCGTGCCTAGCTCTTATTTGAGGATAGTAATTTGATTCATGCTTATACTCTGTATCTGATTTATTACTGATTTCATCATGAGTGCCCAGCTCCATTGGCTCTTGCCCATTTGTCTCCAAGCTAGTGAAACCACCATCTACACAATGACTGCACCAGTTGACCCTGTTAGCACACTTTTAACTCTCAACTTAAATGGCTCCTTTTGCTAGTTATTTTTAGATTTATTGTTGTATGGGATGTGTATGTTGTATAGCAATACGATACCTATGGAATGTTCCGCACCGTGTAAATCAATCATTGTAATAGCATCTCTGGGTGAAACCAGGGGCAGGGAGGACGGGATGAAAAGGGGTACAGAGAACGGAATAGAGAATGCAGGAATCAAGGAATGACAGAAAAAGGTGAAGATACGATGAGGAAAACATTAGGAATTCAGAGCATACAGTGATGGGGGAGACGATAGAATAAAGCAATAACTTTCTTAAAAGTAAGCGTGAAGGTTTAAGCAGAAACTTATAGTCAAGGGGAAATTGTTTTGAAAACTATTAAAACAGAAAACAATTTCTGAGAGTGAATTTGTTTGTCACTGTGCCTGGACATTAAAAACACTAGAGAATTAAGCCATACAGACACATTATGTGTTCTGAATGCAGAAATGAAGGACTCTTTTTCATTATATCCTAAAGTCTTCGCTTCTTAGGGCCTGGTGAAAAGTCATGGAGATTAAAAAGGGAAAAATATAAAAGTGATCACATATTTTTGTGAAGGATGCAAAAATGAAAAAATTTGAGACTAATATCAGAGTAAATAAAAATGAAAAACTAGTTTTTAAACTGATGTCTGACATAAAGCAGCATAATTCTGAATTTTTACTAGGAAATTATTAAATATTAGGGCACATTGCTTTCTCTCATTGTCTATGAATGAATTAGGAGGACATTCCTTTTAGGCACTTGGTACCTATTGTGTATTTTAATATTTCTTGTTTCTGCTATGTCTTCCATTATATTAATAAAAAGAATTTGACCCATACTAGTGTCTTGTGGTTAGTGCTGCCTGCTGGGATGTGTACCCAAGACCCTTTGGTAAATTATTTTATCTTTTCAGAGGAAGTTGCTGTAAAAAGAGCAGTAATTAAATGTTAGTCTTAATTATAAAATGATCTTTGCTTTGTCACTTTCTTCTCAAGACTTTCAACAACTCTGTTTTTAACAATCTAACTTTCATGCTTGGGCTTAAGCAGAATTGCAGTAATTGTTTTGGAATTTTTAATTAGATGAATAATAATTGAGGTGAAGGCTTTTTTGCGAGTTTCTCTTAAGAGTTGACTTGCTACTAAATAAGCATGAAAGATACTTTCTATTTCCATTATTTTTTACATTAATAATTGTACCACTTAACATTTAAACAGGCTTCAAGAGCGAAACATAACGCCTTAACATAAAAATAAAATAAGACTTTAGCCTTGTTCTTTGTCGTTAGCTTTCTATATTTAAAATGAAAACTTTACTAATTTCCTGATAAATGACTTGTTTTAAATTTACATTTGAAAAATTAAGCAAGATTAGAATTTCAGTGTTTAAGGCTATGAACTCATCACACACATCTGAGATAAAGTAACTGTGGATAATCTACATTGATCTGGAAGTTCAATCTGCCGATCTAACAATGCTTAGATTGATTAGTAATTATGTCTGTTGTTTTAGAAACTGTCTCCTTTTCAACAGTATACTCCCCTGTAGAAAACAGATGAGATAAAATTAAAAATACATTTGAATTGCTTGCAGTGTTTTTTTTTTAAACTGGGAATTATAATCCTAAATTCAACATAAATATAGTTATTTCCATGCTTAAAATGTCTAAAAATCTGTTCATAGTTTATCAGGTTTTACGTTAAAGCAAAATTGCTGTGGAATGATTATTGGTTAAAATATAAATGACAACAATGAGGCTTGACTTTTTCCAAACTTTAGTTGTATTAAACAACTTCCTGTAAGACAAGTTTCAGCAGATCAGCACAAAATTTTCTTAATTTCATTACAGTCTGTAAATTAAAATTAATGAGTCTGACACCCACAATTAACAATGAAAAATGCAGATTGTTATAATTACTTAAGCAATAACATTGCTTTCCATAGAAGACTTAAGGTGCTCCACAAATTATTTACAAGTGTTACATAAAACACAAAAAATGACAATTTCAATTTATTTTGTCAATGCAAAAAACCAAAATCCTTACTAAAACCTTTCTCGTTTGGGAATCTCTCGCCATGCATAATTAAGCAAATTTGATTGCAATTAAGCCTGGCTTCTACAGTAGAGTTTTAATTAATGCAAATCTGGCATCTACATCTATAAGATTAATTTTAGTGAATTAAAAGAAAACAACAAAGCATATTTGAAAGTGCAGTAGCATTGTCGGGAGGACAGGGTTTAAAAGCTTCTTATTTTTCAGCCTTCCTTGTGGCTAGCCTTTGACTTAGAATTTAAAAGGGTTGCTATTTTATGTAAATTTTTTGTTTTTAAATGCTATGCAAACAGGATCGTCAAAATTACATAAAAATTTTGGAAAATTATCTTAAAATCCAGCATATGTCTTCAGCAAGTTGTGCTGTCATATACACTTCTGCACAAACACACACCTTGATTGCTTTGCGGAGTCAGATGTTAACCTTATCCTCAAACACATACAGGTTTTAATATGTATGTTTAAAACACCGCATATCTAAAATTGTGTGATACTGATAGATCATTGTGGACAACATGCATTCTCTCTTAAGTAGCAGTTCTTAGGTAGACTACCAGAAAAATTACAGACGACGTAACTTGTTTCTATCATGTGTATATTTATATATTTGTTGGTACAAATATATAATTTGTTGCTTGATATAATTTCTTTAATTATAATTGAAATATTTTCAGGCAGGCTCTGTTTGATGCAGAGATTTCTTTTTCACTTGGGAGTTCTTTTCAGCTAAGAATTCTTTACATGAGCTGAGGTAAATTGATATGTATTTGTACAGAGTGAGTATACAGAAAAAGATCACTTATAATAAATCATCAAGAAATTTATTTTCAAATAATATCTTATATATATAATGTTACCATTTATTAAAGACACAAGTGAATTAATGTGCTAATGAGATAGATATACGTGTTTATTTCTTCATAAAGAATTACACCTTAGCTGAATATTTGATTCTGTGGTACATACAGCATTTTCACTGCTTTTCAGAGTTCACTGATAGTCTAATCTTCAATGTTTAGAATGCTACTTCAAACAAATACACAAGTACTTTGGAATACGTTGGCTGAAGGACATGTTGGGCCATTTCAAAATGGCTGCTCTGTATTAATTGCAAAGCAAAATTCACTCAACAGTAATTTCAAAAATAAAACATTGTAGTACAGGGCCCAACTAATTTGATGCTTACATTCTGGGAAGAATGGAAGAAAATATTGAGCTTTGTTTTCTGCAATTAAACTACTTTGTTTCTGCAAGAACAAAATTATTTGTATGTACAGTCAAAACACTGATGTTCCTTGTGTCTATAGAATCAAGCCTGCGCTGAGGTCTTTCAGGACCATTTGTTGGAATTGCATGCTAAGTGACATGTACATTACACAGTGTGCTGTTGTATGTTTAGAACCAATACAATGCTCAGAAATCAGTGAAATCATATGATGCACCCTGGGCAGACCACTGTGCAAATACCATAGATCCATCACAGACTCAATTTTAAATTAGTTTTTGGTTTTTGAACGTTCAGAAACCTTTCATTGTTGCTAAATTTTTCCCTCCCACATTTAATTTTTGACAACCCACTCCCTATCATGTTGTGACTCACAGATTAAAAGCCTATGATTACCTGAAAATAACATATGACATGATTTGAAAACAAATTAAAAAACTTAGATATTTATGCAAGGGTTTAGATTTATGAAGTCCAAGCCATACCCTTGGACTTCATGCAATGTGTCCCACACCAAGAAAAACTGTGGTCTTGTACCACTTCTTGATGTGGGATGTCCTTCTGTATATGTGTTGTTGTTATTGGTTAATGAATAAAGCTGTTTTGGCATATTGAAGGACAGAATATAGCCAAGCTGGAAGATATATACATATATGTATGTATGTATGTATGTGTATACACACACACACAGAGGGAGAGAGAGAGAAGGCAGAGTCAAAGAGATGCCATGTAGCTGCCAATGAGAAAGATGTCCAGAATTTTACCAGTAAGTCACAGCCTCATGGCAATACATAGATGAATAGAAATGGATTAATTTAAGATGTAAGTGCTACCTAGGAATACACCTAAGTCATTGGCCAAATAGTGTTGCAACTAATGTAGTTTTTGTGTGATTATTCAAGTTTGGGCAGCTGGGAAACAAATGAGCAATCTCTGTTTGCAAAATGGCACCCAACATCTGGGGCATGGATTTACAAAAGACCTAAAAACACTCAAGACAAAAAAAGAGGGCTTCTAGATGCACAGAAATGGAAGCGAAGTATAGTTTCATGATAGTCACTTTTTTTCTCAGATAGGCTCTGTTTGCTGGTGGTGAGCAGAGGCCCAGCTCCTTTAAGGGAAGGAAGGATTCCTGACTCAGCATCAACAGCAAAAACTCAGGCTTTTTTGAGAGAGTGGCTTCTTGGTTCATGCTGGCAGCAAGAACAGTTCTGTCTCTTTCAAGAGGCTGAGCACTTGAGTGGATGTGTGAGCAGCGTGTTATAAATTGCTTAATGGTGTCATAGACCTACTACATCCCTGGAGCTGGGCTGGTGAGCATGGCTTGCAGAGGCGGTGAACATGCCTCTGCCATGTTGGACTGGGTGGAGCAAAAAGGCAGAGTTGCAGAGTCGGTCCTAGCAATGCCCACTTAGCATTAAGAAAAAAGGTGTTCTTAGTCAGAAAATGATTACAGATACACAATAAGAATGATTCAGATAAAAACATCTCTGAACGGGTCATAATGTGTTTTAAAAATATATGTAGAGGGAAAAAGAATATAGACATTTATAAAAAGAAATAAATAGTTTTAAAAAATAAAACAAAGTCCTTAAAGAGACAATAAAAGTCCAACAAAGACAACCAGTATTTTAAATGTTTTAAAAACTTAGATTTTTGTCAATAGTGAGATATGACTGCTTCTGGCAGCACCGATAACTTAAGAGGGGTTGATGGACATTGAAAAAAAACTCATAATAGAATTTACATTCAATGTGACAAGCCTAGCCAATTGGGAAAGAAAGTGCTCTTGCCTGGACTGCTTTATGGTATGCTATATGAACTGGACATGCAGGACCCACAGAAAAGTGACTTCCAAACTTTCCAAAAGATGGGATGGTCCCTAAAGGGTTCCTGTTTCACAGAAGAAACTATCACACATTCTGCAGGACACAGAAGAAAGCAACTGATGTTTTAAATTTCTTGATTCATGGGAAAGTCTGCCAGACAATATGGGCCTGTAAGCTGAAGATGAATATTGTAATGTTACAAAAGAACTTTGGATGACTGTCCAGGCAGTGGGATGTCTCTATCATTTTTAGAGTTTGGGAAGTTGCTTACAATATATTTTCTGTTTACTTAGGTAATATATTCTTCTGGGGTCTTTGAAGAGTTGAAGACACATAGTTATAGTTATAGTTTTTTTAGTTATGATAAAAGATATATTAGATATGACATTTTCCAGATACAAATAGCCTGAATATTATAAGTGTAATTCTTGGTTGATACTTAAATGTAATTTTACTGTGTTAAAGTTAAAACCTTACTTTTTATTTAGACAGAAAGGGAAGATGTGTCGCTCTTATTGGTCAACAAATAAAGTTATTTTTGCCTATGGCATGGCAGAATATAGCCAGTCTGAGAGATATAGAGAGAGAATAGGTAGAGTCAAAGAGATGCTATATGTACCTGCTGAAGAAGAAAGACTCCCAGAACCTTTACCGGTAAGCCACAGATGCATGGTGATACATAGATGAATAGAAATGGGTTAATTTAAGATGTAAGAGTTAGCTAGAAATATGTCTAAGTCATTGGTGTGTTATATTTAATATAGTGTTATGATTAATAAAGTTTTGTGTGGCTATTTGGGTGTGAGGTGCCGAAAAATGAATGAGCAGCCTCCGTTTACTATGCCCGGGTTCTTGGGTAAGATGATGGCATTAGGGTACCTTATGGAGTGATGGAAAAAGAAGTTACATTTTAAATTAGGTTTTGTTTGTTTTGTTTTTGACAATTAGTTCCCTAGAAAATATGCTGTTAGAAAAAGACATTTTTTTTCCTATCCAAAGATTCTTTTCTTTACTTTTTATCAAAATAAGTTGGCAAAGTGACTAGAAATAGGGAATTTCTGTCTCTCAGTTGCCTGAGGCCTTCAAGTGAAGGCAGAGAAAGTGAGTGTCAGACTTTCAAGGATCTGGCAGGCCACACACTTCAGCAACATGAAAGTGTTGAGGAAGGACAGTAGAGATGCTAATAAACATGGCTTGATTAGTATGTAGCATTTCTTCTATTTCTCCTGTGCTGTAGTCAGAGACAAGGCTATGCCTCTGTCCCCTTTTCATAGTCATGTGACAGGTGAGTCTTTGAGAAGATTATTCAGGGAATTGAGAATGATTCTGCTAAGTGGGGCTGCTGGTGACCTAGCTGAGGACAGCGGAGCTTCACAGCAGAGGAAAGTTGCCCTCTCTGGAGGTACACATAGCAGTAGCTGACATTCAGCAAAGAGAGCAACCAGGAGGTTCCCATTCCTAAAAAGCACATGGAAGTACCCATGATCTTGGCATGGCTGTGCATAGCCGTAATTGCAGAATTTGTGATCAGGAGTTTGAGCCCAGATTGGGATACCTAGCATACATTTTTAATGGAGAGTCATTTCACAAATTATTGTCAATCCTGTATTAATCTAAACACCTAATTCGGTCAACAACAATTTTTAAAATGAGATGTAGTATAATCCAGAAGACATACTAGTTTGATACTTACATTCCAAGATTTGTCTTTGCCTGTTAGTGAACTCCACTAATATTGGCTGTTAAAATTTTGGTTCCCCAACTCATCTGCTGCCTGCTTCCAGGCAAGAGAAGACTATGCCTACTTGTTACCTCTTGCTTCTATAGCAGTCTAGCATATATAGACACATGTTGGAGGAAGAGAAGACAGGTAAAGAAATAAAAAGTAAACAGAAGTCACTGATCTTTCTTCCTGCAGTGAACCCACTAACAGGTGAAGCTTTAACATTCAATGAGATTTCAATTAATTGCTACAAAGATCAGGATCACTGTAACGAGGTCAGTTTTTTATATATTAAAATTATATTGTTACCCCATTCTGAAAAAGCATGGGATAAAACCGGACTTGCTGAACATAGCGGACAATGAGGACTACTGAGAACTCAAGAACAATGGCAATGGGTTTCTGATCCTACTGCACGTACTGGCT
>NW_004949100.1:5921013-5925564 GCF_000317375.1 Microtus ochrogaster | reverse complement strand
ATAAAAGATATCTTGAACTGAACTCACATAAAATTGCAAAACACAGCACAAAGAAATCCCATGTATTGTTAATAATATTTTCTTTGTAGTAGCATCATTTATAAATATGGTACAATAGTACAAACATGAAACTGACACAATTACAAATTAAAGTGCTTTTTGAGACTTTGCCAATGAAAATTATATTACATTTCAATATTTTTCTGCTCTTCCTGTTTTAGTGCATCTATAAGGCACTCAATTGACATTTTAATGTAATCTGTATACATTCAATAATACACAAATTATCCACAAATAAGAGCAATACAATATTCACTGTCTAGTAGGAAAATCAGACACATAATAAGGAATTGTATTATTTCATCTTGTCTAAGATGGCATTAATTGTATGATGTGCCATTATGTTAATGTGACATTAAGAAATAAATTATGGAAAATAACATTTTGCTACTGTAAGACATATCCTGACTTCAGAGGTGTCAAAATGGAAAAAGAAAATGTAGCTTAAAACATACTGTAACAGAGCTTTAATAGTATATAATATGTATAACAGAGATATGTATATGGTAGCATGCAGTGCAGTTTAGTTATCAATTCATTTCTAGGGGCATGTTATGGTTAAAAAGGAAAGCACAGAGAAAACATGGTGTCCTTGGTAACAAAAGATTGTAGGAACTTGGTTTATGGGAAACGGTGAGTAGGACACTCTAGACTAGGGAATAGGCTCCAACAAGAGGCACGGCATTCATTCCCATGTGGTGATTAGCATAGAATCTGCTTGGGATGATTGACAGAGATGTGTAAAGGATGCTAAAAAAAAAAAAAAAGACTGGAATGAGCCAGGCAGAGGTAGCACACACCTTTAATCCCAGGACTCGGGAGGCAGAAGCAGGTGGATCTCTGAGTTTGAGGCCAGACTGGTCTACAGAGCTAGTTCCAGGACAACCAGTGCTGTTTCACAGAGAAACCCTGTTTCAAAAAACAAATAAACAAATTAAAAAAATAAAGACTGGATTGAGCAGATGAAAAATTGTGTGTTCTACTTAAGAGGGCTGATAATTTTATAGGTAACATCTCCCCAGGAGGGTGGGTTTTTATATTTTCTGGAAAGAGAAATCTATGAGGATGGAAGAATATATCCTAGGAGAAAGAGTGGTGGAAGGTGATACACTGAAGAAGATTGGTATCAAACTTGCAACATTTATCACCAGCAGGACAAATAAATCATGTATTTTTTTTCCTTAAGTAGAAAAACTACCCTAAATGAACTGCTTAAATTGCTTGAAAGGAGTATACTACAATCTAGAACAATAAACATCACCAGAGTATACTACAGTCTAGAACAATAAACATCACCTGAAAGGAGTATATTACAATCTAGAACAATAGTATCACCTCAAAGGAGTATACTGCAATCTAGAACAATAGCATCACCAGAGTATACTACAATCTAGAACAATAGTATCACCTGAAAGAAGTATACTGCAATCTAGAACAATAGCATCACCTGAAAAGAGTGTACTCTGATCTGGAACCATAACACACTTGCCTTCACCACATTATCTGTCAGAACAAGGATTTCTTCCTTTTAGGTGTTTCAGTGTGTATTTAACTATGCATTAGCTCTCATCTCAGGCCACCTCACTTATGGTTGTGAGTTTTTCCTTATTCCTTGTAAAATGTAAACACTTTGGCTCTGGAAGATTACTGATTACTATCAGGGGGAGTGTGGGTGACTAGGTAAAAGGGCTCCAGAAATGCAGAAAAGTAGGTGTGCTGGGCAGTTATTGCTGCAGGGGGACCAGGAGAAGAGGGTTGGTGAAAGTGGGGGGAAAGAGCATTTGAAGACTCAATGATAAGAGAGACATAAAAGCTAAGATTCAGATGCTCTGAAGACTGATGTCCAGCAGGGTACAGGTGGGTTCAGATTCAAGGAGGACTGGTATTGGGTCTTTGGAAATGGCATCTGTGGGAAAACGTGCTCTTGGCCAGAGCTGGCATCACTGGAAGAAGTTTGGGAGAATGTTGAATAAGGCATGTCACAGTGAGCATCACTTCGTGAGCAGGACTACCTATCAAACTTATGGGTCATTGCATACATTTGAAAGCAAAGTAGGAGACCATAAAGTCAACCTGAGACCCTTGCACTTTGCTGTCTGTGAAGTGGCTTACTGTCAGAACTTCAGCGACCCAGAAGCACCTGGAAACAGGTGGGATAATTGCTTACTGTCCTAGCCATCAGTTATTGAACAGTGACATAGGATAGAAAATTCCAGCAATAAAGCATTTGGCTTATGCAATTATGGGTAATATACTATGGAAATTGAAATTTGAATAGTGGTGTTAGAAGACTGGTGTTATTTAGCTAAACCATGGTAACAAAATGTTATACATATTGGAACTATGTAAAATGAGACTTTCTCTCTGTCCTTGTGAAAAGGACATAATCTGCCATAAGATTACATTCTAAATTTACAAAAGTAAATTGCAGATGGATTATTTTGGAAATAGAAAGTCTATAAAGATAGGGACATAATTTTCTGTACATGATAACCCCATCCAAACTACATAATTTTCTGTACATGATAACCTCATCCAAACTTCTGTACTCAAATATTATCAACTCTGAGTGTGGCTTCCAGCAGCATAAGGCTGTGTCTTTATGGTGATCCCAGAACCTGCTTGCCTTAAAACGCTTGTAAGAAAAGCTGAACATCACCAACAGAGCTTATTTCTCCTTCCTCAAACCTGATAAGAATCAGGTAAGATTCCATGATGATTAATGTAATATGGCTACTTGCTTAGGCCATGGGGTGCCTAGATATTTTATCAGACATCATTCTGACAATAACTTTGAGGGTATTTTAGGATGAAGTTAAAATTTTCATTGGTGACTTCTACACTAGATTATCATCCATGATGGGGATGTTTGTTGGCCAGTCTGTCTAAGGACTGAATGAATCTAAAGACTTTAGCTAGCTTTCTGTTACTATAACATAATACTGGAGACAATAAGCTAAAGAAGAGGAAAGGCTTATTTGGATTCAGAGTTCTGGAGGTTTCAATCCATAGTCATTTGTCACTGATGCTTTCGGGTCTATGGCATGGCAAAGCGTCATGAAGGGAGTGCAGGCAAAAGAAGCCAATTCAACTAATGGCCGGAAGTAAGAAGTAAAAAGAGGAGCTGGATCCCATAATCCCCTCCAAGTAAAACTCCCCCATAACCAAGACACCTACAGTTTGATTCTACCTCTTAAAGATGTCTACAGTTGTACAGATCATCATAAATGAAACCTAGAGGAGGAACACATGAGGGAAACTGAGGCAGAGAGCATGAAGAATATTGCTCGATGGCTCATGCCCTGGCTCGCTCAAACTCCTCCTTAGTCAGATTTCTATTTTCATATAGAGCCTAGGAACATGAGCCCACGGAATGTGCTGTCCACATTAAGATTGGCTACCCTACATCAATTAACAATCAAAGCAGCTCCCCATAGACAATTCTACAAGTTGGTTTTATCTGAAAAATATCTGAGTTAAGTCTGTTTTCCCAGACGACTCTACATTGTGTCACAATGACAGTTGACACTAACTAAGATACTCTGGCAATTTGAAGAAAATAAAAATTAGCTCTTATTTCGTTTCTCTCTCTCTCTCTCTCTCTTTCTCTCTCTCTCTTTCTCTCTCTTTCTTTGTGTGTGTGTGTGTGTGTGTGTGTGTTTTCAAGTATGTTCACCTTTGCCCATATAGATGCCGGAGGTGTTATTTTTTTTTTTTAAATAATCCCCTCCACTGTATTGTTGAGACTCATTGCATCTGAAACTCACTGACTGACTAGATTAGCTGACCACAAGTTTTTAGGAAGTTGTGTCTACTACCCAGTCTCCAGGATGACAGATGTGTCAACCTACATAGGTTCTGGGGATCAACCTCGGATTTTATATTTATAACCTCGGATGGTTATGTTTATATAACCAGTGTGTTACTACCCACTCAGTCACCTCCACAATCCTAGACCATTTTTTCAAAATTAGAATGTAATAGCGTGAAACAAGAAAAGACTTTAAAGAAGAAAAAAAAACGATAGTAAACTAGCAGAGCTATCCAATAATGGTAACAGCAAAACTCTGATCTTGGATGTATGGCACTGTGTAAAGAGATCTTGTGTAAATCACCTATCTATCTTTGGAGCAGTTCTGTGTTCAGTGAGAGAGGCAGGGCTTGTGAAGCAGAGATTGACTGGTACCGTGGAGCTGGATTAGAAGGGCAAAAGTGCACATCACTTGGCTGGAGTCTCAGAAGTCACAGTATCAAAGGAAAGAAGGCTGGCACAGCTAAAATTGTGGACTCCCAAGATCCTAATAGGTTCAAGTGGAAGTCCTGCCTTTTTTTTTTTTGGTCTAAATATTGTACAACTGGTGCTTCTCTGTCTTCACCCAAGCTAAACTGCCGTTTCATCTATCTATCTATCTATCTATCTATCTATCTATCTATCTATCTATCTATCTATCTATCTATCTATCTATCTAATTATGGATTTTTATTGAGCTC
>NW_004949100.1:5913325-5920913 GCF_000317375.1 Microtus ochrogaster | reverse complement strand
TCTATCTATCTATCTATCTATCTATCTATCTATCTATCTATCTATCTATCTATCTATCTATCTATCTATCTAATTATGGATTTTTATTGAGCTCTATACTTTTCTCTGCTCCCCTCCCTGCCTCTCTCCTGCCCTTCATCCCCCCACCCCAACTGCAGTTCCTTAAAAGTTGATACCCTACGGGAAGATTGTGGAGCTTGTAACCTGAATTCCAATGAAAGAATTCTTTTGTGAAATGGGTTGTATTGTGAAAGGTACTGGCAAGATTTGTGTAAGCAAAGCGGCCTTGGCTTTCCTCAAATTGTCACTACAGACAGAAGGATAAAACTTCATTTGTAGTGGGAGATGAAAATCCATTCTGTTCATCCAGGGAAGAAAGATGTAAATTACCATCTTGGGCATTTAGAGAAAGCGAGGCAATAGCTGTTACTCTAAGAGATATGAATTTGTGCCCTACCTGCCTAGATATGACACTCTGATCTGGAAACAAGAACACATGAAAATATTACTGATTCTTAATGTCAAAGAGGTCCAGAAGGCAGGGATGTGAGAATTGAGAATGTAGGGCATTTGGGGCCTTTAGGGAGAGGGTAAATTGCTTTTGATGCAGCCTGCTTCTACCCTAGGGAAATTCTACCACATATTTGATTTTTAGCTGCAATGTGTTACTACATATTTATGCCCTTGAACATGTATTTATTACAGTTTTATGCAGCCCATTTTCATGACGTGAATTGTCTTTCTCTCTTAAGGGATATCTGTGCTTTTTCCCCAGATCATGTCAAATGAGAAGAATATGGAAAATAGCTCCATTTGAAGCGAAGAAAATCCTGTTGTGCAAATCAAACCCAAACAATTAAACATGACTGTGGGGAAGAAATGAGAGTATTTGTTCCTGAGACTTGTGATTAATTTCATTACAATTGTTTTCATTTCCATCTCTTTTCTGATATCTTTTACAAACATCTCTTTTCTGTTCTGAAATAAATCCAAACCCAAACATACTACACTTTATATGTACATGGGTGCAAGTATCGGAAAACCTGAGCACTGCAGGAAAACTTTGGTGTAAGATTAATAAAGCTTATATTACAGTTTTTTCTCCTGTCTCCAGAGAATGGGAATTGATCATCACCCAGCCTCCTCACATGCATTTTGGTTGCATTGGGGCAAATCTAAAATGCAAGAGGGTTTCCTGAACAATCTCATAGGAGGAATTAATTATAATCTGTGTGATAGTTCTTGAATCCCATCACAAGTCCACTGTTTTCTCAGATGGGCAACAAGATCCCACCCATAAATCCAACAGTGATGGCCACAAAAATGATAACAGAAGTAGGAATTGTGGCTATAGCATCCTATCTCAGTCTTCTCTCTCATTTTAATAGCTATGTCTAATAATCACCATTAGCAATTCAGAAATTGTTGCCTGGCTTCTATTTCTTAATCTAAAGTGTACAAAACCGTGTTTGGGTCAACTATTATGAAGTCCCACGTTTCAGGTACTTGAACTCACACAGCCCAGGGCAGGCAGCAATTGCAGTGAGGAAGTCCTCAGACATTTGCCTCTGCAGGCAAGAGAGAAGCTTGTTTCTTTCTGAGTGATGAGGGAAATGACGGGCTCGCCTGCTCTAATCTTTTCCTCTTGACTGTGATCCTGGAAAATTGAGGAGAAGGACCACCTTGGATCTGCTCAGGTAACAATGTAAAGTACAGGGACCATCAAAGACAAAATTATCTAACTAACGTCTCAATTAGCTGAGGGTACAGTATGGAGAACTGTGATAACTCTAGACTGTAGAAGGCTCAGTCCATGAAATGTTGCAGCACAACCAGGCCTTGCTTTTGTATGAACTCCAAGCAATGTCTGTCTCTCCTTTAGCACTTGGAAGAAATAAATGACAGGCAAATTCTCTTAATATTTCTTCTGTGGTGTGAGTCCCTTGGTTGGTGCAATAGCTAATACCTCTGTGGTCCACCTTTTCTAGGGTAAAGAAGCTGAGTCTCCTATGATGGGTTTCTTTCAGGGACCTCTTGTCTGCATCACATGGATAGATACCAGGCTACTTTTTCACCAGAGATTTGGGGGATTTTCTTTTATCCCATGGAGATTCAACATATATTTCTGTTCTTCATTTTGTATCTGTTTCATTTTCTGTACTAAAGAGCCTGGCTGACTATCTCACACTGGTGATTTCCAAATTAGACTCATTGTTATTAGGCTTAGTAAAACTAGAGATCATAGGCTATTTAAGCTAATAAAGTATTCAAACAGGAATCCTGGGTTATAGCACTTGGTTAATATTTAGATCTAAAATAATATACCCAAGTTTAAGAGAACCAAAGCGGTATTTTTGTCAAGGCTGGTCCCTGACAACTACCACACTGGGCAACAGAGAAAGAGGAAGGGGTTGAGGAAAAGGACCCACTCTCTCTCTTTGCAATGGTTCATTTTGCTAACTTTATGGGGTCTAGCACCACCTAGAATATAATAAGCATCTGGGCATACTTATGAGGGATCATCTGTATGAAGTTAGCTGCAGTGGGAAGACCTGCCCAGTGTGAGTGACATCATGCTATGGAGACTTGAACCAACCAATGAAGAGAAAGCAAATATTCTCTATCTCCTGACCAGCCTTTTCAAGTTCTCATTACCATGACTTCCCCCACAACTATGGACTGGAATCATCTGGAAGAGTGAGTCTGAATAAACCATTTTCCCCTTAACTTGCCTTTCTTAAGGTATTTTATTATTGTAATAGAATAGTAAATAGTATACTCTTTAACATGGTACTACTTCCTAAGATTCCATAATCTCTCAGCAACTCAGCACATTATGATCACTAATGTATTAATACATTGATGAAGTCAGAGTTCCCATGATAAAAGTACTTCTCAAAATCAGTTAAAATGCAAGTTGTGTAGTTTCAGTGACTGAGCTATAATTTTATATTGGCATTGGAAACTATCCTTCTATTATATAAGGAAAAATTGTAAAATCCATGTTAATAATGTAAATTCAATTTTATATTCACTTGGAATATCATTAAACTGCAAGTAAAAATCATGGGAAATTAAAAGACTATGGAAGAAGCATAAAGAACTGTACACTACAATGCTTTTAATGACATTTTTATTTTCTTAAATAAATGCTGATTGTGTGTTTGTTTTTTACTGACCCATACAGTTTGAAAATTAGCCTTGCCCAGCATATTCACCATATAATAGGGAATTTTTTTAAAGATTATTATATTTTTGTATCAGAGATGTTAGAAGATGGTATACAAAATCTTCAGAGGTTGGAGAGCCCCATGATGGCTATCTGCAAATTGGACAGCCAGGGAAGCCAGTTTCAGCTTGGTCCAGGAAGCTGGAGAACTCAGAGTCAGAGAGATAAGTGAAAAAGAACTGGTCTAAGGTTGGAGACCTGAAAGTTCCCAGGAGAGTCCCAGGTGTAAATCTATGTTCAAGGGCTAATGATGTCCTCGGTGACAGTAGCAGCAAAAATGCACCTGTTTAGGAAGAATCCAGCACTGGCCCATGGGGGAGCATGTATTTCCTTCCACTTTTTGTTGCACCCAACACACAGAAACATGGATGGTACCACTCACATTTAGGGGCATCTTCTCCACTGAGTTTGCTGACTCAAGTGTCAATCAACTCAGCAAGCAGTCTCAGAGACATAGCCAGAAATATGCTTCCTAAATATTCTGCTTGGCCCTAAATCTGATCAAGTTGAAATATCAAGATTATTCATTACAGTATCTTTAATATAATCACCCTCAGACATCCCTGCATGTCCTTGGGTCCTCTCTAGGAAGGAGATTTGGATCAAGCTCATTCTGAACCCCAGCTTAGATTTGCTTGCTCTGCATCAGTGGCTGTCATCACCCCTGTCCAGCCAGTGTCACCTGCTGCAATGCTAAGTAACTATGTCCCCACTGGAGACCATAGAGCTTCACCATGGCTGACAATGAGGTGTTAAGTCATTATTGTTCATCGATTTGCCCCTAGACCATTTGTGCGGGACAATTTCCCTGATTCTAACTTGACAAAATGTAATTTGATTAAAATTCAGCAATCTTCTCGGTCCAACAATTTGTTTCAAACAATGATTTGGCTGTAATGAATAATCTATAGTTTTTGTAATTTTGAGTTTATTTCCAGTGCAAAAGTTATGAGAGTAAATTGACAGAAAATGAATGAGAAATTGCAGCCCCCAAAACAGAAACATTTTCAAATCCTGGACATTTTAAGTTTTGGGAGACTATTGGTTAATCTGATAAGTATTTAAAAACAGGTATTATGAAAACCTAAGTCAGTTTTCATTTCTCCTGAATAAATAGGTATGGGATTTTGTTTTGTTGCTTTTTGAGAAAGGAGCTCACTGGGTGGCCCAGGTTGTACTTGACTATGCTATGGTGCCTAACTTATTCCATTTATTTATTTATTTATTTATTTATTTATTTACTTACTTACTTATTTATTAAAGATTTCTGTCTCTTCCCTGACACCGCCTCCCATTTCCCTCCCCCTCCCCCAATCAAGTCCCCATCCCTCATCAGCCCAAAGAGCAATCAGGGTTCCCTGCCCTGTGGGAAGTCCAAGGAACCCCCACCTCCATCCAGGTCTAGTAAGGTCCTAACTTATTCCTGAACCTTGCTCCAAGCTCCTTAGTGTTGGAATATTTTGTGACACCATGCCTGACTCCTGAGTGGAAATCTTGAGTTGTAAGAGTATGTTCAACTTGATATTGCCTAATAGCTCTCTAGAACGTTAGTATCATCTCTGAAAAGCTAAACAAGACCATTTAACAATGTTTGTTGTGAGACGTCTTGGTGATTTTATTTGAATATCACTAAAGATTAATTTCATTGGCATCTCTTCAAGGGCTTATACTGCAGACATACAATTTTTTTTTTTTTTGGTGACAGATCTATCAAATATTTTGCCAATTTACTTTGTATTGAATTTTTTACTTTCTTGTTAGTGTATTTGTGCATTTTCAAGTTTATTTAGTAAACAAGTCCTTGGCTGGATATGTGTTTTACAGTTATTTATCCTTTTTGGTAGCTTCTTTTTCTTTTCCTTGATATTTATCTTCTGAAGAATTGGAGTTCTAAATTGTAGATGAAGTTTACTTTATCATTGTTTTATTGATTGGGATTTTGGTATTGTATTTAAAGTGTTTTTTCTACCTTAAAAGATCTTTTCCCCTCTTTTTCTTTTCAGAAATTTTCTAATTCTAGGTATTATAATTATGTTTATAAAAATATTGAATTACTTTTTTATACATTATAACACAGAAACTTTGAAGGCAAAAGACCACAAGTTGATACCTCTGAAACCATGAACTCAAATCAGTTTTTCTTCTTTTAGGTTGATTTCCTCAGATAATTTTCACAGCCATACAAGGTGCCTGACTTCACATAGTTGGTGGGTCTTCTTCAAGAATTCTGAATCTTAGTGGCTAATAAAATTAGCCAAAGTTCAAGTCAGTTCAACAAGTCCACATGCCTTGTTAGAGAAAACTCTTGTCTTAGATTTCTATCCAAATTAAACTGTCCAGCTTCAACAGATGTATTAAGAGATTTTGTATCTAAATTTAAATTTTCATTACATGTTTTATACAAGAAAAACGTTCTTTTATCAGCACCATACAAACAAAACTCATGAAATGGTAATGTAAAACTAAGAATCATAGCATCAATATTCCAAAACACCCAGGGTCATACATTGTCAGTTGTGCCAGCAACTGCACCCTTATCTGGTGCTCAGTCTGCTGACTTAACCTGGCCAAGAAAAAAAGTGAATCTTCAAAACAATGGCCAACATACTATTGCTACCCATTCTGTTATCAAATCAAAAGCTTTTGCTTAGATGCCAGGTATTTTTAGACCAGGTCTTACAGATGTATGTTAATGGAAAGGGCAGAACGGAAACCCTTTGGAGTTGTCAGTAGACGTTAAAGGCAGTGACAAGTCTGAATATTCTTGTAGGGATTTGGGGGAAAGTTTGCTGTCATGCTCATAGTTTTCAAAGAGCCATGTGACATCACTGATGCATTTTTGGGGGGAAGCTCTTTTATGAGAAGAAACATGAAAAATGTTGCCACTCACTAACTCCCTAAGTGGTATATTGACCGATACTTTCAA
This sequence comes from Microtus ochrogaster, assembly GCF_000317375.1. Classification (NCBI taxonomy): domain Eukaryota; kingdom Metazoa; phylum Chordata; class Mammalia; order Rodentia; family Cricetidae; genus Microtus; species Microtus ochrogaster. The sequence continues at coordinate 5,914,758 of NW_004949100.1, read as the reverse complement.
TGCAGAATAAAATTGTGTATTTCTGCATTTATTGGACAATTTTTGTCTTAATACAGCCTGAGTTGAAGTTGGTTGTTTTAAATTAGCTGTTATTTAAAAATTGCTGCTATTTCATAGAATAAAAAATCTAATATTCTTTGGGAAGAACCCAAAGTTAACTGAGTCTACATAGTTTATTATATACTTTTTCCATTTTAATTTTTCTCAAATAATGAATGATTTAAGTATCTAATAAATAAAAATAATGAATAATAAGTAGATAACAATTTGTTTAGAGCACCTAGTACATGATTAGAATGTTGCTACCACATACTATCTCATTTCCTGTGTTCATTTAATATTCCCGACATTCAATAGAATTTTTGTAGCAGTAAATCTGTGAACACTTGTTTATAGAAATACGTGTATCTGATAATGCAACATCAGTGAACAAAAGGAGAAAAGGGTCTATTTCAGTTTCTGACGCTCTTAAAAATATCTCCTGCTTCCTCCAGCATTCATAGACTCTCATTCACAAAATTGGACCTGAAAAAAATTGTCATAAAAAGATTTTAGACTCCAAAGATTCTTTAATAAGTGAGAAAGATACCAGGACAGTTACAAACCCAGATGATCAACTACTTTTTGACAAAGCTCTAAAGGCAATTCAATAGATAAGAGTTTATCTTTTCAATAAATGACTGTAGAACAATTAGATATCCATTTGCAAGAATTAATTGAAGAAGAACTAGAGGGAAAAATAAGTCAGTAAAGTGCTTGTCTTGCAAGCAAAAGGACCCAAATTCAGACCTCTGAGACCCATTAAAAACTGGATGTGATAGTGGACTCCTATTATTCAAGCATACAAGTCTGGGGGAGCATCATTATTTAAACCACCATAACACATACCTGAGAGAGAGTTTCTGGATTAAGTTAATAGAAATGGAAAGACCCACTGTAAATGTGGCTACCACCACAAATCTTAGTGATTTCTAAACTTTCTTCTGTTAGTTATTTCTTGGTATTGTCACAGAGTACTCAATACTAATTTTATCATATTTTTTTACAGCTCTAGAAATTAAAACCATGGCTTCATTCATATTGAGAAAACTCTTTGCTACCAAATTATAGCCACAACCCTCTACCCATCTTTTGATACCCACCTATATCTCTGGGTAAACTATTTTATTTTATTTGTGGATAATAATCTCTTGTGACTATGATATCAACTTATCCAACATCTCCAGGGATTCCAGCATCTAAGTATTTCTGCTCAATTTGTTTAAAGCTAAAATTCTTATTTTATTACCACAATCCAAATAGGCATAATTAATTTACACTAGTACTTGAAACAATAGTGAGATATTTTTGTTGGTATATTTCTCCCAAATATAATGATTTTGATGCCCAGCTCTGCAGAAACTGAAGATCTTTCTTTCAAATTAATGAACTTA
>NW_004949100.1:5898734-5903154 GCF_000317375.1 Microtus ochrogaster | reverse complement strand
GTGCCCAGATCGAAACTCCGTGCTGCTTGGGTAGCTTGCAAACAAAGGGCCCACCCTGCTTGCTGCCTACAGTTAATTTTCATATTGCTCTAGAATCTTTATCCAGACCAAATATATTTGTTTGGATGATCTCACTAAGTATTTTGATTTTTGCAGAATATTTTTTCTATATGCCTACGGTAGTATGTTACATTGTGAAAAAATTCAGTTTCTTTTTTCCTTGACTACGGTCTTATTGAGTGTTTGAGAAAGTCCATCTAATTCGCACATTGTTAAAAAATTCACGCACTCCTAGGGTCACAGAAGAGCAAGGCAGGTGGAATAAACTTTACATAAGTCAAGGAGCGGTGCCACCCTGCTTTCATTGACCGCATTTCAGGATCATATTAATTTTCCTGGGGCCCTGCCTTAAGACTCTACCTTGTCACTTTTCTGAAAAGTACATGAAAAAGGGAAGGCAGATGAAGGAGGATGCAGAGGACACCAAGGAAGGATGAAATGCACCGAAGTCGAGACAGTGTCCTCGTTTCCCTCTCACTTTCTCTTACCTTGTCCTTTGTAGCTCTTGAAGCATGGACTACTGAGAACTCAAGAACAATAGCAATGGGTTTTTGATCCTACTGCAAGTGCTGGCTTTGGGGGGGGGGCATGGGCAGTTTGGATGCTCAACTTACTAAACCTGGATGGAGGTGGGTTGTCCTTGGACTTCCCACAGGTCAGGGAACCCTGATGGCTCTTCAAGCTGATGAGGGAGAGGGACTTGATCGGGGGAGGGGGAGGGAAATGGGAGGCGGTGGCGGGTAGGAGGCAGAAATCCTTAATAAATAAATAAATTTAAAAAAAAAAGAAACATGAGATGTGAGATGGGGAAAAAGGTGCTGGGGTCTTAGTTCATCATATGCTAACAAACCTTCTATATTTTTAACCATACTTTTATTAAGAATCAGTTTACTCTGTAAAGTGTTTGACTCAAAATTGTTGAATCACTTAAAAATGCAATCTTGCTGTTCTTTCCAAAAATTAAATATTTTAGGAAACAGTTTTCAGTGATAATCAGAGTCAACTTCAGAGCTTTGGGTGGGGAGAGGTTTTGCTTTCACAGTAGATATTTTTAATCTATTCGCAGATGTTCATTTACAAATTTCACCAATGAATACTTCAGACTTAATGTACCATTCTGAAAATTAAGTCATTTAATGTCTTACAGGGAGTTGATTAATATACGAAGAACTGAAGAGAATATGAAGTAGAAATACAGGCTTGCTGTTGTAGTGGTAACTAACTAGAACATTCAAAACAAGTAAGGCAAAACAAAAAAAAAACCTTAAGCATATAAAACAAAGATCTAAAATTTCTCACACACTGCAATTAGAAGGGATGAGAAAGAAAGACAGAAGCTATCCAATTATTTGTGTAGTTTAAATAGCACACATGTCTTAGAAATATGTTAAAATTTGAATCTTGGAGCCCATGTGACTTTAAAATTCTCTTGTAAATTTTTTTGTGTCTTTGTAATTGTTTACCTCTAGAAATAAGGCAAAATAAGAGTAGACACTAAGAATAGAAATGATAAAATTAAATTACTACCATATATGAGTATATAATTAACTATTTTAATCAGGTTTATATTTTCTCTTTTTTTCAGAATTACTGCAAATTGAAAACCAATGAAGATTCTAGAAAAACAGGTTCTATGTGGATTTTGGTGGGTTCATTTTGTTCCTGTTGTTGTTGTTCATTTGGGTTTCACAATTTAGTATGTTTATGCTTTGCAAGACTAACAGGCTATAAAATGCTGATGTATTTTATAATTATTTTTCTTAGGAACTGTTTTCCTTCTCACTTTTTATTAAAATTATCACTGAAATTTCATTTAACTTTAACTGTGAAAGTAATTTTTGAAAATTAATAATTACATAAACATTCCTTGAGAATTCTTAGTTATATGTTGTTTCTCCGAACCATATTTCTTTGCCTAATTTAAAGATACATAGTTCCTTGCTGGGCCAACGGCACACACTTTAATTCCAGCACTTGGGATGCAGAGGCAAGGAGGTCTCTGATTTGGAGGCCAGCCTAGTCAACAGAGTGAGTTCCAGGACAGTCAGGGATACACAGAGCAATTCTGTCTCAAAAACAAAGCAAGACAAACAAAAAATGATACATACATACTCACACACATGCATGCATGCATACATACATACATACATACACAGAGCCACTGAACACCTGTGATTCTGGCATTATGTACTAAATAAGTAATTTTACTTTTAATATTTGTGGACATTAATAACATGCTAATATTAGTTACTTTTCTCACCACTGCAGCTAAACAAAGCAACAAAACAAAGAATGAAGGATTTATTTTGACTTACAGTTTAAGAGTTTACTATGGCAGGAAAATGTGAAGGCAGGCAGCTGAAGCTACTAGTTAACTTCATCAACAGGCAAGAAGCAGAAACAATAAGTGCCAGTGGTTAGCTTCTCTTTTCCTTTTGAATTCAGTATGTCATGCAGGTCCATGGGATGGCACGTACTCACGGTAGTTCTTCCTACCTCAGTCAAACCTCTGGACATAGCTCTTGTAGACAGCTCTTGTTTTTCCATGGTGATTACAAATCATGTTGAGATGATAGTAGTGATTAACCGTTACACGCAATTGCATCTAAATTTACTGACTCAAGGGAGATTTATTCTGAAATGTTACTACTGTACTGATTATTATTCTGTTATGGTAAAATACTATGACAAAAGCAAGTTACAGAAGAAAGCTTACATACAAGTACATGGGAAATTAACTACTGAGGACTTCTCATACCTCATCATATCAACCTCAAGGTTACTTATTCCTTCTATTGCACTAATCAATAGTCACTATTGCCGTAATCAATGCATTATCAATTTTCCCTTCACCACTGAACTAGGTGAGAACATTTTGTAAAACTGTGAAGACCAAACTTAAGTTGCAATGGAGACCCCAGGATGCTGAAGGTGCCACAACTATGGGACAATGTACCAAAGAAGGCTGATGGCATAAGGGTGGAATCAGCCTAAAAGACAGTATATATGTGTTATATGTGGTAGAGTTGGAGGTGCTAGTATTCCTGAGCCTTTTGGAACTGACATGATTCCATTGTGAGTCCCAGAGACTGGACATTGATCTGGAAGATTTGATGTTTCCCTTACCAGGTTAGGTTTTATTTTGCTCTGCTATGATCTTTTCTTGATATGCTTCCATTTCTCTTTTCGGGAAGGGGAATTTTTACTCTATGGGATGCTGAATGACCATAATTATTTTTGTTTTATTTTTTATTTTAAACATAGGTCACAGTTAAGAGATTTCCTTGAGTCTCAAAGAGACTTTGGGTATTTATTAAAAGTTGTTAGCAGTGTTAAAGATTATGGGTATTTTTGAAGTTGTATAAATCAAGAGAAGATCATGAGACTACGGGTCCCAGGGGTCGGTGAAATGTGAAGAAAATGTGAAATGACCCCAAGAAGTAGTGTTTGAGATTTTTCCTCAAATGTGACACAGTTTGGGAAGTTGTGGAAACTTTAGCAGGTAGAACCCTGCTGGAGAAGTTAGGTGACTAGAAGCTTGACTTTAGGCTTTATAGTTAGACTCTAATTTATGCTCATGTCCTGCTCTCTAAGTTCTGGTGCAATTTGACCAACCAGTTTCCTTCTGTTTTTGCTGCCATGCCTTATCTGTCATGATGGACTATATTCTTCTAGAAATAAACCAGAATAAACCCTATCACCCTTAAGTTGCTTTTGTTCAGGTATTTTATTATAATAAGAAAGAACCGAATAGAGAAAGGTTTATATCTTTTGATGTCAATAATTTATCTTGAGTACGAAAAAGTAATGATAAAACATTGATGATGAAAAGGATAATATGGACACACATAATGCTGTATTACAGCCTTCTTGTAAACTGTGCCTAGGTGATACAAGCCTGCAACTCCAGTTACTTGGGAAGCTGGTGTGAGAAAAACACGGGCTCAAGGGTACCCTGGGCTATATGTGAGTTTAAAGCCTGTCTGCATAGCTCAGTGACACACTTTGTGTTAAAATAAATGTAAAAAGAAGGCTGAGGATGTGTTTCTTTGGTAGAATAATTACCTGGCATTTATGGGTCCCAACACTGAATCCTCAGTTTATAAAATGTTGGAAGTAACTAACTATACTATTAAGGAATAGTTTTAAAGTGCAGTTGAAATAGGCTCTGCAGACATGCAAATTTATAGAGTGGAAGGTTATTTAAAGAAAGATAATGATATTTATGTCAGCACTAATTGAAAAAAACAAGTTGTAAAATTGTGCACATAGCATGACGTTCTTAATATAGAGTAAGTCTAGAGGAACATTTATCAGTGTCTATTATCAGTAGAGTAGTTGAATAAATTGCAGTACATTC